>NC_141162.1:122426078-122735397 GCF_053477565.2 Lygodium microphyllum | reverse complement strand
AATTAGCCCTTAAATAATCCAGTAGCACTTGTGCACATACAACCATCACACTAAAGAGTGTACATTCAAAGTATAATAATTTTGTGCTACTCCAGCACCCAATAAATAAATATCCTTTGCATACCATAAGCACTACAAAGAATAACATATTCACCTAATAGTCTACTGTACCAAGCATAAATCACATTAGTCCCTACCAGCATGAGCAACCAATGTCACATGCAAGTCTACACATAACAAGTTACAATTGTGCAGCAATTAAACAATGTTGAAAATCCACAAAAATAAATTGAGTTATCATCTTATTTTCTTGTAATTCTCCTTGTAATTTTATAACATCAATAGGTGGCTTTCCAAACTCATTTTTCTTTGGTGTATTTTTAAGTTTATGGGCAAAGTTTTCTATTAGGTCTTGCTAGGACCACAAATAGAGAGAGATCAGGTGCTTATTCACTCTCTTAATTATGAAGGGAACCTCATCTATTGTCTTCCATAGTTAGTCAGCTATTCTGTAAACGGTTTTTTTGCTTAAAATTTGTCTTTGTGGGGTTACTTTCCCCAATCTTTAAAAATGAAGTCTGAAACATTGCCTTTACACTTGTAAAAATATTCTATGTTCCTTGTTGTCCTCCAACCCTAGAGGTGATAAGAGTGTCTACATTCTATGGGATAGGCGAGCTAAGTCTCTTGAGGTTTCAGAGGTACATGATAACCAATGATTTGATATAATCTTAGAGGTTGAGTTTTCATTGTTTCCTAGTGCATTCTATTAGGATTTGACATCATCTTTGAGGTTAAGTTTTCATAGTTTCCTCATGTATGTTAATTACTCTCATGAATTGGGCCATTTCATAAAGTCATGCTTTAAGAGAATTGAGCAAGGATCTAGTGGATGGAGGTGTACCTAACAAACATAAAGAGTCATTGAATATAGATGTGCGTGGGAAAAATAGTAGTTCAATTGTGATAAGCTATCATAACACAAGGATATTGTCAACCAAAAATTAGCTTAGAAGGGAGATAAGAGGAATAAAGAACTTAATTATAAGGAGGTTTCAAGTAGAGGGAAAGATGGTGCTTCATATGAGAAGAACATTAAACACTCAAGTGTTGATGATGGTGCATCTAAAGGGAGGGACCAAAATAATGTCAAGAATAGTAGAAGAGATATATTCTCTTAAGAATCTTGCAAGCCTATCACAATTCTTCATGAATATATATGCTCCATTGAGTGATTTGGATATCAATACTTAGTGAGTATATGGAGAGGGAAACAATAAGAGCTATCCCGATAGCTAAAAATTTCATGGTTTTTGTTTAGGTAAGAAACAAAGCATAGTTCATGGTGTACTAAAGATACATATGCCCAGCATCATATCCTTACAAGAGATCAAGAGTGGACCAGATTCAATTATTAGCTTTGACAATCTAGGCTATAAAGCATTTGTTAATGCTTGTGATAGCGGAAGAGGAGGCACTATGAACTTTGGTAGGGATGATTTAAGTATGATACCTTTTCTATTTGATGATGTTGCTATAATGGTGGGCATTAGTGTTAAAATTAATGGAGAACAAATGGATGTGTTGTTTGTCTATGCACCCAATATGTTTGGTAGTAGAGCTCATTGTTGGGAGTAGCTAATGTCCAAGCTTTTCAAAAATGAGTCTACTCTTTGTTGGGAGGATTGAAAAAGAATACAAGTTCGAGAGGATAGATCCCATGGCATGGATTACATGATTTGAAAAGAAAAGAAAAGGTAGTTATCTCTTATTAGCAAGGATTCCCATGCTACCATTTGGCATAAGAAACATATTGATCACATGTGGAAAGGATCCAAAATAGATAGGATCTATGCATGTGAAACATGAGAGTGGTTGTGATATAAATATTTAGTGTTGTGATTAGATAGGATCTATGCTTGTAGAAGATGGTGCCCAAATCAGATGTTGTATGCATACGTAGCGAGTGCCAGAAGGTCTCCAAGAACAAAGAACTCTACTTTAAGCTCAAAATTCAAGAGAATAGACTTGTAGGACATGAGACAAAAAAACCAATTGGGTACAATCTCCCCCCATGCCTTGTATGAGTACTCCAGAAAGCATGTATTTAATAATTTATTCATCTCCAAGCTAAAAAATAGCCCAATTTTGCAATTAGCATGCTTTAGCTTTTGTGTTTGCTTTTTTCCAAAATAAAGAATAAAGCGGTTGGAGAGTCCAAGAGTCGGGCAGTGCCCAAATACAGTGCCCAATAATGAATATTTAAAGCGTGCGCCTATACACATACAAAATAATAAATATATGTCAAGCGCTTCAATAAATAAGTGTGCCAAAATAAATATTAGCACCACGCTAGGATGCGTGCCCATCAAAAATGATAATCTCTTCTAAATAACTTGAATACGCGCTATCGCCCAGTGCTTCCTAGCGCCACCGCCCCCTGCTCTATACATCAACTGAAGCATTCACAATTGTTAGAAAATAATAAAATTAAACCGACAAAAGTGAATACCTAGCAGTCTTTAGCTAAAAAATAAATAAATAGGTTGGAACTCTGTCCTAACCTTAATTTAATACGAGTGTGCACTCTAAACTCATAAACATTCATTAATTTAAATATGTATTTTGGAAAATCATCCACTATGGAATCACCCACTTGCACATTACATTAATGTGACACCTGAAAAGGACAGGCGTCCCCGTCAACTTTTCACACAAGGAATCCACATTGTGTACAATCCCTGACAAATAAATATAATTTTATGGTATCCACTGTGGAATATGCCTCCTGGAATCATACCATCGGGGTGGGATAGGAATTGTCCTCAATTGCTATTAGCTCAATGTGGAGCGAGCAGTGAGGGATAAGCACTTAGGTCACGAGTGTGCATCCATTGGGCCTCTTCAACAGGATGATTTTTAAATTTCCCCTAATATCTAGAATATCTACGTCCAATTCTAGTGGTCATATAATTAGTGTCTAAAATAGTTTCGGGCTCAAGGATTTTAGTTTCTTCTTCTAACAAAGGAGGATTTTCATAAATAGGGTGGACATGTAATTGACCTTTAAAAGGTCATAACAAACATATATGAAAAGTATTGTGGATTTTCCAATGTTGGGGTAGTTCTAATTTAAATGCATTGTCATTGATTTTGTGAATGATTTTGAAAGGTCCATAAAATCTAGGAGCTAACTTTACAATAGGGTGTTTCTCAACACTTTGTAGTCTTCACTTTTCTATGTGTAACCAAGCATAATCATCAACTATGAAATTCATAGCTTTTCTTTTCTTGTTAGCTTGTATAGTATATGATTGCTGGGCTTTCGCAGTCATATCTTTAACTTCATAAAAATAGTAGCATGCATATTGGCAATATCATCAGCAGCTTTAACTTTGTTTGATAATGAAGTGATAGGTGTAGGCAATCTGTATCCATAAATGATTTTAAAAGGTGATTTCCGTGTAGCTGTATGTGGGGTATTATTGTATGCAAACTGAAGTAAATGTAAGTGTGTATCCCATGTTTGTGGTTTTGAAATTGTGTATGCACATAAAAGATCCAAGATTGTACTGTTTGTAGCTTCTGCTTGCCCATTTTTTTCAGGGTGAAATGCAAATGAAAAATCAATATTTGATCCTAAATTGGCAAACAAAGTAGTCCAAAAATTATTGTAAAATCTAGAATCATGATAAAAAATAATAACTTTTGGCAAACCATGGTTAGTGAAAACAATTTTAAAAAACAATTGAGCAGCTTGAGATGTAGTTAACGTTTTCTTACATGGAATGAAATATGCTTGTTTGCTAAATCGGTCTACAATAGTCCAAATCATATTGTGATTAGCTTGAGTGTTAGGCAAACCAGTAATAAAACCCATTGAAATATGTTCCCATGGTTGTTCTGGAATTGGTAAAGGCATTAACAAACCATATTGCTTACCATGGTATTGCTTAACTATTTGACAAATTAAACATTCAGATACAAAGTTAAAAACATCAGATTCCATCTGTGGCCAGTAAAAATATTCAATCAATAAACGTAAAGTGGAAATAATACCTCTATGGCCTTGATATGGGGGACAATGAATTTCGTGCAACACAAATTATCTAAAAAAACAATTACACACAACCTTTTCTCATAAAACATAAATCCATCAGCATAAGACAATGAATCAATTGGAATCCAATTATTTTCAATTAATTTATTCCAATAAGCTTGAAAATGGTATCTTTCATAGGAATAAGAGAATCAAAAGATATGACAGAAATATTATGAATAGTTGGTCTTCTACTCAAGGCATTGACAACAACATTTTCTTTTTCAGGTTGATATTGGATAAGTGGATGAAAACTTTGAATAAAAGCAGCCCATTTAATATGATGGTCAGAGATTTGTGGCTGATTAAGGAGATGTTTAATACTTTGTTGGTTAGTTTTGATCATGAATTCAGATCCCATTAAATATTGTTTCTATTGTCGTAAAGCTTGTACTACTGCTAGCAATTCCTTATCATAGGTAGAATACTTAAGTTCAAAGGGTTTAAGTTTGCAGCTAGAGTAGGTTGTGGGATGTGAATCTTGCATAAGGATAGCTCCTTGTAGTTTTTCCATGAGGTCATCTACCCTAGGGATCGAATATCTATTCTTGACAGTGATCTTATTAAGGGCACGATAATCAACGCACATCCTATAGGTGTTATTTTTCTTTTTAACTAATAGGACAAGTGCACCAAAAGGAGAACTACTGGGCCTAATGAGTCATCGGGTTAATAATTTTTCAACTTGGGTTTGAATTTCTTTGTGTTCAATTTGATCATGTCGATAAGGTGCTTTACATGATGGTTGTGATCCAAGAATTAATTCTATTTTATGATCTTCAGGACGTGTGGGGGGTAATCCCGAGGATAAGTTAGTAGCAAAATAATCTTTAAATTGTGAAAGAAATTGTGTGTGCCTAGGATGCATCAAATTTTCCTTAACTTCAATTTTATTCACCCATATTAAGTAGGATTTGCTACCTTTTCTTAATGCACGTTTAGCCTGTGTATGACTAAGCAATGGAAAATGATCAAAAGTGTGCATACCATGCAATGTGATTTGTTTTCCATTAGAATGAATCTTCATTGAATGCGTGGAATAATCTATATCGGGATTATATTGATAACGCCAAGGAATTCCTAAGATAATGCCACTAGATTGCAAAGGCACAACTAAGAAATTTCAGCGCTTGACATAATCACCAATTTTAATTTCTAAGTCATGCACTTCTTGTGTTCCATTGTATCTAGTGCCTAAGAATACAGCCTTGATGCGATAATGAGTGCAAACAGTATGTAAATTCAATTCTTTGACCGATTTTGTAGAAATAAAATCGTGTGTGCTCTTGTCATAATGTAAAACAGTTTTTTCTTTACCATGCACAAGACATTTCATTGTTAATAAAGAATGGGAATTTGGCATACCTGGTAAAGTATCTGAAGTAGTGCCGATATCGTCATCATCTTCTGTGAAATCTGGCATTCCTTCATGGTCTTCATCTTCAGTCGCTCCCAAGTAGTTGATGTGAACAGTTGGATTTTTGGATTGACAATTTACCGCTAGATGTCTAGGTTGATGGCACTTATAGCAGACTATGGATTTGGCTTTAGAAATATTATTGGTAATAGCGAGGAATTTAGAAATGTTGGGATTTGGCTGGAGAGATGGCTTAGGATTTGGATTTGTGTTTGATGGTAAAGTAGGGGACCGTGTCCAAGATTTACGGAATGAAGATGGGACAAAGCAGTTTTGATTGAATCTTTAAAAGTTAGAATTGAATTGCTTTGTACCGAAGTTATCGTTATTTGAGAATTGTTGTGGTCGTTTCTCTCGTCCTTGAATTTTATCTTCAGCATCATGGGCCAAGGAAATCACATCCTCGAGAGTCGTTGGCTTGAACATGTTCACTTCCGCATAGAAGTGACCAAGCAAACTAGACATAAACTTGCACTTATGGGTCACCTCAGGTACATCTTCGAGCATTCAAAGTTGCAATAAGGTATATTGTGAAATAGGCTCGCAATCTCTTTGTTGCAAAAGATCCCACTGTTTGATTGCTTTTTCATGGAATTGAGGTGGAAGAAAATTCTGCAAAATTTTCTTTTGAAAAATCTCCCAAGTAGTAGGATAGTCAATGCTTTTGCGGACAACAGTCTACCATAGCGATGCTCTGTCCACTAAATGATTAGTGACCCACTTAATTTTGTATTTTTCGGCATACTGTTCTTCATGGAAATAATCATCAAATTGACTAATAAAAGCGAGAACAGTCTTTCCATTGCATAACCCATTGAAAGTACAGAATTTGAAATTTCTTTAACTTATCTTGGCTTCTTTCCGGATAGATTGTGCTTCAAGTGTCACATCGATCGTACGTCATATAACATCTTCAGGTTGCAGTCCATCTTGATCGGCAGTACATCATTGAAGAGTGGCCAACTAAGCTTGCAAAGTTCGACGTGCTCTTCGTTCCTCTTGAAGCTGCATTATAATTAGGTCCAATTTTTGCTCCATCATTGGTTCCAGTAAATCACCTTCGACCATAAAATCTTCCATATTTTGATCGGTCATCTTGCAAAATTTCAAACAACCTCACACAGTCGAAATCTTGTTAGCATGATGAGCGTAGCTCAAGGTGGAGTTTACAAGGCTTGCTCTCTCTTTTTTTTAAAATGGCTTTTAGCAATCTTTCTTCTTTACGAATACGGAAGTTACTGAAATCCTTCTTCAACGAATTCTTTGCCCATGAAGACTGTGTATGGAAATCTGTTTGCTGGAAATTATCACTGTCACAGCACGGGTGTGAACACAGGCTTGCAAGAAGGTTGAAACGAGTTCTCGATATAAGTTGAGTGTGAATAACCGCTTAAGAGGAGATTGAAACTTGAAAGTTTTAAGCCTTAGTAGCTTAAAGGAACTTAAGCTTTAATTAAAAATATTGATCAAATGTTTTGCTGATGACCAGGACGGCGGCAGCTTTTCATCGAATGTGCCATCATCGAGTACATCCTCCTGCAGCAATTCATCAAATTGTGAAGAGCTTAAGCGAAGCTTAAGCTTTGTAAAGATTAAAGCTAATATTAATGAAGATTTTTCTTACTGTTATCTCTGAGAAGAAAACGTCTTTTGAAGAAACTTCCC
The DNA here is from genome assembly GCF_053477565.2 of Lygodium microphyllum. Lineage (NCBI taxonomy): Eukaryota > Viridiplantae > Streptophyta > Polypodiopsida > Schizaeales > Lygodiaceae > Lygodium > Lygodium microphyllum. The sequence continues at coordinate 122,728,216 of NC_141162.1, read as the reverse complement.
GGATGGTCCTTCATCATCACAGATTGGTCCTTCGTGAACCAACAGTACAGCACGGGGTTCTTCATTGCCAGGAACACACTGATATTGACAGATTGTTGCGAGACTGACTGTAGAGCCCATTCATTCCAAGAGCTTCACCTTCGTGCGAGATGGTAAGCGATTGGAAGCGCTTGATCTCAGCTTCGCTCTGATACCACTAGTGCACAAATCGGATGTTGTATGCATACGTAGCAAGCACTGGAAGGTCTCCAAGAATAAAGAACTCTACTTTAAGCTCAAAATTCAAGAGAATAGACTTGCACGACATGAGGCAAAAAGACCAATTGGGTACAATCTCCCCCCATGCCTTGTATGAGCGCTCCACAAAGCATGTATTTAATAATTTATTCATCTCCAAGCTAAAAAATAGCCTAATTTTACAATTAGCATGCTTTAGCTTTTGTGTTTTCTTTTGTCCAAAATAAAGAATAACGTGGTTGGGCGGCCAAGAGTCGGGCAGTGCCCAAATATAATGTCCAATAATGAATATTTAAAGTGTGTGCCTATACGCATACAAAATAATAAATATATATCAAGCGCTTCAATAAATCAGTGCGCTAAAATAAATATTAGCACCAAGCCTAGGACGTGCGCCCATCAAAAATGATAATTTCTTCTAAATAACTTGAATACACATTATCGCCTAGTGCTTCCCAACACCACTGCCGTGTGCTCTACACATTAACTGAAGCATTCACAATAGTTAGAAAATAATAAAATTAAATCGACAAAAGTGAATACCTAGCAGTCTTTAACTACAAAATAAGTAAATAGGTTGGAACTCTGTCCTAACCTTAATTTAATATGAGTGCGCACTCTAAACTCACAAACGTCCATTAATTTAAATATGTATTTTGTGGAACCACCCACTATGGAATCACCCACTTGCACATTAAATTAACGTGACGCTCGAAAAGGATAGGCATCCCCGTCAACTTTTTGCACAAGGAATCCACCTTGTGTATGAGCCTCGACAAATAAATATAATTTTACAGAATCCACCGTGGAATATGCCTCTTGGCATCGGAAGAGGAGAGTGGTTCTGCTGTAAATATTTAGTATTTGTTTGGTATTATGGATTCAAGCCATGTTCCTATCATGATTACATATATGTTATCTATTGGATGTCCACATTTAAGGGTCCCCCTTTGTTCAAGTAGAATACCTCATTCCTTACGGAGAAGAAATACATAGAGGGTGTCAAAGAGTTATGGGCTAATACCTATTCTTTTGGGTGATACAATTGGAGAAAATGCACCAGTATTATGAATTGATTCTTCGAAGGATATGGAAGGCATTGAGCTCTATCTATGAGAAAAGTACTATTCCTAATAATCTTCTTTGTTGCCCTAACAATGATATTATTTTGAATCTACTGTAAAATGTTGAAAATTATCTTAAGATTTGGGAGGTTGATTAAATTCAGCTACTATAAGGTACCATTAAAAGCTTGTGGTAAGTCCTTCTATATGGCAAATCTTATCATAAGTCCTTCTTTTAGATGTTGAAGAGTAAACAAAAATGTAACACTAGATTTTTGCTCAAGGATGATGCTAGTATTGTATACATGTTTTAGAAGCATTTATTTGCTATAGTGGGCTTGGCTTTTGATAAAGTGAAGAGATATGAAGAAAGAATTAATGGAGTGATATGAAGAACGAATGGAGAGAAGCATTTATATTTTATAGTGCGCTTGGTGTTGGATAAAGTGGAGAAATATGAAGAATGGATGCATTTTTTTGGCCCATGCATGCTAGGATGGATCATTAGGCTACATTGCTTCTACCCTTCTCCAAGGAGGAGCTCCACTTTGCCTATGAAGGATGAGAAAGGGGTAGAGATCTTGGCCTTGATGGGTTTCTTGCAAACTTTTATTTGAAATTATTGGATAGTTGTGGGGATGACTTATGTAAGCTAATTAATTCATTCAGCGATGATGGTGCCATACCAAGAGAATAAAGGATTAATAAAACTTATCCCTAAAAATGAGATTAGGAGGAAGCCAAGCCATATCAAATCTCTTAGTATGTCGAATCTACCTTTAAATGAGCCGATGAGCAAATCCCTAGTGTTGAAAAACAAATTTCTTCTGCCCATTGAAAACATTATGCAAGCATTCGAATGATTTTGTGCATTCTAGAAGGATGCATTATGTTACATGATTGTTAAAGCACTTTTCTATAATGCTTCTATTGTGATAAACATTATGGGTACTTTACAACCTCATTTTCTCTGTAGAGCTCAATTAGGTAGGTTGCCCTTCATTGGCTTTGTTCTTTGCTTTTAGTTACCCAACCCCTATTAAATCACATCAACTTCAAAATTTAGAAATGCTTGATCAAAGGTCTTCCAACTCCTAAAGGTGATTTTTTTGTTACCTAGATATTTCTTGGTGAGAATCCTAGCATTATCATGGGGATGAAGCACAATCCCTCAATGAACTTCTAGGTTTTCATGAGGAATTTGTAGTGCTTTCAAGAACAATTATTAGTAGAGAGAAGATTGAATTTGGGATGCTTAATTGGGAAGTAGAAGATGAAGCCTTTTGACACCTTGGATGCAAAAATATTAGAGAAGGAAAAGTGTTCAAATATGTAGGAGTGCAAGGGCCCTGGTGGACCTTATGGTTTCCATGACTCAACCCTTGATTAGCTATTGAATAAATTTAGGAAGACAATCAAGAAGTACTACAATCCCTCTTTGGACATTGTAGGTAGGATTACAGTCCTTAAATTCTCAAAGGTGCCCATCATGATATCTAATGCCATGATTTTTAACTATTGGAAGAAGCTAGAATCTTTATTCATTTTCTTTTCTGGTCCTTGCTATCTCATGGAAACAAATCACTACCCCTATTAGAGATGGTTTGGAACTTGAGTACTTGTATGCTAAAGGCTCTAGATTGTCATTTCAACTACTTAGAAGGATAGGTAGTAATTGATCCTGGGTAGATTTTATGTGTAATGGATCAAAAAAGCAAAATCGAATGCTAATAGCTCACTAATAGGCTACCTAAATTGAATCATTGGGATATTATACTAAGCAAGAGGGTTGAAGGGAGAATTACTCAATCAAATGTTGTTTACAGGATGAAAAGTTGTTAGGGCAATCTAATTTGGAGGGGTGATGAAAATGGAAGGGGTGACTCCTCTATTCTTCAAAATGTTTGGATGTAGTCAAAAGCATATCGAGATGGGGTTTAGTCCAATTATCATGAACAAAAATCTTCATTGGCTATTACTAAAAAAGGGGACAAATAGATGGTTGGATGCATGGGATGGGAGGTTGCTATCCTTAAAAAAGTGTGGATGCTCTTAGATAGAAGTTCAATCTTGCTAATGTAGAAAGCTATTAGTTGCAGTAGGTGTTTGACAACACAAAGGGCTCATGGTCAACTGTTGTTTGTGTTAGGGGTCAACATTGCTTAAAAGATTGTACTAATTTCAAGAGCAGACTTGTAAAGGCAATGAAGATAAGGAAGGATTTTGAAAGATGGGATAATACATGGATTATGAAGGCAAGGAAGACATGGCTCAAGTTTGATCCTAGGGATACATCTCCTACATGGAATTGTAGACTCAGAAAACCATGGAAGGCCACCCCATCTCTTAAACTCAACTTTGCATTATGGAGAATGATTCCTTATAAGCTTCTTATTAAGAATAGCATGAGCTTTCTAGGGTACTCTCCTTTGTGCAATGTTTGTAAGTGGGAAAAAGAGATCTAATGTAGGACTGCTATGTATGAAATCAAGATATTGGAAAGGTAGGACTTTATCATCATAATAACTAGAAATATGCTAGCTTGGGGAGTTTAAGAAATCTAGATGAGGCTTCTTATGTTGTTTGGGCCATGTTCACAACCATCTTGTTTAGGGTAGTATGGAATTTAAGGAATGAGCTTCTATTTGGTAAATGCCATTTTAGTATGGATATGAAAGGGACTGTAATGTGTAGGTTGATGGAAGATGCTATTGCCTTTTAGGGAATGGGGGGAAGAAATCCAACTTGTATAAGCTAGTAAAGGAACTCCTTTTAAAGCTGAGTTGGTCTTTATAACATACATACATACATACATACATACATACATACATACATACATACATACATACATACATACATACATACATACATACATACATACATATAGCGTGTGTGCGTGCATGTGTGTGTGTGTGTGTATGCGTGTGTGTGTGTGATTTTCACATCTCAAAACGTAATGACTTTGGACAAAAACCTTACTGATATGAAGATCTCTCATAAATAATCCAAAACTATGCAAATCAAATGATCAAGTTGCAATGATTGTTTGGATGCACATGCAACGAAAAACTAGTGATAAGGCTTAGGATAATTGAATTGAGGTGGTTCACTCACAAAATGTGCACATATGCTTTTAATATTGTAATGCCAAATGGATACATTATTCAAATAGATTAAACTTGCTTCACATATTTGTGGTTCAATCATTATTCTATTTGACTAATTTAATGCATTTATTGGACTATTATATGCAATATCCAAGTAGTCCTAATTTGTTCAACTAAATTTATATTGCAATATCCAAGAGGACATGCACACATTCTTTTTTTAAAACTTGGGTTTTTAAAAAATGTGAAACAAGTGTTTATAGAATATTGAATATGTATGTCCTTACAAGGAGAGATCGATCTATAACTAAGCTTTTAAGCTCCGATAAGACAAGTTTCCAACAATTGGTATCTTTTACAACAGTTGGTTTGACTATTATGGGCTCTTAATTTATGTCGAAGCAATTGTACCATACGTACTCTTTTATTAAGGATTGGACACTTTGCATGTAGACGTTGTTTTGTTTATTTTTGACCTTAGGATGATTTTTACTCAACCTTTACTTGGAAAAAACTTGAAAAAAAACAAAGCTCTTTTGCTTTTCATTTTGGAGACTTTAGAAAAAGGCACAAAACCTTACACTTGAATATTGGGGAGAAAAGAGAGACACGTTTTCATTATTTTTGTCCTTTCAAATGACCCAAACTTCAACAAAATAGACATAATCAAGACATGATTTGATTGTGAAGGAAGAAAAGAGAGGAGCAATGCAATCAATGAACATATTTTGTAAGCTCCCTTTCTCCAATAAAAAATGAAACGAAATCATCGTTGTTAGTAGTAGTGTCTTATCTATTCTATCGAAGACTAGTTGCACACCAAATGCCAGAGACACCCAACCCCTGCCCAGAGTGTGGGCATGCAATTTTTGAAAGTGGGCATAGACAATGGCACGAAACCTTTACACACCAAAAGGATATATTTTGTAAAAAAGTGAAAATTATATGTTTATAGTTTTTTGATTAGTTGCAAATCCAAAAAGTGCACCCTACTCACTTTACAAACTAGGCGAGGGAGCCTCCCCATCTAAAAGTGGGCTGGGAGTTCACTTGTTTCACAAGTAAATAGCATGCCATGTCCTCTCTGGTGTGTAAAAGATTGCATATGTCCAACCCCTAAAGAAGTATTTTATTCATTAATACTTGCAAAATGGCATCATCTATTTGTTGTGTAACCAACCTAAGAAAAAGAAGTTTACCAAACCTCTTATTGGAAGCACCAAAAGTTTCCTAAACATAAACAAGCTCTCTCTCTCTCTCTCTCTCTCTCTCTCTCTCTCTCTCTCTCTCTCTCTCTCTCTCTCTCTCTCTCTCTCTCTCTCTCTCTCTCTCTCTCTCTCTCTCTCTCTCTCTCTCTCTCTCTCTCTCTCTCGGGTTATCGATTTAGGAGGTAGTTGTTTTATTATGGATATATGTATGTTAAATGTTTTTAACAACCATTTTATTCTTCATGCAAATAGTAAACATTCTTAACATTTTATGGTTATTATATGTAATATTTTTTTGTTAATGTATAAAGACACTTATATATAGCAATGAGAAAGCTTACAAATGTCCTTAGCCCAAACCATTAGGCTAAGCCCAATGAGTCAAATGGATTATTGAACACACACACACACACACACACACACACACACACACACACACACACACACACACACACACACACACACACACACACACACACACACACACACACACACACACACACACACACACACACACACACACACACACACACACACACACACACACACACACACACACACACACACACACACACACACACACACACACACACACACACAGAATCATCCATATCTCTTTTTCCACATGTGGGTCAACCCTTTGAAAGGAAAGTATAGATGGGAGCTTAAGTGGGAAGCTTAAATGACGATGATTAGTTTTCTTCACATATTGTTGTTATTGTCAATTTGTAGTTAAAACTTATGATTGGCGCTTCAAACAAAATGTGTCAATTCTCCTTTCCTTTGAAAGTTTCAAATTGTACAATAGATATTGAATATTTAGGCAATGCCTATTTACCTATTTTAAGATTATAATGTGCAATAGTACAATAGAAAGTGCAAGAATGTAGAATGTGTGACTTATGATAACATAAGTTTTGGAGTTTGTGTATGCTAAAGTGAGAATACTACTTATGACTTGTGCTTAACAAGTCTTGATCACATGCAAGTAGAGAAAATGTGAGGACCATATATACAAAATGCACGCTCTGGCCCACTCTTGCTAGACAAAGTGTGGTTTATGGTGCAAAGCACCCTACATGAAACCAAGACAAAGCATTGGACTAGGTGCGTAGCCCATAGTTTTACTTAATTATTTTCTCTTAATGTTGATGCTCGTAATCAAATAAAAGAGGCATGTAGAATTCAATTGGTCACATGCTTATTGCAATCCACGATGGCTCGGGGGCAAGACAACTATGTGAGAGTTTCAAATTCTTAGTGAGTTAACTTATATTTTGATTTCTTTTTGGACGGTTCCTCCAATTTTTGGAGATGCACTTATCCTTTCCCACATGAATCTTATAATGAAAAATTTTCAATCATCAATGCATCTGATCACTGTAGTATGAGTGTAACTAGGAATAGGTGTTGCATAGCTATGTCACACACAACATTAAGCAAATTGATCATACTTTATATTCTAAGCCACACATGTGTTGTTAGGTTTTAACCTAATTTGAAAGCACCAAAGAGGTCATGGAGATCTATTGACAACGTGGGTAGCACTTGATAGCACTAAGAGACAAGTCCAATGTTATTCATACATTATAGATGTGTGATATATTATACCTGCGGATTTTGATTGGATGGAGGCAAATATTTCTCCACACAATTGTATTTGTGACACATATTGTAGCCCATCATTCAATCATATAGCTATTATTTAGTGCTCCATTCATCCACCCCTCTTATAGCTATATTGACATTGTATTGTATATCACTTTGCATGGTATATCACACATTACCCTTTGTGTGGTACATGTTAATATCCATTGATATGGTTTTGTCCCATAGGCCATTTTTCAACCTGAATAGAAGTTAATTAATCTATATGTGTGTGTTAATGGAAAACACACATGTGCATGGGTGTGCACATGCATGTGTTTGTGATAGTATACATCCACATGCACCTCCTATGCACCACATCACATGCATATGTCTTGTGAATAAAAAATTTAAAATGTCATTGTATTGCATGTCATCCCTATCCCCATTCTATCTTACTATGCAACAAGGGCAATCAAGTTGATTAGTATAAGCATAGGTTTGAGATTTCTTAGACTACTCACAATTCCTTCTATATGTTTTTTTTTAAAAAAATTGACGCTGATCAAAGTTCTTTTAGGGTATATTTGGTTTGATAATAAAAAGAAAGACTAATATACCCTTAATATCAAAAGCCTCCCTCCTTTAGTAGGAAGACCAATACAAACCACCTTATCAAAGTGACCCTTTTGAAGAAGGGTTAGATCAAGTAGTTCAACCTTGTTTATTGGCCCCACAACTAGCACTTGTAGAAAGATTTTGAATCAATCTACTATAATGTAGAAACAAACTACAACTTGAGATTTGATTCTTACATGAATGTGAAGCTCCTTTCAAATCAATGAAAATCATGACCTAAGCATTTAAAGTGTGAAAGCCATCTAGCTTGGTGAGAATTTGAATTTGTCCTTGTTCTTTGTCAACACGTCCCTAAAACACTTCCAACACACTCAATAGTGCTGACTAGTAATGATACCTCATAATTTCAAGAAAGAAAGTACAAAGCCAACTACCCCTTCAACATACGGTCCACCATGCTTGACACATATGGCATCAATCTCATTAATGAATATGATTGGTTGTGGAATTGATGAGCACAAAAGCAAACAAGTCTATTGATATGCCTATAAACATCTAAAAGTAAACACATGTACTACTATTGCTCACACATGCCAACTCAAGCAACAAAAAGATCAACACAGTCTCAAGCAATTCAATGATAAATCCCATAGTTTTAATTTGCATAACTAGCATCCATAATTTTAGATCCATTCGTAAAAAAGAAAGGGACTCCTACTTCACTAGCTATTACCTTATCTAGAGTGTTTTTGATTTCTTGGGGGTCCATAAAGCATAAATCCTTTGGTAAAATAAATACTAAACCCTATAAACTCATTTTCTTCATTTAATATTCTCATGACTTCTTGAAGGTCATGTTTCACACACTCTTGACCCACAAAATCATCAAAAGTCATCCTAGTACTTTTTTCTACAAAGTTAAAACTTGGCATGCATAAATACACAACATGCAATTTCATGAGCAATGTTTTTGACCATGTTAGCTTCATTCTAATTCCTCAAAGAAGCTGATGCCTAAAGATGTTTCTTACTGACAAAATTCACATGGTGGGGGACTTTCATGAGCTGTTATATCAAAGACACCAAATAGATATAAGGAGAAGCACACTCAAGAATACATGAATAGATATGGAGGCCAACATGTTTCCTTGCTAGTTTTTCCTTTCTTATTTCTAACACAATGCACTATATGCTAAGTGTAGATAAGATACAACATAAAGGAAACTAGCCTAATAAGGTCAAACAATGTATAACTAATTATAGTAATTCATACTAGTGTTATAACTAGTTGTAAAAGTAGATGTAAGTAACTAAATACAATAAAGGGTTAGTTAACCATTGACATGGTAAGTATAGATGTATGGACCCATCTAACTAGGTGGTCCATCATCAATGTCTATATTCATTCAACTTGCCATCTCAACACTCCCCTCAAGCTCAAATACTTGATCCTATGTGTTGATATACATTAAGTCAATCTCACCTATAAAAGGACATTGTCTCTCATAAAATGGAAGTGCACCTCAATATTTTTTGTCTAGGGATGGAATACAAGGTTTCTAGATAATTGTATGGTACTCATGTTGTCACAATGAATGACAAGCAAACAATCTACCTACACATCCAAAACATCCAATAATCTTTCTAGCATACAATCTCACATGCTACCATAGTAATACCTTTGTGCTTAGTCTCCATATTGGATAAAGAAGCTCTAGCTTTTTGCTACTCTAAGTGCTTGCTACACTACCAAATGAATGCATGAATCCATTGGTAGATCTTCTATTAGATATACTACTAGCCCAATTTGCATATGCATATAAAAATACTCTATATCCTTACCTACCTCACAAAAATGTTCGTAGAGCAAAGTGGACTTCACATACTTTGTATGCATCTCACTACATCCAAATGAGGCTTCCTAGGTACATGCATACATTGACTCAAAATCCCAACAACATAAATCAAGATTGGGCTTGTAATACTCATGTGAATCAAACTCTCTATTATTTGCCACCTAAACATAGTAGGGTCTTGTACCTCATTCCCACTATTCGTGTTGGGGGTAAGACGTCTGTGCTCCCTAGCCACCCTTGTATTAGTTACTTTGATAGTACCCACATACCTACACACTTGTACACTGCAGGTGTGGCACGAGTGCCCATCACTGTCACTTCATTCTTTATTCTTTTAGTGATGTTTGAATAAAGGGAAGGCTAGTCACACATTGTGACTGTTGGAGTTCCCACATCTTCTCTCTCTCTCTCTCTCTCTCTCTCTCTCTCTCCACCATAGTTGTTGATTCGACTTCATACTTCCACTTTAGGGCTCATTCCCTTGAACTGCTATCAGATTCATCTTCCCTAAGATCTTGAGCTTGAGTGCATTGCTTCAGGTTGTGGAGAATACTTTCAGTTCACAGTTTTAATGGCAGCCATGGCTCAACTTGGAGAGGTATGAGTGGATACATTTCTCCTTTCATGTAACCAAAGGCTTGGTGAGGCTTGTTCCAAGCCTTCTTCTTGACACATTTAGCATTGTTTTGGGGCTCTACTATGGGTAGCAAGGCAACCAAGAAGATGAACAAATCAGTGTGATTTGTGCCAATTTGTTGGCCTAAATCCTTGCTCAACTTAGTCACTTCTCCAGCTCCCATATATGGTCATTGGGCACTTGCGCAATGATCTTTGACACTACTCGAAACCTTTGGCATGATTTTGGGCATCAATTGAGGCTCTTGGGTTCAACCATTAGCTCGGAGTTTATGATAGTTTGTTGCTTGCATTGCTTCATGAGAACCTCCATCTTCTCCTACTCTTCACGAGCATTAGGATTCACATCATCATGAAACAATGCAGAAGGCACTTGAACCTTATAGCCATATAATGCTTCAAAAGGAGACATCCCAATACTCATGAGATGAGTATTATTATAACAAAATTCCCCAAGATGAAGCCAATGGTCCCATGTGTTTTGTGTATCATGGCAAACTGACACAAGTGAATCTCTAGCCATTTGTTGACCCTTTCGGTTTTTCCATCCATTTGTGGATGATAAGCTATACTAGGAGTCAAAATAGTCCCCATAGAAGAGAACAAAATCCTCCAAAATCTGTCCATAAATTTAGTGTCACGATTGGACACATATTCATTGGCATTCCATGAAGCTTAAATACATATTCCATAAATTTATCAGCCACTTGCTTTGCTATAAATTGAGCCTTGGTTAGGATGAAATGGGCTGATTTAGTCAACCCATCTACCACCACATAAATGATATTCCTCCTATGTCTTATTATAGGAAATCCCCTTATGAAATCCATACTAATATCAGTCCACTTCCCATGAGGAATAGGTAGTGGTAAAGAAACCCACCAGGTATAGAAACAAGGAATCCTTATTTTGTTAACATGAAAGACAACTCATGACATAGTCTTTATCATCTCTCCAAATACCCTTCCAATAAAAGCTCTTGTGGATATTATCAAATTTTTTGAACAAAACATGATGTCCCGATAATGGTGAAGAGTGCATCTCTCTCAAAATGCATCCTTTGAAAGATAATTGAGGAGTCAAGAAGACCCATCCTTGATATCATAAAAGGCCATTGTGCCATTTATAATTTGGATACTCTTCTCCTTTGCCTTGCTGCAATTCCTTCATCATTTTGGATGCTTGCTCATCAAGCAAAAACTCTTCTTGAATGTCATGTATCCAATTCTTATGCATAGTTGAAATGGAACATGTCCACATTATTGATAAAACATATGCTACCATATTATATTTTCCAACCATATAGGATAACTCAAAGTCATATCCTTGAAGAGTAGCTAACCATCTTCATTGCTTAGGGGAAAAAATTGGTTGTAAAAGAAAGTGTTACAATACATGATGATCATTTTTTACCTTGAAATGGCTGTCATAGATGTAATGATGCCACTTTTTAATAGCATGACATATTGCCAACATCTCTTGCTCATCATAAACATGTAATTGATGCTGCTTGTCATCAAGGTTTCAGATTTTATAAGCTATGACTCCATGATCTTGACATAAAATAGCCCCTATTCCTCTTCCACTAGCATCTGCACATATAATAAACTCCTTAGAGAAATCTGGCCATACAAGGATAGATGCTAAAATTAAAAGAGATTTTAGCTCATTGAAACTTTTATCGGTTATTGGGTCCTAAAAGAAAGCATCTTTTTTAAGCCTATCCATCAATGGAGCTGCCACATGAGCATAATTTTTTATAAACCTCCTATATAGAAGGGCGATAACCCAAGGAATCCTCTCAAAGAGGTCACATTCGTAGGAGTAGGCTATTCTTTAACACATTTCACCTTGTTGGTATCCACTCTAATACCTTTCTCTCCCACAATATGACCTACGTATTCCACTTCATCTTCCATGAATGAACACTTTTCCATCGTGGAAAAGTGTGTGTGTCTCCATAATGTGTCAAAGACCTCTCATACATGCTTCAAATGCTCATCTTTGGATTTGCTATAGATAAGGATATCATCAAAGAAATTTCACACTTTTTTGAACAAGAAGGGCTGCAATATTTTATTCATGAGGGCTTGAAAAGTAACGGGCACATTGGAAAGACCAAATGGCATAACCAAGAAGTGGTATAACATTCTTTCAATACTAAAAGTTGTTTTGAACTCATCTCCTTCCTTTCCATTTAAATTTGATGATAGCTTGAATGAAGACCTATTTTGGTAAAGACCTTTGCATCTTTAAGTTCATCCAAAAGATCATCAATTTGGAGAATAGGATACCTATTCTTGACCCTTGACTTGTTTACATCCCTATAATCAATGCACATACGAAATGATCAATCCTTCTTCTTGACTAAGAGCATGGGAGAGGCAAACAATGATTGACTTGGCTAAATTAAATCCATTTATAGTAATTCTTTGAGTTTTTGCTCCACCTCTTCCCTCTGAAACTTAGACAAATGATAGGGAAGTTTATTGATGATAGGCTTTGTATTGGGCAACAAGTCGATAAGATAGTCAACCTCTCGCTTTGGAGGCAAAGATGATGGTGGCTAAAATAAATCATTTTATTCCTCCAATAGCTCTTCCAATCTTGGATCCCTTTTCTTTGTAGAAGAAGATAGCTAATTTGGTGACTTCTCTTCATCTACTTTCGCAAGTAAAAGATTGAAGATGCATAACTTGGCATTAATTTCCTTACGCAATTTCTTCATGGACATAAGTTCTATATGTTTCTCGGGTAAGTTACTTGACAGATGATTGTTGATTCCGAGAAGTACTTAAAAATAGCCAAAAATTACGAATATCAAGGGAAAAATAGACTTCATCGAAGGCGATGGTGGCAATCAGGACGATTTTAAGCGGCAAGTCCCGAAAGCTAGCGCTAGTGCTTATTTTCATGGAAATAAAACGGTGCCGGATGGTCCGAGCTGAAGTTTGCCTAGATGTAAAATGACGTCAGGAATCCAACACAAGTCTCGGATCTCTGTTCTGAGGTCGTTTGATCCCCCATTTAATCCCCGCAAGGTTCGGGATGTGAAGCAGCTACTGGATTCGGAAGCCGAGAAGAGCATGATGGGGCCCAGCTTTGTAGATTTCAACGCCACAGAGCCACCCGTCCAGACAAATCTTGAATCCGATGTCGTTTGTACCCTCAAATTTGAAAAATCCATTTGGCGGAGGTGTGAAACCAAAGTCATGAACTAGATATTTGGGGATTAAGCCTTAAAGCTCTTAACAAAGAGCTTAAGCCTCAAAATCCCACGAAAATGAAATGATGGGGGGGGAATCAGTTTTTACACCCCCTCTTTTCTCCCATGATGATGATTTCCTGATCTGTAGATTGGAGAGGAATGCTCCTGTTCAATTTTACAAAGAAATTTGATTGTTTTTGTTGTTTCATGGTCCAAATGTTGTTCATATGCAATGAAATTTTTTTTGAACCTTTTTTACATCATGATTGAGGGCTGTAACTATAGAAATATAGAACTCATAATGATTTAGAGCCATTATTAATTCTTTAAAACCTGCAAAATGTCATTTTTAATGAAAATTAGTGGTTTTTTTCAATTTTGAGTTAGAGAAAAGGGATGGAAATGGAATAAAATCAGAGAAAATGTTAAGTTTCAATCAAAATGATAAGACAATATGAATAAATAATAAAATACCTATTTTTCATGAATAATAAATAGAAAAATAGTTAAAAAATGGAAAATTTTAGATTTTTCACGCTTAAAAAAATGGAAAAATAAGATGCATGTGTGTGAATGTTTGGCAAGGTTGAAGCATGGGGTTAAGCCTTAGTTTGGCCTAGTATTTTATGTTATAGTCTGTGTTTACCACTTTTTATATACAAAAATGATACAAAACAACCATTTACAACTATGCACCGTAGCAACACCTAAACGGTAAGGGGAGGATGAAGGTTGTGCGACGATCTAATTGCTGAAAAGATACGAATTTTGATTTTCCTCTTTATGCATAGCATTTAGGGATCGTTCCATAATTAAATATAGGTGACTAGTAGCACGGAAGTTTCGGTGCTAGTCCCTAAAATAGCGCAGCATGTAACATTTAGTTAAATTCATGAAAGGGCTGTTTTCCGCACCTCACATGGCTGATTTTTTAATCATAAAATGGTTGTGCACAATTTTCATACACCTTGCATCAAGCATGCCATGTGGTATCTCCTGGAATGCATTGCACTTGTTTGATAAACTTTGACCAACGTTGAGAGGACAGGAAACCTAAGCTGTAGGTTAGACGGGTGCTTCCGTTGGGGAAAGTTTTGTGAGGCAAATCAAAATCTCTTGGAACGCTGAATTATGAAAGAGTGGAGTTTGTGTGAATGTTATATGTGTTAGCGATGCATCTTGGGGCTAATCCCTGAGGTGTAGGAGAGTCGCAGTGGAGTCGCGGCAATCAATCGAGAGGTGCTTCCCTATGTGTGTATTACGAGGCATTATGCCTATATGTTATGGGATCTCCCTCTGAGGAGAAGGGAAGGTGAAGGTTTTGGACTATATATTGGATACAAACGCAAAATCGTCATAGGCATTTAGTGCAAAGTGAGTTTTAGACGCTCCTGGCCTGCGAGGCCGTGTGGTGGGGTTGTCTATCGTATGCATGAGGTCCGGCTAGTGCCATAGCCAGTGGCGGCCCATTTTAGGTCCCATCATTACTCATGAATATATGTATGCATCACGTGAGTTCAAAATAAGGTATTTTTAAAATACCATTTTTATACATATTTTACATATAGAAGGGTGTAATATAAAGGGTTTATTTACAAATTGAATAGAAAAGGGTTATGTTTTATTTGGGAAAAATTCACAGATAAGGATATTTATAAATAGGACTTGAACGCATGTGATGTAGAGGATATATATATAGTAACTTCCCCGAGATATATTTGTGGTCTATGCCTTTCAATTCTATGTGATGCCCTTGCTAACAAAATTCCATTTTCATTTGTCTCAAATCTAAAGTAAATTTGCTAAGGGTTTTCAGCCAATTTCAATCGATAACAATGTCAATAGGTCCCATATGATGCAGAGTGATCAAATCTACTTGTATATATGCAACAAGGTGATAGTTCAATTGAATTACATAGACACACGATGCAGAGTGATCAAATCTACTTGTATATATGCAACAAGGTGATAGTTCAATTGAATTACATAGACACACTTCTTTACTAGATTCATATGCACCATTGGCAACTTGTATTCGCGCAAGGATGATTCCATGTTAATGGGTAGCAACTTCAGCTCGTTTAAAGATTTGGTGTTGACAAAGCTATGAGTGCTGCTTGTATCTACTAAAATATGTGCAACCTTGCCATTAATAATACCTTTGAGTCTAAGTATAACTTTTTCCTTTGCATCCCATCCATGCATCATGTGAAATAGCACACAAGGAATAATAAGAATCATTGGTGCCACCCAAATCAAATGGAAACCCACCGTCCATGGGATCATAGAATCCTTCATTAGTGGCATCATCTTCTTCATGAATTTCTTTGACCATTGGATAAGCATCAACATGCAGTAAATTGCCCTCTTGCTCCTCTTCTTCTTCGACTTCCACATCTTGAGTGATTACCATATTGATTTTAGAATTCTTGGCTTTGCACTTCAACTTATGGTCTTGGACATCTCTCTTGTACTTCAACTTATGGTCTCGGGCATCTCTCTTGTACTTCAAAGAATATCTTTTAGCCAATTGTATGGCCTCATACAAGGTTTTTGGTCATTGAGATCCCACCTCTGATGATAGGGCAAGGTCAAGATAAAATATATATTTATTCAGCTTAGCGAAATCTGAAATGCCTTCAAGGTACATGGAAAGATTCAAGTAGATGTTTGAATGGTCTCTAACAGACATCCCTCTTTGAGCCCATGCATACCATCTTCTTTGAAGCCTTTTTTTTCCAAAAGAAAAACAAAAACATCGATCATTGCTTGCTTGAACTCCTCCCAGGTGAGAAAATCTTGCCCAATCTTGTGCATGTAATGCCACACACCAAGTATGGGTGTAACCCTTAAGATGAAGAGCCACAAAATAAATATTGGCTTCTTTACTTCGAGGATAATGAGTGAAGTATAATTTGAGCTTGTTAATTCATTCCTCCCATTCTGAAGGTGAAGCGTTATCATGTTTGAAATTAGTGATATTGATCTTTTCCTTATACTCCTTTTCATTCTAAGATAGATTTCCATCAGAATGTTGCTTCCATGAATCTTTGTTCCAAGAGTGTTGCTTAAAAGTAGAATGCCCAAAACCATGAGATGAGGGTTGACCTTTTGAACCATGCTCTTTATTTGAGAGATCATGGGCTAATCTTCTCCCATCATTTCTTCCACCTTCATGAACTTGATTGTCAAGTGCATTTCTTTTTTGCACATTAGAGGGCTGATGGTAAAAAGACTTGTAAAAGAGATCACATCCATGATAATGATCATCCCATCGATTGTTGTCTTGTTCCCCTTCATGTTTAAGACTATCTTTTGGGCTGTTGTTGAACTAAGGCCTTGTGGTATGAATGCCATGAATTTGTGAAAGGTGATGGTTACCCCTCACTCTTGATGGTTCTCCTCTTTCAAAAGTATGCATAATTGACTTAGCTTTATTTGGATGCGATAAATTGTCAAAAAAATGGATTGCATGTGGATCTTCAATAGTTTGAGATTCCCTTTGTGGCTTGCTACCGATTTCTTTTATGCTCAAATGAGTTTTTGAAATAAAGATTGTTTACTTTGCTACAGTTCAGTGATACCCTTATTTACTTGTGCCATCTCTTGCAAAAAAACCTTGATTCATATGTATTAAGCCTTCATTAAATGTCTTAAAATCCTTGGAAATACCTTCTTTCATATGTCCCAACTCTTTAGACAGTAACAAGTAATCATTCACTGCATTATCCTATCGAGTATATAGATACATACCTTCAAGAGTATACCATCGACATTGAGGATTTTGTTGAGAAATGGATGCCCTACAATCTTTTGCATTATATCAATAGCAGAGAGTCATTTTGCAAAAGACTAGATCATTTTTGTGCAAATCTCGCCCCCCTACTTCAAACATCTCACTTCTTGATAGGCCATAGAATACAAAATTGATCAACATGGAATTGACTACCTCTCATGGATGGGCATTCATTTTGTTACTCAATGAAGGTGAAGACCCCCTACAATCATAGTGGGTATGGAAGAGCATGTGGGAGGGTTGCTAAAAGATGTCCTTGACCCTCGGACAAGGCTTGAGAGGATGTAAAGGCTACAAAAGAGGTAAAATCTCTAGAACTTATGGTTGAAAGAGCTACATTCGTTGTGAATCATACCTTGGAAAGTGGCTCATGTGAATAGGATGACACACTGTCTACCATCGATGTAGATGACTGCATAGATAACATGAGAGGTCTTCATTGATGACAAAGAATTTGTGTTTCTCCATGATGTGGAGAAATTTTTTGGAGTGAGGAGGATGAGGCATTGTGGATACTAGCAATCGCCAATGGCTTCTACCTTGTGCCTCTAATGATCTCCTTGTGGAATACAACAACCCAAAGATAACACCATATTGGGGAATATGGGAAGTTTCCATAAGTTTGGGGCATGTGGTCAAATCTTTGGATTTGTCATAACTTGAACATTATAACTCCAAATTGAGTGCTCTATAGCTCAATAGATTCCATTTTTCAAGCACTTTCCAATGATATGTCACATCATATGGTTTTGAGAAACTTATGGGCATGTTATCCGGATGCCACCTTTTTAGAATTCAAAAAATGGGAATTGGGAGATTCCCAAACCCACTAATATTGTGTTAGATAGAAAACATAGAGGGCACACTATAGCTCTATGTTACATTTGGCATCCACGAGTTTGAAGTAATGCAAGCGAGCTTGCTTGTAGGACATGTGCCCCTAGAAGAGTAGCAAGTCCCCATAATTGACAAGTCTAAGTCAAGTGTAGACTTGAATAAACCCTTTGAGATTACCACCAATGCAGCGTAGGAAGTAACTGTATCAATAGTGCATCTAAACACTTTGTTTTACTATGTAGGCTATTTTGAGCTAGCTTCATGTCAACATAGGTTATGCTCAACATTGATAATTTTCCAAGTCACCAAAAGAACTAGAGAGTTCTCGGGAAGGATGTATCGATAGGGCATTATAGTGGCTGAATTTCCACTAGCAACATAACCATTGTCCATATCACATTCACCCCAGATGGGTGGGCTCAACTCTCTATCCTGAAGGCCCTATCAAAAGTGCTACATGCTTCCACCATCATCCCAAATGTGCACAATATAATACTTATTAAAAAGGAGTTAGTGAAGCATGTTTTTGGTACACGCCTACCAAGAAGGGTACTACCATCCATGGGAATTAGAAAAGCCATAAGGGGCTAGGCATGATGCCATGCAGTAGGAGAGTGTCAAGACTAGGTTGCTACAAGAGGTCGAGAAGAGACATAAACATGCCAACGAGAAAATCAAGTACTTGAAAATGGGCTAAAGCTTGTATTGAGACTTGGGAGGCCTTATAAAGAAAAAAGTCCTTATACTCTCTAGTATAATGCAAATATATTTTTCTTGCAATTCATCTCACAAATATATTTTTCATTTTTTGTATTCAAATGTCTTAATATTGAAGTCTTTTTTACGAATCAATGTTCTATCATATATGTCTTAATATTTTAAAAGTATGAAATATGATAAAAATATAATTAAAAATTTTTGTGAAAATTTTTGTTGTTTGATAGTCCATACAACTTTTGTCTCAAAATGTCAGAAAGTGCTATAGCATCAAGGCTTCTTAATTAGCTTATTTGGCATTTTTAAAACCATTTTTTAGCATTTTGAGACAAAATTAAGTTGTATGAGCTGTTAAGAGCTAATTTTTAAATCATAAAACTTTAAAAATGTCCATGTACTTTGTTGGTTATATGATGCATGGTAACTTGCCATTCAAAAAAGCAAAAAGGCTAACTGGCTAGCTGACTTGATAACCCAACAGTTACTGCTCATTCTACTCAATTATCGAAATTTAAATTGACATTGCAAATTTAATAATTATACAATCATACATAAATATAGTATGAGACATTTGAGGTACAATAAAAAGTAAAGGTTTTTCATTACATATCAAAATTTACAAAGTACATTGCATTACAATGTGTATTACAAAAACTCTAGGCCCTTGGCATTGCTAATCTCTCTTCTCTCTTATCCTTCCAGCTAATTGCATGTCTCTCTATATGTTGGTCACTTTCTTACCATGAATTGTGCACATATATGGTTCCTCAAAAAGGGCAATAAGGTATGCTTCTATGGCTTCTTGGATAGCTTTCATTACAATCCCTTGCATGTAAAGTTGATATCTGTAAGAGTGAAGAATTTCCTTCACTAAGTGTGCAAAGGGTGCTTTTCTAATCAGCAAGTCTGTGCTCTTCTAGTACTTATGGATCTCTCTAAGGGCTACTAGGTGATAGTTCTTCCTTTTCTTTAGTCTTTGCCTTGGGCGGTTGGACTCACTATGGCTGTAATCCTTGTGCTTTTTGGGGCTGAGGTTGGGGCTCAAGTGCGGGCTGCTTAGTGGGGGATAGTTCTAAAGTGGAAATGAGGGATACTAAAGGAGAAGTGGCTGTAATCCTTGTGCTTTTTGGGGCTGAGGTTGGGGCTCAAGTGCGGGCTGCTTAGTGGGGGATAGTTCTAAAGTGGAAAGGAGGGATACTAAAGGAGAAGGATGAAATGCTCTACGTCTCTTCGTTGGTAGCTTGGGGCATTGCATGGGGTCCCTACCACATGTTGAATACCCCTCAGTTGGATATAAACAAGCCTCGGGCCAATCAATCCTATCCTAGGGCCTATTGATGTTGTCGTCAATGTTTTTCTCATCACCATTATTTTCACCTTCTTCATCTATAGAAGGATCACCCTGATTGTTCTCTAACTAGTTGTTGTCACCTTCCATATCTTTTCTTTCTTTTTCCTCTTTAAATGGTCTTCTTGCTTGTGAGCCCTTTTCAAAGTCTCCAAGGTTGATTTAGGGAGAGTCTTTGAGCCGTTGGATGGATGGGAAGAGGGGACGTGAGATGAAGAGATTATGCTCCTATTGGAGTCATCCCATCGATTAAAATTGGGGATCTCTTTTCCTTGCTGTAATGTGCCCACCTATCGGTTGCTTGTGAGCCCTTTTCAAAGTCTCCAAGGTCAATTTAGGGAGAGTCTTTGAGCCTTTGGATGGATGGGAAGAGGGGACGTGAGATGAAGAGATTATGCTCCTATTGGAGTCATCCTATCGATTAAAATTGGGATATCTTTTCCTTGCTGTAACATGCCTACCTATCGGTTGTCCAAGCACCATTTTAGCGGTCCGAATCTAAGCGACCTTGCTTGGCACTCCCATGGAATGTTACGGGGTTTGTCGCCTTTCTCAAGTCCTCCTCATGACGGAACGTTCACGGCTGAATCCACTGGGATCGACTTGAAATTTGGGATCCTAGTGGTCAAGGTCTCCTAATAGCCTTCTAGCATCGGGTCTTGGATATCCTACTTTGCGTAGAGATACCCAATCTGAAGTAGATCCATAATGCACTTGGTTCAAAGAGAATGGGAAACGAGAGGGATGCACCGCTCAACCTTTCTACTCGTAGGGCATAGTCCCATTTCAGTCTCCCCCTTGGGATCAAGGAGCGATACTATGCAAAATTTTACTTAACACTTCCTTCCTTCGGCTAGGGCATATGATGAAGTTTTCTACAACTGTACAAGATGTAAGTCCTATCATTTCAATGTGAGATAATAAATCTGGCAAGAGAATTTATGCCTCCTCTCTAAGTGACATTTATCTTTTAGCCTTTCCCTAGTGCAATACTACGCAAAATTTTAACTTGACTTTATCTTTCTTTCTCCTAAGGAAAAGAATGCAAGACAAATTTGTAACAATTATGATGCAATACTATCTTTCAATGTAAAATAATTCCCGAATCATTGTGCAAGTTGTAATCAATTCATGGTTTGGCAGCACAAGGTAACCTCTTTAACCATTATTTAATGCAAAATCTTCATAGGATGGATGCATGACTTTTAATGCAAGATCATTTCATATACCATCGATGTATGTTTCATATAATCTTTCCCCTACATGTACTGTCTATGTGCATAACCCTCAAGGTAACCTTGGGAACCTTAAAGAATATTATCCTAAGTAAAGATTAATCAAAGACTCATCAATGCTTAATACTTTATGTGAGAGAGCGAAGAACTTGGACCTGAGTGGCTAGAGGTGGGGCGTTGTTTGTAGTTCCATAGCTTGCGGGGTGGAGAAAAATATCACGGAAAAGGGGAAAATATAACTGTGTGTGGCCACCCTCTAAGGAGGGGAAAGGGAGGAAGAACCTTCTAGAATGTTCTCTCCCCTTCTCTCTCTCTCTCTCTCTCTCTCTCTCTCTCTCTCTCTCTCTCTCTCTCTCTCTCTCTCTCTCTCTCTCTCTCTCTCTCTCTCTCTCTCTCTCTCTCTCTCTCTCTCTCTCTCTCTCTCTCTCTCTCTCTCTGTGTATCATGTTGTCCCTCCTTCTCCTTATGATGGGGGGGGGGGGGGTTGGGTTATAATGGTGGGAGGTGGGAAGGAAGTGGAGTGGTGCATGGTGGTGGGAGTTTTGGGCCTCCTAGCTAGCCACGGACTGACCGAGAGGCTAGAGGGGTGGTAGATCATGTGGCTTCCCCCTCGACTTCATCTTTGTCATCGTCTTCTCCTTCATCATCATCGTGATCATCATCTTCCTCCACTTCAACTTCATCGGTGTTATCTCCTTCTTCCTCCCCCCGCCACCTGTTTGGCTATGATAGGAGGGATGATTTTAAAAATTTGAAATAATTTAATTATGTAGGGGGGTGGTTCCTATGCAAAGGGGGGCGGGGATATTACACTTGCCATGATGGATAAGTGAATACTTTCCCTTTGCCATGCCTTCGTAGTGGATGTCATCACACAATTTGCTTGGTGCAACCATGAGTAGATAAGAAGAGGAGAAGAGAATACAACAATAGATGCATGAAATAATAAATGAACTAAAAGATCTCTATTTATATGAAACCTAGTATTAAATTACATATATGCCCATTTTGACCCTTCCCTTTGCCTTGTCATCTCAAGGAGGTAAGTCATAAATATATGCATGTATCATGTGGGTTCAATATAAGGGATTTTAAAAATACCATTGTTACATATTTTTAATATATAGAAGGGTCCCATATAAAGAGGTTACTTATAGATTGAATAGAAAATGGTTATGTTCTATAAAGACAAAATTCATAGACAAGGATATTTATAAATAAGCCTTAGACACATGTGATATAGAGGGTGTACATATAGTGAACTACCCAAACTTGTCATGCATCATGCTATATGTGCATTCATTGGAGATGTGTGTCACCACTTTTTCTTATTGCATACTTAGATTTCTTGTCTCAGAGATTTAGCCAATGTTGTAGCATTAGAATTCTCCAATGTGATGGAGTGATCGAAGGTACATCTACAAAACTAATCAAACATTTTTATGAGTAGGTTTTCTTGATGTAACAACCTCTATGGAAAATGTTTGAAATATGCACCATCATGAGCTCATTTAATGAGACTTCTCTATAGCTTGGGTGCTCCACATTTTCCAACATCCATACTTCTCCAACAAATATAATCCATGAGCATATAATATGCGATGAAAAGGTATGGAGCATTGAGATTAGATCTTGGAGTATCAAGTTATATAAATATTAAAGAACATGCAAGTATCAGAGTTGAAGATGTACCATATAGTAAGTGATTATGGTTTCTCCCCATGCATTGACAACTAGCTTTGTAAAATCATTGACCACTATATGAAATTAACTTGAGGGAATGATGATGGTTTTACCATAATACACATAATCTTATCAAGAGAATGCCAAAAACTTCCACACAAGCATTCTTAAGACTAGGGTCTCTTTCTAAATCTGTACTCTTATTTTTACAACTTCCACTTCAACTTTGATCGCTTGCAAGTCATATTGCTCAAGAATCTCTTTTCCTTTGTCCCACTCATTGACACTTTTTATGCTACACCATAAGTTAGGCCTTGACGTTTTTTGGTCCTTTATAATCTTAATCTTGGCTTCATGCACACCTAATGAATTTAATAGCTCCTCAACTTTCTCAATAGCTACCCCATCTTTGGAGAGAGGCTTTATGAAAGGATGGATAAAATAGAGTACTACTCTGTTTTCAACTATACAAAGTATGAAAATGAATGAAAGATTGAAGACATATGAACTGAAATGAAGATATGAAAGTAAGCCTCAGCTATATACATGATCTTGATTTCTTCAAAAGAGTTTTGAGCTATTAAGTCTTCAAGAAACAGACTTAAAATGAAGAAGACAACTTAGGACTATAAAAACAAACCCTGTTGAACCAAATCTGCCATAACTCCTGGTAGAGGTATCCAAATGAAGCATGAAATATGTCAAAACATAGCTCTTGAAGAGTTCATTGACCCTATGTAGGTGGCATATTTCTAAAAATTTGACAAAATAAAAACTATTCTAAAATAGAGTGCTATGAAGACCCTGTCAGCACCATAACTGGCTCCACAATAATTATGCTTCAGCTCCATCAATGTATCCTTAGATAAGAAAACACATCCTGTAGATCAAAAAACACATCTAATATAGATTTGGGCCTCCAAGAAGCTTCTTCAGGTAGTAAACCTCTCCATCTAATCAAATATTCAATGATAGAGCGAGAGCAAAGCTTCTTCTCACGCAGACCTATGATACCTAAGGAATGTATGACTAAGACCTTCTTCATCTATAGGTGGTATCTCATCAACTATATCCACAGGAGCACCATAGAAAGACTTGAGATGACTAACATAGAATACAATACGAATCTTAGTGGAAGAGGATAGTTCCAATCTATATGCCAAGTCTCCAATGCGCAGTAATGAACTCCATGGTAATATGCATCCACTTTCCCTTAAGAATAGGTAATGGCTACAAAAAATCACCTGGCTTATGGGTGCTATCCTTGTTCTACTCACAAGGCATACACTTCATAACAAAATCTTTAACATCTTTTCATAGTCATTTCCAATAAAAGATTTTGATGATTTTATCATGGGTCTTAAAAATTCCGAAATTTTCATCTAAAGTCTAATCTATATTACCTATGAGCAAGTTTGATACTGGATCCATCCTTCAAGGTAGACTAACGAGACCTGGGCACTTTCAACAATCTAATTCTACTTCTTGGAACTCTAAGGGTCACCTCTTCTCATCTACATACATCTTCATCTGATCTTGGGCCTTCCTAAGATTCATCTTACAACACTGAAGAAGGGTTTGCATTCTTTCCAATTCTTCTTTCCCATGAGGATTGATTTTCTCATTGAAAATGAATGTGGGTAAGGGCACCTTATAACCATACATTGCCTCAAAAGATGAAACTCAAATACTAGCATGAGTAGAGTTATTATAGGCAAACTCACCCAAATGCAACCAAGAATCCCATGTATGTTTCACATCATGACAGAAATGGCTAAGGTAAGTCTCCAACCACTTATTTACCCTTTTTTTTTGGTCATCTGTCTACGGATGGAGGGCTATAGAAGGATCCAATTTAGTTCCCATTGAGCTAAATACCACCTACCAAAAGTTACTCATGAACTTTGAATCTCTAGCATGTACAATCACCTACCACAATCCATGTAATTGAAAGATCTGCTCCATAAATTGATTGGCCACATGTGAAGCAATGAATTGTGTCTTGGTAAAAATAAAATGGGCTACCTTTGTGAGTCTATTCACCACCACATAGATACAATTCCATCCTCTCTTGGTAGTAGGCAAGCCAGTAATGAACTCCATGGTAATATGCATCCACTTTCCCTTAAGAATAGGTAATGGCTACAACAAATCACCTGGCTTATGGGTGCTATCCTTGTTCTACTCACAAGGCATACACTTCATAACAAAATCTTTAACATCTTTTCATAGTCATTTCCAATAAAAGATTTTGATGATTTTATCATGGGTCTTAAAAATTCCAAAATTTTCATCTAAAGGCGGCCATCTAAAGGCAAAGAATGTAACTCCTTCATAAATTTCCATGTGAAAGAAGAAATAGAGGGAATAAAAATCTTGTCATTTAACTAGATTAGACAATTTTGGAGCTGACAATATGAGTTTTCCTCCATGATACCTTGCTATAATTTTTGAAAAACATGACTGAGTCAAAAAGATATGCTTCCTATAATTCTTCAATCTAGTCACTATATAGCTTAGTCATAGCTAAAACTTTACATACTCACATGCAAGAAAGAGAATTAGCTACTGCTACATTGTCTTTGCCCCTCATATGAGTGATGACAAAATCATACTTTTATAGAGTAGCTACCCACCTACGTTGTTTAGAAGTGAGATTGGACTAAGTGACGAAATACTTTAGGACCTTATGACCAATTTGAACTCTAAACCAGCTACCATACAAATAATGATGTTACTTCTTTATCATATGTAAGATAGCCAATATCTCTTGGTCATAGACATTCATGTCCATTTCCTTATTTGTAAGCTTGCAATTTTCAAAGGCAATAACTCCATGCTCCTATAATAAAATAGCCCCTATGCCACGGCCACTAGCATCACACTGTATGGTGAACTCTTATAAAAAATCTGGGTATACTAGAATAGGAGTAGAAGTAAGGAGTCACTTTAGCTTGTTGAAGCTACTATCTACAAGTGCATCCCAAAAGAAAGATTCCTTCTTCAACTTATCATTCAGAGGAGTTACAATAGCCGCATAATGAATAATAAATCGGTGATAAAATGAAAATAGACTAAGAAACCCTCCAAGTAAAGTAGTGGTAGTAGGTGTTGGCAAATCTTTAACACACTGCACCTTCTTAGGGTTAGTCTATATCTCTTTTTCAATAACAATATGGCCCAAGTACTTCACCTTAGTGTGCATGAAAGAGCACTTCTTCTCCTTAGCAACAAAGAGTTTATGATACCTTAGTACATCAAAAAGCTTCCTCATATGTGATAAATGGTCTTGTAGAGTCTTGTTGTAAAAAAATATGTCATCAAAGAAGACTAGGACAAACTAGAAGAGGAAAGGCTACAAAATCTTATTCATTAGACTTTGGAAGTTAGTTGGAGCATTAATAAGCCCAAATGGCATAACTAGAAAATGGTATAGCCCTCTATTAGTCTTAAAGGCAATCTTAATTGTATCACCCTCTCACATTACCGATTTGATGATACCCTGACCTCAAGTCAATCTTGGTAAAGAATTTAGCCCCTTGAGTTCAAGAAGCAAATCATCAACTCTGGGTATTTAGTACCTCTTTTTCATTGTCATCTTGTTTAGATCCCTATAGTCAATACACATATTAAATGATCTATCTTTCTTATACACTAACATGACTGGAGATGCATAAGGTGAAAAACTATGTTCAATGAACCCCATACCTAGAAGCTCCTCAAATTTCTTGGCTACTTCTGTATTCTCACACTTAGACAATCTATAGGGTGACTTATTGATTAGCTTTGAGTTTGTCTCCAAATTAATAGGGTGATCCACTACTCTCTTAGGAGATAATGAAGTAGATACTTCAAAAAAATCCCAATACTCCTCAAGAAGAGCTTTCAAAGTTGGATGATCTATTAAATTTTTGGACTAATCTTCAACATCTTTATTCAAGTGCAAAAGAAAATTCTATGAGCATCTCTTGTACTTCTTCTTGAGTTGTTGAATGGTGATAAGTTGAAAATTAGATTTACAATAGATTCCCTATAAGTGGATAGGCTATCCATCAAAGTTAAGCTCCATATATAGATGTGAGAAATCCATAGTAATCTTTCCTAAGGTCATCAGCTAATCACATCCGAGTACAAAATCTATGGGCTCCATTTTCAAAGTAATCAGGTTTACTTTTGCTTTATAATTTTCAGTCAACTAGGTATATTTGAGTGGTGATTTCTTCTTCATCATTTTCTATTTGAACTCTTATGGGACTGTTGTAAATTAGTGAAAAGATAATTCAATTTGTCTAATGGACTTATTCACAAAATTATGTGTATTACCATTGTCTATCAAGATAAACACATCCTTCCCATGAATACAACCCTTCATACAAATAGTATTAGGGCTCTCAAAATGTATCCAAGCGTCCATGGAAATGGAACAATTAGTGGCAACATGTGGCTCATCATGAATTCATCTTAGATAAGAAGGAATAGTATCATCCGAATCAAAAGAAAAGGTGCCGACAGGATCATAAAAGTGTTCTTACCCAACTTTCTCAACATCCTCATTTGCAATGGTAGTCACAAAAATGCATTGGTCTCATAATTGTCATCCTCTCAATCCTCAAAGACTAACATACTATGTACCTTGGCTTTTGCATTCTTGTATACACACCTTGTTGCATGATCAACTATACACTTTTCTCCACATTTGAAACATAAGCCTTTTTCTTTCCTTTCTTTGTAGAGGTCCATATAAATAGGCTTTATATTAAAATTAAAGTAGATCTAAACTTGTTGTCCCCTTGTTTAAAATTCACTATTGGACTATTTGTTGTCCTAAAATTTCATTCAGGTCTTAAAGCATTGAATGATGGATAAGTTGACATTCTTAAGCTTCCACTTGGTGCAAGACTGCTGTCCATAAACAATGCCAACTTGTCTATATTTTAAAACAGTCCTTGGTTATCCATAACTAGGCTGAAATAAAGACTCTCTTTTATACTTCCTTCCATAGCATTTCGTAAGCTCAATAGATTTGAAAAGATTGGTGGGAATTCGCACCATAACATCAACTCTAATAAATAAGGTTGTAAACCATACATATACTTATGGAATTTAGCTTCATCACTAATGCTCTCTACATATATGGTAAGGTTGAGCAATTGGTTTGTATAATCCCATACACTTAGGCTTCTTTGCCCTAATTGGAGTCCCAAGAGGAACAGCAAGGATAAGGGAATTCTCTTGCAAGAAAATCTATCTTGTAACATCAACAAGCTTTTTTATTAGGGTTTATATGATCACAATGAAGAAAAGAACACCAGGCACAACAAATCTTCATGCAGCATCATGTAGATCTCCCACGGATTTGATAGAATCAACCATATTCTTCAACATCTTCATAGAATCCATCAATAGAACAAAGAAAGCAAAGGAATACACCATCTTTGAATGGAAATACATCACATAGTATTCATCTTCAATACCTTCATAGTCTTCTCTCTCAATCTCTCACATACAATCACACTATTTTGATAGAATTGGCTATCTCTGACTCTCTCTCTCTCTCTCTCTCTCTCTCCATCAATAGTACATCATATCCTCTCTACAATCTCTCAATAATAACCCTCAATAATCATTCTTAGGTCGTGGATGCACCTCCCAAGAGGTATGTCTGCACCAGAGCCACTACAGTGTCTTTTCGTAGCTCACCACTGTCACTTCACTCCAGTCTTTACTTGAGTCTTCAGCAACTACTTCTTTGACTTCTTTTAGCTCTTTTGTACTTGTATTCACCTCTTTCCAAGGCTAGAAAACTTTTCCAAGCTACACTCTCATCCATCAGAACACATACAGAAGCATACAGAAGATCTACAGAGGCTCACCAGAAGCTCATCAGAGAGTTACAGAAGGTCAACAGAAAGCATCAGAACCACATAGCTCATACCAAAACCATTCCAAACCATCAAAAATCACTCAATAAGCTTTCAAACAACCTCAAACCCTATCAATCAATACTCCATCCCTCCATACAGAGAGAAAACAGAACAAAACAGAAGCTATACAGAACATATCAGAACATCATCAGAACTTCACATCTCTACTAATAAACATCATGAGCTTAATAAAACCATTCCAACCTATCCAAAACACTCTCAAACCACTTCCAAATCAATCAATCATCTCATAAAATCAACCATTCAGCTCCCAAAAACAACAAAAATCAGCCAAAAAATAGGTCATTTCAACACTCAACATATCCCCACACTTAATCAGGAAGCGTCCTCGCGACCCAGGAAAAAGGAAATACAAGTTCATTCAAAAGCTCAACTTTGATCTTCAATAAATCTTCAAAAACAGTCCATCCAACCACGACCCCAACTTATAACCTGTATCTGATATAAAGAATACAACAAAAGGAAAACCCTTTATACATTAACACTTCTTATCAAACTGGAAATCACAACAAACTTATAAAGGATATAAGAGGTTTCTTCTTCTTCATCAGCATCATCAACTATCCAACCAGCAACACCATCACCACAATTCTCCAAAATGTAACTCGCATGAAAGTAAATCGAATAGGCAACCACCACGATCTTATCACATAAATTAACCCACAACAGAAACACTACACACAACACAACCATCTGAATGACTCCTCCAAAAAGAGAGATTTATCATTAAAAATCATCCACAATACATGGCAAAGGTATCAATGAAGATGATCCTTTCCAACAGGACAAGGTATCTGCTAGGCAAACAGAGGGCATGAAAGTACAATACATCCAGTTGCTGGGAATCAATACTCACATTGACATTCATGCACAACTTTGGAATAGGCTTTGAATCATTATGAGAATGCCTATGCATATACGCCAAGTATCAAGTAAATTGAGCAGTTAAGCACGCAGAAGGATCTGCAGAGACTGAGAATACTGCTGAGCAAAATGCAGATAATTCCAATAAGCCTGACTAGCACTTATCCATTCTCCTGGGATCAATGGCCAATTGATTTGAGGTCCCGTAAGGGAATCATTTGAACTCCAGCCTCGTCTTCGAAGAATCTTCTGATCAAAACCTGGATACCCACTAACCAACCGAGGAGGATTAGGAATAGAAGTGTTAGGAGACGGAAGAGGGACTAAAGAAAGAGGATGAAGTAATGGATAGGCAAAATCATAAAATGAGGAATGGATTAAAGATGGATTGGCTTAAATTTGAGGAGATTCTATTAAGAAAGGCATTAAAAGATAAGCAGGAAAAGTTGATAAAATGTCAGGGGATGGGGAAGGACAAGGATCAGGAGATAGAAAAACTCGATCTTCAATAAAAGAACAATGGGTAAAGATAGGAATTTGAGGAGATGAGGTTGGAAAAGGAGGGGTTGATAATGAGTTACACATGGTAAGGATGGACCTAAAGCTGATCTACGATGATAGGCTTCAAAGAAAGGAGTATCAAATGGGGGTTGATTGGAGAGATAGGCTAAAAGATCTACCCTCAGTTGGTTAGTGTTCTGGGCATGAGCTGAAGCTTTGACTTGACGGTGATTCAAAATGACAGCATCAACCATAGTGTGCCATGAAAACTCAGGACACTCAGCCACCTTTGAAGAATATCCTTGGAATATCTCATCAATCCTCAACTCCAAATGTCGGACATACAAAGAAGCTTGCAATACCACATCTCCGACATAGCAAGCCAGATCTTCATCATCTAGAATTAGTAAATCACCCCTCAAATACATATAGGACAGAAGCATCGTATCTGGAGTGACAGAATCTTGAAAAACCATCCTCACGACTTCGATCAGCAAATCTGATGACCAGGCTCCACTCCATCCATCCTCTGGAATAGGTAAATCCATCGTGGAAAGTTTTATATAGAAGGCCAACTTTTGTTGTTGATAATGGACAAAAAAGGAATGATCTGGTGGAACATATTCTTGATACTGCTCAAAAGAAGACCATAACAAATCCAGAGATTGCAATCTTTCCACCTTGGCCTAGAATAAGGGACATAAGGTAGCCTGTCTTTGAAGAGCTGCCAAGTCCACAGGGGATAAAAGAGAAACTGGTTGCACAGGGCTTTGTGTATTAGACCGAGACTGAGCCAACTGATCTTTGAGTTGCTGGATTTGAGCATTGTTCTGGTCTAAAATAGCTGTGGTGGATTTCAACTTCTCTGCTTGGGCAGCTATCACCTCCTTCATCTCTTGACTCTCCTTCTGTAACTTATCCCTCTCCTCTGTTACAGTAACCACTTGAGACCTAGCTTCTGCCAACTCAGCTTTCAACTTAGAGATTTCAGCTTTCTGAGTATCCACGAGCTTAGTCTGCTGCTCCATTTGCGTACAAAGGTCAGAGAATTTCTCTTGAGCAGAGGCTAACTTAGTAGTGGTCTTATTCAGTTCCTCCTTAGACTGCTGAACTTCATCATAAAATGAAGAATATAATTGCTGGATACAAGCAGTCATCGAAAGTTCAATAGAACTCTGGATATCCTTGCACAGGAACAGAATAGCATCTCCTGTTACCAGGCGGTGAACAGAAGGAATAGTAAGGTCGAGCATCCCATCTCCATGGGCTCTGAAAAGATTTGGCGTCTGAAGGAATGCAAGCAAGCTGCTGCAAGATTGGGTAGGAATTGTCACTGGAACTGGAGGAATAGGCACTGAATCAGCCACCCTCTTGAGGCATTTTCTCTGAATGACCAGGGGAGGAGGAGAATCATCATCCTCAATTATCACTTCATAGAGGAAGGACCCAAATGTAACATTAGTCACATTTCCTCGAGTAGCTCGGATAAAGTGGTGATCCATCTTGGAGAGGAGGTAGATACTCCAATCAATGGTGATGCCTTTCAAAATCATTCGTGAAGCTGTAAACAACTCCTTGGAAAGATAATGAGATGGAGATTTAGCAGGCATGAACCTGTCCTGAAGGAATTGGCATATCTGTTAACATAAGGGATTGGAAATCATGGAAACACCCACTCCTGACGTGGTAATGACCTTCTTTGGATCAAGAACATCTTGAGTCTGCTTCTGCAACAGCTTCAAAATATCATCATTGGTAAACAACTGTCTGGCAGCAGGGACAGACTCCCCACGATATGGCAGACCAAGAGCCTTGCCTAAACTCTTCGGTGTTAGAAGAACAGTAGTGCCACGGACTGGACCAGACCTCTTTCTGTAAGAGGTTAAAAACTTGTCACAAAGGGAAGGATCATCTGGAACCAGTGGGAAAGAAATGCTGACGAACTTAGACAAGCCTGCTTTAGCGACAACGTCCGAATCCAATAACAAAGAATAATCATGGACAGCCAAAGGAACATACTGAATCGGGGGAGGAGTACGAGAGGGCGCCATTCAGATGGTTACACACACACACACCACAAACACAGACAAACAAAGAGAATGCCTGCAAAGCAACAAACAAAAACCAAGGATAAGATATCAACCAAAGTGGTAAAACGTGACTTGACTAACTATCCCCAAGCAAACCACAGCCTAGAAAAAATTCGACATGACCTCTACAGATATGCGACCGAAAGCTTCATGCTATGCAACATGCAAACACCCAAATCCCCGTATCAAGCAATAAAGAAAAAAATTACACACCGTACCCTTAACCGTAACATAGAAACTGAACCAAAACATAACAACAACCCACACATATCAGTTTGATAATCAGGTTTGACCATGGAGACAACTCCGAAGACTTCTCGTACCCATCCCACGAAACGAGTTCATTAAAAAGGGAAAATAAGTGCGGTGAGGGGGAATTAATTTAATGCATTAGGAGAAATATGGACTCTCTTTTTTGCCCCTTAAGGGGTTTCTCTCACCTCTCTCTCTCTAAAAAGAGATTCCAAAATAATATTATAAAAAGAGATCTTCTACAATCAAGCAAATCTCGTTTTTGTGTTTTCAATAGATTTCACCTATTATTTTATTCCCAAACTACAGGATAAGGTCACTTTTTCTCAAAATCCTCATAACTAAAAAAATACAATTCTATTTTTTCTAAAAACGCAGACAATCACTCTTTAATGCCCTCATGACTCTTTAATGCCCTCTTTAGTGCCCTCATGACTTTTCAATCATTCTCATTCTCGCTTCTTAAAAGGGCGGAAGTTAAAAAACGATATAAAATGACGTACACATCATATTTTAAGATTATTTTTTACCCAGAGACACCTTTTTGACTCGAGAGTTTCTTTGTAAATTTTCATCTTTTTTGGACAAGTATATACCTATTTCTGGGCATTTTTTCATTCCCTCAGAAAGCTCTAGTTTTGTCCCAAATTTTGTGCATTCTTCTCTTTCCCTCCAGAATATGGTTTCTTGCATATGAGTTCTTCTGAAGCAGCATTGAGGAGTAGTTTTGATACCATTTGTTGAAATCAAAGAATCTCTATCTACAACACACTCTACCCTGCTGCAAGCCATCTTCCTCTTCAGAAATATGCAGTAAGAAATCTCCGTCTTCAACAGTCTATACTACAAGCAATCCAGTGATAATGGAGGTATCTTTATTTTTTAAATCTTTGTGATGTTATTATTCTTCACAGTTGTTGTTCAGTCCTTAAGCATCAATTCATAGAGAGAGAGAGAGAGGGGGGGAGAGAGAGAGAGAGGAGGGGAGAAGGGGGGGACAAAGAGGACTGTGTGAGATGAACAAAGAAAATAAGTGATAGAGTGACAGATAGTAAATTAGGGCAGAAGATAAGATGATGTTACTATTTTTCACTAGCCAAGCTTCAGTATGAATGTGTTTAGGGTTTCCTTGATGAATTTTTGTTGAGAGAGAGAGAGAGAGAGAGAGAGAGAGAGAGAGAGAGAGAGAGAGAGAGAGAGAGAGAGAGAGAGAGAGAGGGAGAGGGAGAGAGAGGGAGAGAGAGAGAGAGAGAGAGAGAGAGAGAGAATATTTTAGATAGAACAGAAGATAAGATTTGATGCTAATTAGAGGTAGATTAAAAGCCAAGATTACAGGCTGATTAGGGGTTGATTAGGGTCTATCAAGACTGAAAGCAAGAGAAAGAGACAAGAACCAACTGGGTTTTAAAAAAAACACAGATATAGTGAATCAAAGGGGTATAGTTCTGCGATTTGAATGTT
Source organism: Lygodium microphyllum (assembly GCF_053477565.2). Taxonomy (NCBI): domain Eukaryota; kingdom Viridiplantae; phylum Streptophyta; class Polypodiopsida; order Schizaeales; family Lygodiaceae; genus Lygodium; species Lygodium microphyllum. The sequence continues at coordinate 122,694,005 of NC_141162.1, read as the reverse complement.
AATCCAAGTTAACATTTGCATACTTTTTTTTTTGCAGAATGCAGGTGCAGGATGCACCAAGAGAAAGAGAGATATTCACTTTCAATTGGAGGATGAATATGCACCAATGTTCAAAAGAACTGTGGAAAGAGATGATGCAATAAGATGCAAGATGCAACAAGAAAGAAATGCAGGGAAAAAAAATGTGGACCTTTGGGTTGATGGGTGCATTTATCCACCCGATCCACTCACTCGAAGGCCACCACAATTTGAAGGGCTTACATCATTTGTAAAGTTTGCTTGTGAAGGCAATGAAGGATTGTATGGATACACATGCAGACTTGTCACACAAGGATTAGCAGGGGCTCATCAAACCTTGACAAATATGCAGACAAGATTACAAGGGAATATGCAGTCTTTGATGGAAAAGGATAGATTATTGGCTGAGAAGGATAGAGAGAACCAGAACCTACAACAAGCAATGTAAGTCATTGAAGATGCTATGCATGCTACACACGTGCAGAATATGGAGTTACAGTCTAAAGTCAATGACTTGGAGAAGGAGAATCGAAACATAGAGAGGAAGCTCACAAAAACTTTGGAGATTGGGCCCACTTTAAAAACCAAAGAGGCACGTCGGCACATCTGATCCGTTAAACCAATTGGCCAATTAGCCAAAGGAAGTGGACAATATCATAGACGGATATATGCTCAATCTACTACAATGAGAAATATGTTTCCTCATGCAGAGAATGATACTATTGCCAAAGTCCTTAGCAAGGATATGGTCAAAAATGCATTGGAAAATCGTAAATTCAGGGACATTGTGGATGGTGTTGCTAGTGAACGTCTTAGGTATGTGAGCAACTTGTTTACTGCTACAGATGCTCAGGGATTATGTGACAAGGTGGGAATGAGTTCTGAGTCATATAGTATGCTCTATCAACAATTGGATACAGGTTTTAAGCAAGTCTTCAATACTAAGCGAGTAATGCCTCTGCCAAAACCATTTCACGTGAAGAAGGCTCGAAAACAACTAAATGAGAAAGTTTTAGAACTAATTGGTGAGCCTACGCATCTGGAACACACACACATATTGAAGTATGGTTCCAAAGAAGTTGCCTTTGTATTGAATGCATCCAACAACTTTGTATTTGATATATGTAGGGTTCAGATTGCTATGGTCAAGTTCTACAATATGTCTATGGAAGAATGTAGAGGCAAGCTTAAGTTTGTCCTCAAACTTGATGAGAGTGAGATTATCAAGGGGCAAAAACTTGAGTGTGTGAGTATAACACTCATGAATCGAGCATTGGATCCCAACATCGATGAAAAACATCCTTTATACTTCAGTGTACAATCGGAGAATGAAATATGGTGGCTTGCAGCATTTGAAGTACCAAAGGAGGACCATGAAGTACTTAAAGTTTTTTTTAACCTCACTAATATACCGAGTGTTATTCAACAGCAAAATAATGGAGCAGTTTTACACGTTGAGGGGTTTGGGGACTATCAAGTTGAATGGCATCTTGCAGGTGATTTAAAAACATTGAAGTGTATGTTTGGTTTATCAAATGCAGCAAATGCAAAATTTCCGTGCATATACTGCATGCAAACTAGGAAGAAAGGGAAAGATGGAAAGAAAGAATGGCTTGCCAAGGCAGGACAACAGGGTGCTCCGACACGTGATCAGAAAGTCATGAGAAATGGAATGCTAATTCCATTGGATCCAAACTGGCGCCCTATTTTGGAAATACCACTAACAAGGGTTCACTTTTGCACATTGCATTGTTTGGTTAGAATAATTGAGAAGCTAGTATATGAATATATATGCTTTGCATACAAGATGCAGCCCGTGTCAGAATCTGATGCTACATGCAAGAAGGTAGAACAAGTCCTCTCTGAAGTTGGATTGCACGGAGGCCAAGTAGAAATAAAAAAGGACGAGAAAAAATCGGGGAAGAGTGGAAATGTTCCTTGTAAACCATGCTTTGGCGGACCCAAGGCTAGGAAGTTTTTATCTCCACCTTGAGATGAGGAAGGCAATATACTAGTAAAACAACCAGAGAAGTACGAAGCATGGAAAAAGTTGCACCTTGCTGTTTCAGATTGGAGCAATGGGGGACGAACGAGGATTGCGAAGGCAGAAGTGTGGATACACCTAGATAGATTAGCAGCTCCTTACAGAAGTTGAGGTTTATGGATGGTGATGCCAATGCATTTAAAGAGACAGCTGCTAAATTTCATAAGTCCATGGTGGAGGCATGGACTACAAATAGCATAACACACTACATGGTCAGTATTATCACCATTGCAAAAAAAAATCATCATTTCGAATTACTTTGTGTTTCTAATCTCTTTTCTTGTGCAGCATATACTTGAAGCACATGGTCCATACTTTGCAGATCAAGGAAGTTTGGCAATATGGTCAACTCAAGGCATGGAAAGATCTCACTGGCAAGCTCGCTGTGCTTTTCAAAAGGCAACTGATCATGGAGGTGGCATCAATGATTCCAATTCTATGAGGCAATTATTCCAATGGTGGTATAGGAGACTAGAGATACGATACGAGGAAAAAGAAAAGAAGTCCAAAACATCTCAAGCAGAATCTATAAGTAGGGCAATATATGAAGTGAGAAAAGCAAGATATGAAAACAGCACAGCTAGACAACGGCACGCAGAATGGTTGGCAACCCAAGAGAGAGATGGCAAAAAATGGAGACCTAGATAAAGATAATAATTTTGATGCATTTAGAGTCCACAAGAGAGCACAAATCCCAAGGATATGACACATCAATACTCATATCTCTAACATGAGATGTCTTATAAAATTTCTTTAAAATTTCAAAGGTTTGTCACTATGTTTTTCAAAGTCGATTTCGAACTTTGTTTTTTAATTATGAAAAGTCGATTTTGAAATCCTAAGACAAAGATATGAAAATTCCAAACATTGGAACATTCACTGGCCTAGAGAGAGAGGGGGGGCATGAGGGGGGTGTCAGGAGATAGAGAGAGGTAGGGATGGGGTGGAGAAATGAAATGAAATGATAAATTTAAAATTCATTTACACCACAGTAAGTTTGAAAGTTTCGTATTTAATTCGTCTCTCCTTTCATTTTTTCCCATTGCTCTCCACTCTACCCTCCACCTTTCTATCCTTCATTATCACAGCCATGGCACGTTCCAAGCTTCCTATCAAAAAGGCACCTGCAAGAGCAAGAGCTCAACACTCTTCCGAATCTAGTGAGCGTACTGTGAGTGACAAAGATCCCCTGACTGATAATGGTGGCCCTACTGCAGCCAATAATGGTGGCGCTACTGTGGCCAACAATGGTGGCCCTAGTGTGGTCGATAATGATGGTTCGCCATTGTCCAGAAATGGTGGTCCACATGCTCCAGCTGCTCCACCTCCCACTACTGCTCCAGCTCGTAATACACGCCCTCCAACACATAAAAAGCGAAGATGGAGACCAGGCACAGCTGCGCTACACGAGATAAGGAAATTCCAAAAGAGTGCCGACTTGATTATTCCTAAGGCACCATTCTCCAGGTTGGTGTGAGAAATACTGCAAGATCTACAGTCAGGGCATCATCACAAGTTCTTTTCGAGGAACCAGGCAAGGAATGTGGGGCGATGGTCAAGCCAAGCCTTGCTTGCTCTCCAAGAAGCAGCTGAAAGCTACTTGATTGATCTAATGAGTGATGGTCAACTTTTAGCCATTCATGCCCGACGTATCACTATTAAGCCCATAGATCTGGTTCTTGTTCGCAGGATCCGCAATAACAAGGATGCATTTAATCTTAATGTTAACAATATGCTTTGAGAAGCTACCTTGTAATTGGATCTATGTTTTTAGCTCAGGTTTGGTTGTAGATTGTAAGGAGCTTAGTTTTGGGTTATCTTTCCAGTAGACCTTCAAGTATTTGATAGTAGTGGCATGCAAAATGTAGCTAAATTTTCCCTAGCTCTAGTTGTACTTGGTGTGATGCACTATCTACCGTGTATTTCATAGTTTCGCAATGCTAAATCCAATATGTGATATTCTATTTCGACCATGTTTCGCATTGTGTGAATTTTCAAGTTTCCAATTTTGCAAGTAGTTTTGTTGAGGATAAATTCAATGTGCAACCACGTACACGTCGGTGATCGGTTGTACATGGGCCGATGCACTATATCCTTACTATATTTAGTGGTTTGGTAACAGTATATCCGATATGCGATATTCCATTTTACCCATGATTTATTTTTTGTCAATTTGTAAGTTTCCAATGTTTCGCATTGCGAGGTTGACAATACATTTAATCTACAGTTGCGCACACTCATTATCAGTACATTTAATCTACAGTTGCGAGGTTGACAATACATTATCAGTGCAGTATAATGCAGTTAACGCATTTTCAAAAAAAGATTGAACCGTCAAATTTATAAATCGGAATCTGGTGAAACTTCACCCTCATGCTGGGCATTAGAAAAACTCATTTATATTAAAAATTTGGCCCCATCAGAAGCCTCTGGGTCACCTGTCCGGAGGCTCGCGTCTGGGGCCCTGAATCTGGGGATTTAGGGCCCCAGACGCGAGCCTGCGGATAGGTGATCCAGAGGCTTCTGTTGGGGCCAAAAAAATTTTGGGTGGTTGATGTGTCCTTGAGGAGCCTACAGGTAAAATTTCATGTGAATCGGAGCACTGGTGATATTTTTCCAAAGCGTGGATTCATTAATTAAAATTTTAGGGTTTTTGAAAAGTTTGGCTATAAGTTTAAAGTTTCACCTCATTTTACACATTTCACTTTTGAGTTCTGAGTTCTCTCTCCTAGAAGACATGGTACGCACCAAGCAAGCGGCCCGGAGATACCCCCTGGAAATTCCATACGGCAGCCACGTCCTCCAGCTCCACCACCACCACCACGACGCCAGCATCGCAAGCGTCGATGGAAGCCAGGCACAGTGGCTCTTCGCGAGATCCGCCACTACAAGAAGACGACTCACCTCCTGATACCGAAGGATCCATTCCAGAAGTTGGTGCAGGAGATCATGGAGGGCATACTAATCAGGAACAACAGGACCCAGTTTCCATATACATCACGTGCGAAACAACCGGATCGCTGGACTGCCCAGGCCCTCCTCACACTACAAGAAGTTGCTGAAGCCTACCTCATCGACTTATTTGGAGACTCAGTCTATGCAACGGTGCATGCAAGGAGGGTCACCGTCACCGACAGGGATCTGCAGATAGTCAGGTTCTTTCAGCGATGGAAAGATAGTCCTCGTGGAGGTCAGCAAGGATAGAGGTGTACAACTCAAAAGCACATGGAATGTAGCTTCTGAAGACATTTTGTAAAGCCTTGGTTGTAATGGACCCCATGTAAAATTGTTATTAATACAAATACAAAGTTTTTGGCGCGTCTTATTTTTGTTTAGTCGCTTGATATTTATTTTATTTACGTCGTTGAGTTATCGTTACATGTGTTCGAACAAATACATGTTGCGCACGAATTCGATAAAGCACTGTGTATTAAATTTAGGGTACGAATCATGTTACGTATAAATTCGACAAATAAACGTAACATTCAAGTAAAAAACAATAGTAAATGACACGTATCACAAACTACATTGCACGCGAATCCAACAAACATCGGTTTTCATTACTTGAAGAGAAGATTACAAAGTGCAGTACATCAGTGATGCGATATCAGTAGGCAATAAGTACATCTATTCTCTCCTAGGCTTCTTCGAGCTAGGCTCCCCATGGTCAGAGCTATTCTTGATCATAGGCAACAATACATTTTGCCCCAATAGTTCCTGTCTAATGACAGTGGGGTCTTCAACACTGGCAACCATGCCACGGGCCACCATGGAGAAAAGTGGGCCAGACCTAGTACTCCTGAATAAGTAGAGTAGCTTCGAACGTCGAAGCAACACTACTTTCTCCAGGCTGGAGTTGGTCGGGATGGTCTTGAAGGGCCCAGCCTTTGTTAGTGCCCTCAACTTCAAGAAGTTCTCGGCAAAAGCAGGGGAGCATGTCTTATGAAATACAATAATGTCGTTGACAAGCTGCCCAACGTACTCCTTCAATGCCGAGTCTTGCACCCTTCCTTGGCTACCAGATTGGCCACCCTGCCTAGATGAAAACTCATCTATATAGACAATCTCCTGCAACACACAAGTTCAGTATCAGACTCACTATGCATGGAGTGTGCTGAAGATATATAAATCATATTCATATGAAACTTAACCAGTAGGGCCTCTAGGGCATCGGGAGCGCACACATGTGTTTTTGTCGGGATCGGGTCCCCCAGATGTGCCCTGGCCAGAGGCTCACGTCTGGGGGCCTGAATCTGCAACCGAGAACATTACCTTCTCTGCATCATCTATCTGCCGCTGTAATGGAGCATCCAGGTCTGCTCCTGCCACTGGGCTGCCCTCGTCTCTCTCCTTGGTAGGCATTGCATAGTCGGGTCGAGGACCAAAAAGGCTTTCCTGCAACTGCTCAAACTCCTCATCAGAGATCTGATACTATGGCGCGGCATCCTCAATCTGCTCCTGGATGCTCACAATGGCAGAGATGTCATCGATGCTCGTGCCATCATAACAAGCCACCTCATCAACATGTGGTGGGGCATCCTGTAAATAAAAATATATGAAATCACTAGGTGCATCACGCACCATGATACAGTATAGTTCTTCTTCCCTAAGCTCCAACAACTCTAGCACATCCTGCATGGGTAGATATTCCAACCCCTCGATGGTGATAGCATGGAGAGAAGAGAGGGGTGGCTCTTTGCTCGTGGGCATCTCATCAGGGCAGGGAGGTGGGTGCACAATGGCCAAGTTCTGTGCTGCCTCAACACTCAGATCGAGAGTGATCTCCTCAGGCTCCCTCTCAAAGTACTCTAGTAGTGGCCGAGAGGGTGCGTCGATGTCCTCGTCACTGTCCTCTTGCACCTCAGTGCACATAACATATATAGCAAAGGCGACATCCCTCTCAATGAGATCCATCGTGACGTGGTCCTGTGATGAGGTGGGCACTGCTCTAGCACGGAGATGTTGCGCCACATGCACCAGGGCTCGACTTATCACCTTTGCATGGCTGGATCCGGTATACAAACTATACAAAAAATCCATGGGAACCCACCTGAGAGTGGAGTCGGGAATAGAGCAAGTGAGAGGGTTCACTGCATCACAAAACGATGCTAGTATACTAGAGTCAAGGTCTACAGCGGAAAGCGAGCTCTCTAGACTCAAGGTCACGCAAAACCTAGGGTATATCTGGTCCCCTATGTGCGCGTAGCATGTGGAGTTGATCCATGCGGCGAAGGCGGGAGTGGTAGCCATGGCACACAAAGAGAGAAGGAAGGAGAGCACAAGTGTAGGGAAGTGGAGAATGAAAGTGAAAATGAGTTTGGAGTTATAGCTTTTATGTGTCTAGGGTTTTAAATAAAGGTTCTTTATAAAGTTATTAACTCTAAAGTTTCAAATTAAAACTCTTACCTTAGTTTCTTTATTTCAATACTTTAAAGTCACTGTTAAAATTACTCATATAGACAAACACTTCGTTCTACATTATTATATCCTCGAATATGTTTGCGTCGCTGAGTATATTCAAGTCTAACGAGAGAAAATATATAATTTTTTAAAGAAAATAAATCTAAAAGGCCTTGAAATTCCCTTTGGATCCAATTTAATATTAAAATTTAAGAAACGAGCAGCAGAGATGCGCTACAATATATCATTATGCAAAGACAATATTCTCTAGATTATAGACCTCTAACCTGCAATTTAATTATGATTTTTAACTGCACGATTGAGTAATTACAGTATGTATTATCGCACGCTTGGATCACAGTAAACTAAAATTTAAAGTACTCAGAAGTTCAAAAAAGGTATGCATTCGCTCTTTATAAAGTTTTTTTACAAGGATTCCACTATCTCAAGGATATGTGGAGAAGCACATTGTTTACATGTCATGGATTGCTCACTACGAGTCCTGACTTTTCTATTATCTAACTTGAAATAGAAGTTGTAGAGGGGCTCACTGGACATTAATTGGATTTCTTGTCTTAGAAAATAAATGGGCCAATGACTCTCTGCGCTGACTACGAAAGGATTATGACCACTCCACAAGATTACCACATCTACGAGCGCTGTATGTGTGTCATCTCGGATATCTTGATCCAAGCTGATCCACTCCCCTCGCAAAAGTCGCCATCTTCTATATCGAAAGTGAACGCACAGAGTTTTTCTAGCAATGAAATACCTGTAATAAAAACAAAAATAATGGTAAGTGATCAATGCGACTAACATAACAATTCATCTAAGTGAGACCTATGTCAATTAAATCAAGGTATGCAAAGTAGTAAAAAACTTTTACCTGAATGTAATATCAGATTGGTTGACCCTGCACTCAATCGTCTTATCAAAATGTGTTCTTTTGACTTCCCAAGACTCACCCAATAGCTGACTCATCCATTCCTCGGATGGACACTTGCATTGATAAGTAATCTTTGTTTTCTTCAAAACATCACATGAACCAAACAAATGTGCAAACAATGAGAATGGAATAAACCAACTAAGATGCACATCTTTGGAGCCTGTGGTGGGTTTCATAGCACTATTGATGTCAGATTTTATCTTCGACTTGCAAGCTCCTGACAACTCCAAGCTACCAATGAACCATTCACCACTAAACAGTGGCGGCAATGGGACATGCTGCAATCTCTGGCTTTCTACCACATACAATGAATTATAAAAAAAGATATTTTGAGTGGCAAGTTGACTTGCAGAGGTATTATCATAGATCAAAGAACCTATCTCTTCATGCCAAACATGTATCTTGCCGCTTAAACATTCCACATTCTGCCATTCATGCAAAGTCGATGGATATAGAGTTGTCAATCAAACAAGACTGAATTAGAATACTGCAAAGACTTTTAAAAATAACTCTGATACAAAAGAATAATCAATGATAAAATTTAACAACTTATTGTTTTGTTTATAATTTGCAATGTTGTTCTCGTCATGTACAGAGATTTGTTTATGCGTATAAACATGTTGAATCAACACTTCTGTTACTGCACTTGTGCCATTAAACACTTTTCTGAACTCTAGAATTCTACCATTCCAATGTTTGCTAGGGTTTGCAACATCCTTGCCCTTGACTTTGAAACTCCCTTGAGTACTTGGGTGCATCAAAATCCAATCCAACTTATAATACTTATCACAAATCCAATTACCGCCATTATCTTTCCTGTTGAAGACCTCCACTGCAAGTATGCTACTGATATTTTTCCTCCGTGAAGACATCTGTAACAACCAAATACAAAAGTTACCTATCAACATGTGTATAATTTGCAAATGTTCTCTCCAAATGAAATTAAATTTAAATGGATCAATTTAAAAAAGAAACATTGTACCTGTAATTTCTTTCACAAATATCCCTAGATATGTTGAACAAGAAGTTGACTTATAGCAAGACCATTGTTCCTTCACTGACAGATTCCTGCAGTACAAAAACAAAAGAAATCTTGGGTCAACGCATACATATAACTTATATAGGCTTTGTCCAAATGCGTTGAAATTTAACCATGGAACAGTAGTAAAAAATGGCAATATACCTGTGGCTTTCTCTGCAAAAAATCCCAAAGATGTTGTAGAAGTTGAGCTCTTAATAAATTGTTCTTCACCCTCGGAGATTCTTGGAGTAAAAAAACAAAGGAAAGCTCAGTATGCATGTAGCTTGTATACATTTTGTCTAAACGAGATAAAATTTAACAGTGGAGCAACAAAAAAACAAGACAATATACCTGTAACTTTGTTTACAGAGAAACCCTAAGATGTTGAAGAAGAAGTTGAGTGTTCAAAATCCCAAAGATGTTGTAGAAGTTGAGTTCTTAATAAATCATTGTTCTTCACCCTCGGAGATTCTTGGAGTAAAAAAACAAAGGAAAGCTCAGTATGCATGTAACTTGTATACATTTTGTCTAAACGAGATAAAATTTAACAGTGGAGCAACAAAAAAACAAGACAATATACCTGTAACTTTGTTTACAGAGAAACCCTAAGATGTTGAAGAAGAAGTTGAGTGTTCAAAATCCCAAAGATGTTGTAGAAGTTGAGTTCTTAATAAATCATTGTTCTTCACCCTCGGAGATTCTTGGAGTAAAAAAACAAAGGAAAGCTCAGTATGCATGTAACTTGTATACATTTTGTCTAAACGAGATAAAATTTAACAGTGGAGCAACAAAAAAACAAGACAATATACCTGTAACTTTGTTTACAGAGAAACCCTAAGATGTTGAAGAAGAAGTTGAGTGTTCAAAATATCACTATTCTTGACTGTAAGAGACTCTTAGAGCATCAAAACAAAAGAAATTACATGTCAGAGAATGCACATAACTTGCACAGGTTTTCTCCAAACGAGTAATACTTTACCATAGAACATCTATGGAAGAGAAAAATATACCTGTAGAGTTTTGTGAAGAGAATCTTAGGGCTTTGGTAAAACAATCTCTGCTCTCATAAAACACATGAAACTCTCTCTGTGCTTGTGCAAAGCAAATGAAATTTTACAAGGTTACAGACAGGGCAAGCAATAGTGAGGCTGTAAAATTTCGTCAGGAAAGAAGAAGCGGGGGAAGAGATATGACAAATTTAAGTTCCGGCTAAGAAAGAGGGGGAAACTGAAAAGGGGAGAAAAGAAAAGTCAAACATAAAAAATAAGAAAATGAAAATTCGAGGCACAAACTTCCAAGAAGTGACAGCATTGTACTCCCCACATTTTCCCTTATTTTATTGCTGAGGGAAGATTTGGTCCAGGATATGGCTAGAAGATTCATATTACATGAATCTGGAATCCCAGCTCTCTCATTGGTTAGGCCTATATTTGTTTATTCACTCCTTAAGGGGCAAAAAAGAGACTCCATATTTCTCCTAATGAACGGTTCATTTTAATAAATTATTAAGAAATTGGTGAATTTTTATTAAGTGATAAACCTTAACAAGAAAACGGTGGTTCCTTCTTAAAATTTTAATTACCAATTATTAGGTTGGAGCGGTGCTTTAATCCGAATCCCGGACTTCGATACCCAGACTGGGTCTCTAAATGCAAATTCATTTATTAAAAATTAAGGTGATGTGGAGTGCTTTTTTGCCAGTGCGTGCTTTTGTGACGGTTGGTTCATTTTAATTAAAAATATTAAAGTGCCTCTTAAGCGCACTTAGCTAAGTGAACGGCGGGTTGATTTTAATTAGAAAAAAGTGTGTTTGGCATGAATGCGCGTGCCATGGTGGTGTTTAGGATTCATGTTAAAAATTAAACGTGAATTTTGGGGTAGCCGAAAAAATAAAAAATATAAAAGGAAAAATACATGGAAGTGGGTGTATGTGTATGCAATGAATGCGCACTTCTCAATCCCAAAAGGTAGGTCAGCAATCCACAAAGAACCAAGGTATCTGGATTTTTCTAGAATTTTCAGTTTGTGTTTGGAATGAAAGAGGTTTTTTTCATGAATTTAGGTATTTAATGAAGTATTTTTACCATGAAATAATAATGGAATAAAATGGCACATCATTTTCAACTTAGAAAATATTCCAAAAATAAGTAAAAAAGTTAGTGGAATTTTCAAGATTTTTTTTGTAATTAAATTGGATTTTTTTTCAATTTTAATATTTTTTTTTTCATTTTTTGGGTATTTTGAAAAGAATTTTTAATTTTAAAATGTTCTGAAATTTTTTTCTTGAAATTTTAAATTTAGAAAAATATGGTAATTTACTGCAGAAAGATTGGGAAATTTTCAAGATTTTTCTGTAATTTTTTTTGAATTTTAAGTGATTTTTAATGATTATTTTGGTAATTTTTCAATGTATTTTTAAGGTTTTTAGGTTTGGGAATTAAATGGAATTAAAAATCCGGGAATATACCCAGGAATGGACTGCGTATGAGTTGCGTGTGAACAGCCGCTAATGGACTCCCGCACCCGAACACGAACAACCACACGAACAGCCACCCGCGCATACACACCCGCTCGTGTGTGGGTCAGGAGGCTGAGAAGAGGTGCCTGCGGGTTTCTGAGTGGTTCGGTTGGTTACTGCTGGGTGTCGTCCGGTGGTTTCCGCGGGTGGCACTGGGGCTTATGGGGGGTTTTCTGCGGGTGGGACGGGGGGCTTATGTGGGTGTCTGCGGGTGTCTGTGGGGGGGAACAGGGGCTTAGAGGGAGGTGTTGGAGGTGAGTTGGTGGGGTTGTGTGCCTGGGGGGGGGGGGGGGGGGGGGGGAATGGGGGGCTTAGAGGGAGGTGGTGTGTGTGGTGGGACTAGGGGGGAAGGGGGGCTTACAGGGAGGTGGTGTTTGTGGTTGGGCCTGGGGGGGAAGGGGGGCTTGGAGGGGGGAATGGGTGTGGGTGGGGCACGTGGAGGGGAGGACAGGCAGGGGCGGCTGGGGCAGATCCGACAGGATGGGCGCGTCAGGCGACAGGGCGGCGCTCGGCGGCTTCAACCAGGGCGGGCACGTGGTATGGCGGTCGTGCAGGAGGCCACGGGCTACACGGCGGCGAACAGGGCGGGGTAGGGCGCCGTGGTGGGAAGGCCCACAGGGCGGCGTCAGAGGCCACAGGGCGGCGGGCAGGGAGCTCGGCGACCACAGGGCGGCACGAGGGCAAAGACGACGGGCAGGGAGGGCGCGTGGCGTCTTCGGCAGGGCCAGGACGGCGTCAGAGGTGCAGAGGGTAGGAGAGGAGGGAGGGAGGAGAAGAGGAGGAGGAGGGAAATGAGGAGGTGGAGGAAGAGGGAGGTGGAGATGGAGATGAGGGAGCGGAAATGCAGGGAGGAGAGGGAGATGGAGGTGGTTGGGGGAAGGGGTCGGGGAGAGAGAAAGGTGGGGGTGGGGGGATAGGGAAGGGTACCCGGGGGGTGGGTGGGGTGGGAAAAGGGTGCCCAGGGGGTGCCCATGGGAGGGAATGGGCAGGGTGCCCATGGGAGGGAATGGGCGGGGTTGGGGACCATGGGGTGCCCATGGGAGGGGGTGCCTACCATAAAAGAAAGGCATGCCCCCGTTCCGTTCCATGCGCGTGCGCGGGGCGGGGTAAAAAAATTTGCCGTGACGGGAGCGGAATAGTGCCGGGATGTCGGTACGGGGCACACGGACGTGACCGGGGCGCGTGGAGACGCGTGAAATTGAAAACGGGCGCGTTCACGCACAGGACGAGTCGCGCGAACCACGTGAAAATAAATAAAATTTAATATCTCCCAATCTAGGCATCAAAACGAAATGTCGTAAAAATAAAAATTGTGTAGGGCGGCAGGGGGAAGACGGGGAAATGTGCAACGGGGGTTCCGGGGGAAAGACAGGGCATTCACATACAAAAAACGCAAAAAACAGGAGCAAAAATGCAAACGAAAATTAATATCGAAAGATCCGTACATCGGAACGAGGTGCAGAAAAAAGGAAAAATGTGCAAAAAGACGTGCCGGACAATCCGGGTTTCGACTGAGAGAATATGCGTTCACATGGGAAAAACCCAAAAAACAGACCCGAAACAGAATCGAAAATTAATATCGGACGAACCGCTGGCCGGAATGACATGCAGTAAAAAGGAAAAATGTCCGTAGGAAGGGGTGGCACAGGGTTGCCATGTTAGAATGCAGTTTCGGCGGAAGTAGGAGGGGTGCACATGCAAAAAACACCAAAAATACATTTAAAATTAATAATTAAAAATCCAGAAGGCGAAAGAGGGTGGAGGAAAAAGGAAAAAGGTGGGAAAAGGCACGGTGGACACAGATGTCAAATCAAATTGGAATTCCGATGCAAACAGGGCAGGTTCACATGGAAAAATGTCAAGAAGACTCACGAAAAAGTCTCGAGAAACCGCAAACATTAATATTGGACAAACCGTGCATCGAAATGACACGGAGTAAAAAGGAAAAATGTCAGGGAGAAAGTGGTTGGCAGGGCTATGATTGCAGATCACGGTTCCGAAGCAAAAAAGCACGTTCACATGGAAAACCGCCTAATGTGCGCAAAATGTAGCAAAAATTAATAACTCGAAAACCGTGCACCGGAACAGGGGTGGGTAAAAAGGAAAATTGGACAGTTCAAAGGGATGAACAGGGCGATAAGGTTGGATGTGGACTTCGGTGAACGTAGGGTACGTGCACTTGGCAGGACAGCAAAATCAGGGAATGAAAGAAAACTGCAAGGGAACAGCCCCAAAGGTGGGTGAAAAATGAACAGGTGGGTGGAAAGGGACCCCATCAGGGTAAAAGCAAGTCATGGCAGACATGCATGAGCAGGTTGAGGCATATGCAGAGGGGTATGCAATGTAGACGTGTAGGGACGCGTCCCCACACTTAAAACCTTAACGGACAGGGTTAACCGAGCAACAGGGACCTAGGACCACACAACAGACCAACCACTAACATCCCCACACTTAAAACATGAACGTTACTGAGAAACAGAAGGTGTAGGGTTAGAAAAACTTGGCCCATATTGTAGAGAATCAAGTTTGATTGTCGATGGCACGTCCACTGTCGTTGTCGGCTGTAGGAGGTGCCAAGGCATCTTTACAACACACGTCCTTCGTGACAGGAACCACGCAGCAACACCCAGGGAGGTAGCTGGTTGAAAGAATCGCAGGAAATTCGTCGAGGAGGAGGGATATTACACTCAACTCACAATCACTCATATGGAATGAAAGAGCAATCACTCACCCCATGACTAATATCACTCGAGAAAGAGTGATTGAAATCCATATCTCATACCCGGTTTAGAAATCGACAAGGGAGATGGTACAGAGGGAGTATGCCAGGGTGCACAATTGATGGTGCATTAGTGCGTCCAACCCGTCTGGCATAAGTGCAAGGACGAAGGCAAGGGAGCCTTACAGTGCAGTGTACAGAACAGGGTGGTGTGTCCTGTGATGACGGTAGAGACCCATCCCATGGGTGCATAGGGAAACAGGAACATACCTAACTCCAAGTGTCGTAACGTCCCTTAATCTCACCTCTCGAGAATTGATTGAAGAAACTCCAGTCACACTCAGCCCACCCTCTGTCTCACGCTCTGTTGATAGATACAGGAGGGCAACCATGTCCTGAAACCCATTGATGTAATCCTCATGGTCACTTTGCAAAGGTTGTATGCCTTGTGTGCATTTGATGGTGCAATTGTGCATCCCGCCCTGTCCCGGCATACGGTGCGAGAAGGAAGGCCAGGGAGCCTTATGGTGCAGTGCACAGAAACAGATCGTGCTTTGTGCATTGAGAGGCCCGTCCCGTGCGTGCAACACTGCATTCACACTGCTCACCTCTCATTTGATTTGATAGGAAAAGACTGGTCTCTTGCCCCACCCTCTGTCTCACACTCTGATAGATACAGAGGGCAACCATACTCACTTCCCCATCCGGTTAGGATGAAAGCTCGCGTCACTCGATTGTTTGTCGATGAAGATCGCGTCGTCAGTTGTTGAAGAGGCATACCTAGGGAGGTAGCCATCAAATCTGGTACTTCAATTGGTTGTAGAAAAGATCATCTGCGAAAGGGGGCAGACAGACTGATAAAGTTGCAGAGACAGCGCACCAAGGGAGGTGGCTTCAAATTTCTTCTGGACCATTTTCTGCTGGTGAGTTAGTTATCCTGAACTGCGGGGTGTTACCACCTTTTCCATAGCCAGCTTCCCACCCAAGGGTGTTAAACACCTTTTCTTGGAGCGAGGCCTGCTATGACAGGGAATTTCTTCCTTTTCTCCCATAACAATTTTTTTTTTCTTTTCTTTTTTCTCTTTTCTTTTTCTCCTACTCCCGAGGGTGTTGCCACCTTTTCTCGAAGAATAGGTCGGCATGACAGGAACCTAAGTCCTTTTCTCCCATGACCGATATGTATATATGTTTTTTTTTTCTCTTCGAATTAAGCAAGGGAATGGTAGAAATACCACTTGTCAGAACCAACCTCGCCACTGCCGCTGGTGGAAAATAGAGGATAAGAGATCAGGGCTGGAAGGTGGGGCTGAGGGGACAGAGGGTTGCATCCACCTCATCAGAAGTGGCTGAAGAACGGCTATCAGAAGTAGCATCATAAGAGGGACAGTGCCACGCCAACAGGGGAAAGGATCAGGTGACCGTGATTGTCAAGATCCCCAAGGAGGGAAGTACTTCTTCAGGCGATATCCATTGATCAGAAAGGGATCATCAGAGGCATCAACGGTTTGCACTTGGACAGAGCCATTAGGGTTGACGGCAAGTACCTTATATGGGTCCATCCACCGTTGTTGAAACTTGCTAGGAAACTTGCCAAATCGTGAATCATAGGGTAGGACCAAATCACCTTCTTTGAACTCCTTGTGCTTGATGAAGCTGTCATGGTAAGCCTTGCGGCGGGCTTGCATGGCTTCCATGCACTGTAGAGCCATCCTGCGAGTTTCATCCAAACCTTCCAGGTGCAGGAGACGGCGTTGCAGTGAATCATCGTCCCCTAAACGCTCTTTGATAGCCACTCGCAAAGAGGGCAATTCCAGTTCAACATGGAAAACAGCTTCTGTACCATACACCAGCTGGAAGGGTGTTTGTCCTATAGTAGCTGCTTTATGGGAGGTTCTATACGCCCAGAGGGTCTCTGTAAGTCGATCATCCCAATCATGACGATGTGCAGCAATTGTTCTTGTCAGAATCAAGTAGAGGATGCGATTCGTGACTTCGACTTGGCCGTTGGCTCTGGGGTAATAAGGAGTGGACTTGCGATGGCGGATCTTATATAGCTGTGTCAACTCTTCCATGACTTTATTAATGAAATGAGTGCCTCTATCACTTACCAGCTCTAGGGGACTACCAAAACGGGTGATGATATTCTCGTACATGAACAGGGCCACACTGTTACCATCGTCCCACTTTAGAGCTTTAGCTTCACACCACTTTGTGATATAATCCATACATACGAGGATGTATCGGTTCTGTTTCCTTCTGGTGGGAGGATCGATTGGGCGTCAATGCCCCACTTCTCAAACGAGCAGAGCCTTCCTGGCTGTGGCTTCTCCTGCAAAGTGGCCTCCACATGGCTCGTCATGGCAAGCCTTCAGAGCAATCCCAATCTCATCTCTTGCAACACATCTTCTGAGCACTTCATCTTTGCCTTTCTTGTACAGTGCTCCGCCTAACAGGGTGTAGGGGGCTGATTCTAACATAAGCTTCTTCCTGTCTCGACTAGAAATACCAGGAGGGTACTCTTGGGTTGCCAGAAGATTGGCAATGTCTGCATACCAGGGGGTTACAGTTTCTACCAGGAATAGGGAAGCATCAGGGAGGTCTGGATCATCCTGCTCCTCGTTTGCAGTTTGTGGGGTACGCGACAGATGATCAGCCAGAACATGGGAACGACCAAGTTTGGTAATTACCTCAAAGTCAAACTCCTAGAATAGAAGGAGCCATCATCAGGAAGGATAGGGCCTCGTGATCTACATAAAATTTAAAGTGGGTAGACAACAGATAGTGGCAAAACTTCTCTAGGGCAAACACCATTGCCAAGCACTCCAGCTCTGTCACTGTATAGTTCCGTTCCCTATCAGTGACTTTTTGGCTTGTGTAATAGATGGGTTGATCTAATTTCGACGAACCCTTCTGGCAGAGAACTGCACCTAAGCCTTCAATAGATGCATCAGTGTGTACATGGAACTCCTTCGTCCAATCAGGAGGTTGCAGAATGGGTGCCTCAATCAGACACTGCTTCAGAGTGTTGAAGGCTATATCACATTCTTCCGTCCAAATAAACTCTGCATCTTTCCTCAGAAGCTTTTGCAAGGAGGTTGCCTTTGTTGTAAAATGGGCTATGAACCTTCTGTAGTAACCCACATGGCCTAGGAATCCCCTCAACTGTTTGAGGTTGGTGGGTGCTGTCAAAGCTGCAATCTTCTCGATCTTTGCAGGATCTGTTGATATCCCTTGTGTAGAGACAATGTGGCCCAACAGAACTCCAGAAGAGACCCCAAAGATGCATTTGTCGGGGTTGAGGGAAATCCCATACTCCCGGCAAGCATTGTTCCAAGTGTCCCTAGTGTTCACGGATCAAACTATAGACACAGAAATCATCCAAAGATACCTCAATAAAGTCGTGCAGATGATTTTCGAATGCAGCCATCATGACTCGCTCGAAAGTAGCAAGGGCATTGCAAAGTCCAACGGCATCACTCTCTCAACTAGTTGAAAATGAGGATTTCCTTGCCCTCCAAGAACTTATACTCCTGCTCCCGGATGTTACCGATCACTCTCCTTGTGATTCCTACACATTCAAATGAGCATTTCTCCATTTTCCACTTGTTTTCTCCGATTTTCTCACTGTTTTACAGCATCAAACCCTATGCCTCTCGAGTGCGATTTCCTAATGTTAGCCTACTCTAAACGCAACAAGAATCGAAAGCAAAAAACTAAAATAATTTCTCCATGTTTTCCAATATCAAACACACAAAATGTCCCAAAATACTTACTTGTCTTTGAAGATCAAAAACACCCAAACTTCCTACCTATCTCAAGCTCCGTTTCGGGGATGAATCCCCTACTTCGATGCTCGATATGAGGTGCACAAGTGCTCAAGCTTGAATCCGTTGGTCCCGGCAATGGAACCAAAATGTAGAGGGAGCTCACGCTCAACCACCAAGAACCACGGACCGCTTATTGCTTCAAGCATTTCAAGCGAGCTCTAATGGCTATCTCTCACCTAGCCAACGCGCCGTCGATCCTACGAGTGTAGTGAGATTACCTTGATGTCGATGTGAGTAGCCTCCTCCCTCACACACGTTGGTAGCTCCACGATTCTTGATGCAAGCTCAAGTATCCTCAAGCCTCCTCCATCGCCAAGCTCCATCCTCCATAGCCGCGCGCGCGAGAAAAGAGAATAGAAGAGAAGAGAAGAAGATAAGAGGAGATGGTGAAGAGCTTCACCCTCTTGATCCCTCACTCCCACACACTCACTCCCTCACACTCTCACACTCCCTCTCTCAAGAGCACACACAAGCAAGGAGGAAGAGAAGAAGAGAAGAAGATAAGAGCTCTTGTTAGCCACACACCAAAGAATGAGCTTCCATTCATTTTTTTGAACTTTATATACAAGCTCTAAAATCCCATAGGCACCCATCCCCTTTTTTACATGACCGGACATTGTGGCAAGGTCCTTTTTCCATTTTACTCTTCTAGCATTATGCCTTTAGCCTACACCCGTCTAATATTTTACAATTAGCACAGGAGGGAGCCTTGCGCTCTTTTACAAGAGTTTTCCAAGTTTTTGAGGCGCCTTTCATTTAAAATTGCACTTTTTGTTCGGCTTAGCTTTAGTGGTTGCCTGCGTGTCTTTGCTCTTTTTCCGTGCTTTTTTGCTTTTTCCTTCATTTTTCGCCATCTTGACTCGGGGTTAACATAGGTCATCACTCATACAAACATGTATTATGCGTCCAAGATATGATACCATATAGTGCATGTAATGCAATTGTGTATGATCAACCTACTCAAACAAGTTTATTCATTGACAATCATCATCGTGAAAGTGCAAAGGTAGTTCTTTTCATGCTTTTCTTCTACTACACGATTGCTTTGTTTCTTTAGGGCTAGTACCAAGGTTTCTCATGCTACTAGACTCTTTTAATTTTAGACGACAACAAACCCTATATTATATGCATCATAAAACATCATAATTCAATGTACTTTAAACACTGAACAACTCCCTTCTCCCTACGGTTTAGAGTTATGCATTCGTTGGTAGGTTTAAGGCATATTTTTCATGTATTTTTCTTTTATGAAAGTGATAAAAGCCCACTTTAACAAAGAGACGGGGTTGAACCGAGGCTAAAACTCATGCTTAAGCTCTACCATACATTCAAAAACATAAATCTTATTTTTTTTAAAAAATGGGTGTAAAAAATATATTTTTCTCATTTTTTAATTTATTTATGGAAAGTTACTAATATGTACTAATTTACTAGTTTAGATTGATTGATCTTACTGAGAATGATCTTCTTATCATGTTTCAACCCATAAGAATAGCATACACACAACATAAATCCAAAAACCGCATAATTATCCTTAAACTGCATAGTCTCAATTTTGCATATTTATCATAAAATTATTATACGACTGATTTTTTTGTGATTTCTTCAATATGAGTGATAAATTAGAACATTGTAAATCAAATACAATCATTTCCAACCATTTCCAACCATTTCCAACCAAAGTTAATAATAAAACAATGAAATCAATGACTTACTCATGAAATTGCAACTTATGACGTACGTATTTCGATATTGGACGCCTGCTGATGCTCTTCAACAGCCGTTGATGATCAATCCAACCTCGATTTATGTCCCTTTGCACTCCCACATCATTGCACAATCAAAATATTTCCTCTCATCCCACTCCCTTCTCTCATACACTAATCCATGATGAGAACAAACAACAAGAGGAGAGAGGAGAGAGAAATAATAAAATCAGATCTCTTCCATTAATGCATCATTTTCCAAACCATTTGTCACATTATGGAGGGCGAGGAAATTGAGGAACTCACTGTCTTGTGAGCATTTTGTGCATCTCGATTGAAAATGGCTATTCTTTATTAATTTTTAGGCACTGAAAAAAATGCCCCCCCCCCCCCCACACATTTCATGAAATTTGTGACTTTTCATTCTTCCCTCTAACTAAGCTCATTAAGCTTCAACCACAAAAAAACGGGTTCATGTCCTTGTGTTCACACTTTGGCAAAGTGTTTTTTTCATGAGAACAGAGGCCCAAAGGAGCTTGGATTCAAGATCTGATTGGATGGCTGGCTTTGTGATGTCCAAATCTTCAAAGCTGGCCACCCTCATGCACTTTTTAGCTCTCGGATCACATAGCCACTTTATAACACCAAACGTTGTGGGGATTAAATGGGGGGTCAAACAGACTCCAATCGAGGAACTGAGACTTGCGTGGGTTCCTGGCATCGAGCTCCATCTAGGAAAACTCAAGCTCATTGATTTGCAACCATTTTATTTTGCATGAAAAATTGGTCTTCTATGGCCTCTTGGGCTCTTTGCACTTCAAAATATGGCTCTAAAACTCATTTCTCAACCTCCTCATAGATTGTCTCGAGCAAGGACACCCCATTCACACACATAATCATATGCACAAATAAAAAACCTTTCGCACACCCACTCTATTGCATTAATAAATAATTACACATTAAACTAATCAAATACATATAGTTATGACTGGCCAAAGACCAAGCCACTTTTACCCAGGTCAGCAAGCCAACTCCTAAGAGTTGTTGCACTAAACAAGTGATTATTGCTACTAACAATGCTAATTTGGTTTAGTCTTCCATTAGTTGTATGGCGTTTTGTTTGTAGTAGTCCAACTACAAATATTCTACACTTCAGTACATTATATTAGACATTAGATTGCTAAACCTAAGATAATTACGGTTTCCCTCCATCTTTCAGGAGCGGCTTCTCGTAAATTTCTCCGGCCAACTAGTGGCGGTTTATCCAGGAAGTTTTGATGTTTGACTTTAAGAAGTTTGTTTCATGTAACAGATCCCTTGGATCTATTTAACATTCATAATTTATTTTAAATTCCCATATCACCCTTTAATTTATCAATGAGTCCTAGTAGCCCTCCACTCCATGTATTTAAGAAATTGGTTGTAAAATGAATAACATGTAAAAATTTAATATAGATGCTGAGGCTTTTTCCCCCATGCCATCCAATCAATCATCTTATTAAGTTTTTTTTTTGGTTTTTAAATTTGTAATTTAGTTTAAGGTCATAATTTTCTTATCATCAGCAAACATCAGGAAAATACTATTGTATCTCTCATTTGTTTTTCCATCCCTGTATTATTGAGTAGTACATCACGTATCATTTTGTTTTCTCAAAATAAAAACACTAGGTTTATGTGTAAATGCTCTTTCAATAGAATATAATTAAACTGTTGTTTCTTTTTGTTTTAAAGCTTACAAAAGTTCATCTTTAAAAATTCTAAGAAAAATTCAGTGAATTTAGAGTCATAAACTTTATGAGACAAATATCAGAACTTATAAATTTTCAATCAGTCATTTTATGAAAATGTATTTGTGTCATTTTCAGTCATTTATTTTAGCTTTTCCGACTATTTCCTATTTTTAATAAGTGAAAATAGGTCCACATAAATGCAAACAACCATTCAACATAGAAAAACAAGTTTCAAAGCATTTTCTAAAAATACTAAACTAAACATTTACTTATAATATATCATTCATTTTAGATAAATGGTGTAGGCATGTACTTGTAAATCCCGCGGGTCGTTGTCGCGTCTTTGAAGACCGTGTCTTCCTGCAGTCTAGTCAATGCCTATCTTCTCTTTCCTCTCTTCTCCACGGCTCACAGCAAGAAAACGTTTCCTTCCTTTATAATTTGTTCCACAACCTCATTTGTAGCGCCTCCTACTCCGGCGAGGGAAAGAAAAGAGATTCGGTCTTTCCCTTTCTCTTTCTCAGATTTAAAGTCTCATTTTGGCGATTTCAGTGACAATTTTTGGAACCCATTAGAGATCAAATTATATCACACTGCTTGTGACCCTCAATAACTACTCAAAGCTTATAATAGCACATATATGAAACTTTCACTAAAGGAAACTCTTTCCTATTCCATCAGCACTACCACCAAGGCCGTTAGGTCATGGAATCATTCCAACAAGTACATCTAAGCCTTGATGAAGAGCATACAACCAGAGGCATGTTTTGTGCCTCAAGGAATCACCGAGCAGACGGATAAGGACAATGACCCTTGGGAAGGCTAGCAGTTACTCAGACCATTACCCACTTGTAATGCAGCCAAACAGTAAATTATTCTATTTTGTTGCCTTCTTCCTTAGTGTACACGCGGAAAAAGATCGGTTCCATCCAATGCATTAACAACGAAATAACCATTTCAAACTTACCCAAAGGTTCAATATTCTCTGATTCAAATCCTTCCATGCCCCACTTCTGTTCGTGTATCTTTTTGGCGGAACAAGGTGGAATGGCCTTAAGAAGAAATACACTGCTCGCATACTCCCTTTATTCTCCATTATTAGTATTCCATTAGCATTGTACAGACGAGGGATGCCCCTGCCACTACACGAAGCAGGTTCTACCCCTCATTTCCTTCATTTCCATCCTTCGCCCCATCTTTAATGGAAGCGGATACATAGATTAATCTGCATCGCAAGTACTGGCCAGACAATGAAGCGTGTCATGGGATCGTGGTAGGACGGCGGCCCAAAGTGGGAGATAAGGATCCGTTGTAGAAAAGGAGGCGTAGCCAAGCCCACCATTAAAAAAAATTCCAAAATCATGTCAGCGACCCAGCGATCTTGGCGAGTAAGGGAGAAGGCTTGCAGGAATTTTTTTAAAGATCCGTGTAGCAGCGAATTTTCCCCTTTTTTTTCTTTGCGACCATTCGACGGATGCATGAGAGAGGGAGAGACCTCCAAATTGTAACTGCCCCCTTACTAACAAAGCCGTTTTGGTAAATTGAAGGATTAAGTGATAGTGATTCCCATACCTAAGAAGGGGCAATCCAAAGTATCTAAAAATCCCCCATTTCTTAATTATCTTCAAGCCTAATAGTGGAAGCCATTCAAGAGTGTCATTAGCTACAACACTTCAAATTTGGTCTTGCTTATTATTGAACCCGATAGGTCATAGAAGTCTTGAAAAGCCTCAAACAATGTGTTGAGTTGAATTCATTGGGCCGTGATGATGTTGGAGTTATCCTCCACAAAGAATTGAATTATTACTTGCCCTAACATCATGCATCCTTAGATTTTGCAAGGTCCCTCTAGTCTAATCTTCTTAGCAATGGCTAATTTCTATAGCATAGAGAAGCAAGGCTACGGGACAACCTTGTCTCATAGACCTTTTTAGCTCAAAGGATTTGGAGACCGCCCCTTTAATGGATATTCTTAACTTCTACACTTGAAAGGAGTGTCATAGTTATTCTAAAGAACCTTCCAAAGACCATTGCTTCAAGGTAAATGCATACTAAATCCTAAAGAACGTGATTATATGCCTTTCAAAATCCATTCACTAGGAGGTAGTCCTGTCCACCAATCATTTCTTAATCAATAACTGTTGCAAAGCTAGGGATGACATTTTCTATCTTCTGATTAAAAAAAAATCGAAGCCATAATGCTGGGAGTGGATGAATTAAGCTAATAATAACTTAATTTTGAGTGCCAAAGCCTTGACAACAAGCTTATAGGACATATTCAACATGGTCAAAGGCTGCTAATGGTTACTTTGATGCACATGGGTAATTTACAAATTGCCTTCATAACACCCATGTTGGCCTGTACAGGGAATTGCCTAGTAGCAAAGCAGTCCCTTTTGAATTACTTCGTCCTTGCCAAGAGTCATTCTCTTGAATCTGATATTCAACACCTCCCCAAGGAAATCTCCATAATAATCACCAATGATCTAATGATCACCCTTTAATCATCACTACAGTATTACTGTAGACAATAATCACAATCATAATGCTATGTATTTTTCATAAAGAATTTCATCATTAGGAGGTAGCATAACTAATGAAATCCCCCATCCCTGAGATTAATACTAAGATATCCTATCAACTTGTCAAGACCTTGTGGTTTGTTTAAAATTCCCCCGAAAACTCCTAATTTATAACAAGGTCCTATCTCCTCTAAGTAATACTAATCCCTACAGGAAAATTTTAAACAGTCATAGCTGAGATTCACTAAATAGACCTATCAAATTTTTGTCTAAAACTCCACCTTCCTCTCATACAAGAACTTTCTCGTACCAACATCTCCTAGCTAGACTGCAAGGACACAGCCTCCAAAGACAACAACAACGAACACCGCATCTGCATTAAATTCATGTAAAAATTTAGTAATAAGGTATCAATTGTATACAGTTTTGCCAAAAAATTGTTGCAATAAATGGCATGTTTTTAGGTGTTGTCATTCTCCCCCACTTAATTGCGAAGTGTCCTCGCGAGCACAGCTACATCACGAACATTCAGCATCACGAACACAACTACCACGAGCACTGCTACGCAACTTTGAAAGAAAAATATACTCTCCTCCACTTAATTGCGAAGCGTCCTCGCGAGCACAGCTACAAGATCTGCAAAACCGCACATGGACAACTAGTAGACACTACAAAGGTAGAAAAATACTGATTGGTGTCATAGTAAAATGCAAACAATACAAACATGTCAAGGAAATTATGGAAAAACTTGTGCAAACTAACATTCCCCTTAGTCACTCTCCCCACTGAAATGCATAACAGAGCTTCATCCATTGCATAGAATATACCAACTAGGAAGCTGTCTAGAGCCGCTAAACAACAATAATCCCTCTAGGCAATAAATTGCCACACTACTATCCTACTAGAAATATTGCTTCTGAAATAGCGTCACTGATAAGGTCGTTACTTAACAAAGAACCCAAACAAGGCAAACTAATACTAAAACACTAAATAGGACTCCTAGGGTTTAGCTGCTAACCCTCCACGTTCTACTAGAACAACCAGCCAATGGTTCGTAACTTCTAACTGTCCAAGGCTTTTCTTTTAAGTTTAAGTTTTAATGGCATTTTTTCAATGTCAAAAGAGTATATACATTGATTCTCTTTCCCAAAAGGTCCCACCCCAAAGAGATACAAGGCATCGGACACAGGGCACCCGTCAAGGAAATCCCTACAGCCTACCAGGACCTCAGAGGCGATGGTTATCTTCTTTTGGTTGTTTTTTTTTTTTCAAACCCTGCAGTCTCAGGGTGCTTTTTTTTTCTTTCTTTCTTTTCTTTCTTTCTTTAAAAGAATAAATATACAGACTCTTCCGAACTTTTAGTATTTGGATTGGATTTTAAGTAGTTTTTTTTTTTTAAAGGATCAACTAGAAAGCTAAGAATACATTACTTAATTGAACGGTCAAACATTTCAGCTCAACAACTTTGCTCGAGGAATCTAATCTAGCGCATAATACTAGTCACTCTGCCTAGGCAAATGATAAGCGAAGAATACTCACCAGCTCAGCATCTCTCTTCCACGCTACTCCTAGTCAAAATTTCGTGGAGAGAACCTTGTTATTCAGCTATCCCACATATCGCTAGAAAAGCGACCAAAAGATAGGGGAAAACTCTATAGGATTCCTAATCGGACACCCATACAATGAAATTTACTATGTTATGCACACACATCACCCCCTTTTAATCACTCCCTAATGCTAAGTCCCATCCCTTGTGAGTGGACTTCATATAGACAGAATTGTGTATATATCATTCGTATTCGTTTAAAATATTTATTTATAATTCCTCTGTGATTACTTAGGTTTTTTTTTAAAAAACATATCCAATTTCGTTCCATCAATTTTTTATTCTTGTATTTTTTTTAAAAAAAATTAATACCAAAATGAATATGAAATAAAAAGTTTAGGTATGAAACAACCTTGTATGTTCGTGGATATTGCAACTCCAAGAATCAGCAACAGAAGCATACAACAGTGTGTAATGCAAAATCATAGCCAAATCTGCATATGAAACATACACTAGCCAGTACAACGTTAAAGGGTTAGATAAATAATAAAACTTTTCCCTGTGCAAAAGAATTGTCAGATACTCATGGCACAATCTCAATCAACTAGACTGTCGTAACGCTCCCACTGCTTGGTTGTTTTAGAAGCAGTATATTTCTCCACTTGATAACCATTCGTGCATATAGAACTGTCCATCTCACTAACTTAAATATCCCAAACTCCAGCACTGAAAGGAATACCCTGACCGTGCATGCAACTAACTACCTAACTACGTGGAAAATAAAACTAAAGTGCATGAAAACCTACAGGATCTCAATAACTCAAAGCATTGTATGTTTTTTTAATTAAAACGATATATATTTGTTTGTTTGTTTCTTTGTTTGTCAAAATGTAGAATAAAAGAAAAACATAAAAGACTAAGAAAACAAAATATCTAGACTAAAATCTTCAAACTCTCTGAGATCTTCTAGTGAAAACAATAATCCTAATCCAAAATCATCAACACTATCTAAGTCAAACCTATTAACTAAACTATCAGCTATAGGATGCTCAAGAATAGCCTCTAGCATAGGCATATCAGAAGTCACAGATCCGCTATCAGGTGCATCGCTAAGAACCTCCATCACATCATGGAGCGAAGCCGAAGCTGCATCATCATAGTAGGGCATAGGGGCCACTGGTAAAGCATCTAAAGAATGCCCCTCGGTCGCATCCATATACCAACAGATATAATCCCAACATGGACATGGAACTCTAGTCTGCAGATCATGATAAGATGGAGTAAGGCGGTAGACAATGGAACGATATCTCGCAAATTCTGCCTGCTCTCTACCTACCCTAGACTGACCAGCGCCATGCTCAGGAGAAAAAACACTATCATAATCATGGTGCTGGTAGGTATAACCAATCATTTCCTGCATGGCAGTGGTACCATAGCGTCGAAAGTATGTGCGACACTGCCAACACAAGAGCTGAGCACACACAAATAAATGCCGCTGACAAGACCTACAACCAAAAGGTGGATGATACTGTAAACAAAAAATAATCACAAAAGAAGAACCACAACAGGCCTCCCCTCTTGATGCATATAAAAACCTATCATGCGTCTGAAAACGCGGAATATTGTAAGGTCCAGCATGAACAGGATCAGTACTATCGGCATCAAGACAAGGGTAAAGCGCATCCATCCACAAAAAGGCCATACCTGCATCCCATTTAAAAAACCCCCCAAGAAAGAAAAGACATCCAAGGAAGGATTAGTCAAAATATTATTTTAACTACTAACCTAACTATACCTAGCTAGCCTAAGTCACAAAATGTTTAAGGCGCAGGCCATTGACCCTAAACATCTCATTTTCAGCATTAATATCCTGCACATCAAGAGAACCATTATCATAAACATTAATCACCTTAAAAGGTCCCAACCAACAAATTTTAAGCTTCCCAGGAAATTTATAATAACGGTTGTCATAAAGTAAAACTAAATCGCCTTCTTTAAACTCCCGTACTTTAATATTCTGGTCATGCCATGCTTTACGACGTTTTTGCATTGCTTCTAGACTTTGTAGAGCTAATAATCTTTCCTCATCCAACTTTACCAATTGTAAAATCCGTTGTTTCAAAGATTCAACCTCACCTAGTCGTAATGATAGAGCTACTCGTAAAGTGGGCAACTCTTGCTCAATAGGGAATATAGCATTAGTGCCATAAACTAAATTGAAGGGTGTATTTTGCACTGTCACCTTATAAGTAGTTCTATAGGCCCATAACGCTTCATATAAACGTTCATCCCAATCTCGCCTGTGGGAAGCAACCATTTTAGTTAAAATCCCACAGATAATGCGATTGGTTACTTCAACCTGACCGTTAGCTCTGGGATAATAAGGCGTTGATTTGCGATGTTTAATTTTATAGATTTCCATTAGCTCGCTGATAAGACCATTCAAGAAATGGGAACCTCGGTCACTTACTAATTCCAGTGGGCAACCAAAACGTGTAATAATATTCTCATACATAAACTTAGCCACATCAATGGCTTTATCCGTTTTAAGCGCTTTCACTTCCACCCACTTTGTAATATAGTCAGTACAGACTAAGATATAACGATTCGATCGATATCTAGTAGGCGGATCAATTGGGCCCACAAAATCAATTCCCCACTTCTCAAAAGGTGCTAATGCTAATATAGGTGTCAAAGGCGTAGCAAAACTCTTAGAAGGACGACCAGTCCTTTGACATACATCACATTTTCGACAATAATAATAAGCATCTTTAAATAGGGTAGGCCACCAATAACCAGCTAATAGAACTTTTCTTGCAGTCAATTCACCGGCAAAATGGCCACCACACGGCTCATCATGCAATGCCTTAAGAACCACTGGTACTTCATCTTCCCTTACACAGCGTCGATAGATACCCTCGCGTGGAAAAAATTTATAAAGGTAACCCCCTAATAATCCATAGGAGCGTGCTTGCATTAATATCTGACGTTTCTTGCGCTTATCAGCACCAGGTGGATATCGAGCAGTACTAAGAAAATTCCCAATATCAGCATACCATGGAACTTGTGTCTCCACAGTAAAAAGTGATGCATCCGGCAAATCATCTTCCACACCTTCCTCCTTGTCTGATGTTAATAATCGTGATAGATGATCTACTAGAACATGAGCTCTACCAGGACGAGTAACTATTTGAAAATCAAACTCTTGGAATAACAACATCCAACGAATCACACATCCTGAAAGTTCTGCTTTATTAAGCAAGTACTTTAACGCCTCATGATCAACATATATAGTAAATTTATTCCCTAATAAATAATGACGAAATTTCTCCACCGCAAATACCATTGATAGGCATTCTTTCTCAGTGGTGGTATAATTCCTTTCTGCATCACTTAAATTTCGACTCGCATAATAAATTGGATGATCCACCTTATTATCATCTGCTTGGCACAAAACAGCCCCTACAGCATACATAGATGCATCAGCATGAATATGGAATTCTTTTGTCCAATCTGGGGGTGCTAGTACTGGTCCTTCAATTAACTTATGTTTAAGAAATTCAAATGCTTTCTGGCAGACATCATCCCAAGTAAAAGGAGTATCCTTTCGTAGTAGATTTGTCAAAGGTGATGCCACCTTTGCAAAATCGGAAATAAATCTCCGATAATAATTTAGATGTCCTAAAAATCCACGCAATTGCTTAAGATTTGTTGGAGGTGGAAGTGCAGAAATCTTAATAATTTTAGCTGGATCCATGGCAATATCTTCTTTAGAAAAACTTCCATCCATTGACGTAGAAAATCTTGATAAGCTGCAATCATCACTCTCTGAAATGTTGCGGGTGCATTGCACAAACCAAAAGGCATTACTCTATAAGCAAATGTACCCCATTCAGTAGTAAATGTAGTTTTGGATTGATCTTCAGGATGAATTAGTACTTGGTTGTAACCGCTAAATCCATCCATGAAAGAATACAGCTCATGACCAGCAACCTTATCAAGTACCTGATCAGTAAATGGCAAAGGAAAATGATCTTTACGTGTTTTGCTGTTCAGTTTTCTATAATCGACACAAATGCGAATCTTCTTACTATTCTTCTTGGGTACTACCACAATAGGAGATACCCATTCACTGTATGCAACAGGATAAATGAATCCAGCATCTAAAAGCTTAGTAATTTCAGCTTTCACTAACTCTGCATACACAGGGTTTGTTTGTCGTTGACGTTGACATACAGGTTTTGTGCCTGGTTCTAGATCGATAAAATGCTAACATAATTCAGCTTTGATACCCTTAAGGTCCTTATATGACCAAGCAAAAGCATCAACATGCACTCCTAAGACTTCTTCAAATCTTTCACGATGTGGCGATTCCAATTGGTCTCCTAAATTTAAATATTTTCCTTCTGCCATTTTAAGCTTAACTACTTCAACTTCAGGCTCTTCAATAAATAGAGAGTCTATTCTTCGTGGCTTAATTATGGGCACATCTTCGGATATCTGCATCAATACATTTTCAAGTAGGCTATTCTTAGTACTTGATTCCGGTGCTTCTTCTCCCACATTCACAGAATTTACTAAGGGTAAAGCCCTATAAGGAATAATAGCCAGGTTATCTTGTGTAGCACCATCAACTTCTACTCCATAGACATTTACTAACTCAGGAAAGGATTTTTCAGTATATCCCTTCCCATATTTATCTAAACAGCCATTATTGACATTTACATCTTTACGAGATTTCATGGTAAATGAGGTTCTTACAGAGTCAATTACGCTAGGTATCTGCTCTGAATTACATTGATATTGAGCATGTAACCTACAGCGATATCGACGTAATATTTCATTATTCTTTTCTAGACATTCCTGATCATCTAAACTCCAAAACCATTGATTATCTTTAAGCTTGAGAATTAATAAATGTAGATTCTCATCCTCCTCGCCCTGAATTCGACAGCCCAAATAATGTATGACTTGTTTCAGTTCCACAAAATTCCTAGGTGCTGCAGGTTCAAACCATCTAAGTTGTGGCTCTTGCCCATCCCCATAAATAGTAAAATCCATTACTCTTTCTTTTGGATGAGGCAACACCACCGCTTGCATATTGTGCAATTTAACCTTAGTAGGTTCAGATTGGACTCGTTGATAACCAATTATTGGTCCCCTAGAACAGCGATAAATCTTCTGCGCAATTCCGTTGGAACGCTTAAAAGAATGACACAACCAGGGAACATTTGTAGGGTTTTTCTCTTGAGTCTCTGGCTCAAAAGTACTCTTAGATTTATTTTTTTCCGAAAACCTATTAGTTTTTTCATGTTCTTCCCAATAATTCGTATCCATAGATAACGCTTGTTCCATTTGTAACTCACCCCTACTGAATTTAGATTTCTCTTCTTCTAAATAAAATTCTAAAAGCGAGATTTCATCTAGATATCGCCTTTCTCTAAACTGAAACTCTGCCTTTTCCTTTTGGAACTCAGTAATCTTCTTCATTGCTTCATTTACAGCAATCAACGCTGCCTCACGCTCTACTTCCAATGCATCGTTCAATTCTCTAATAATCCTAGCGTAATTACCATGATGTTCACGAGAAGTCTGTGAAAACCTATTAAAAGCCGAAGCTGAATCATCCTCATCCTCATGAGATAGTGGTCTTTGTAAGGGTTTGCACCCATGCCTACTTCTCCTTTCTCTTTCCTTCCTTTTTAGCTGGTAGTAATAAATCCTTTTAGCTCTATCTAGCAGTTGTCCAAATCCAAATGGTAAAGCATTTTCCCCATAAGGAAGAGCTTCTAAGATCCTACTCTTAGGCATACTATTATTATTATCAGTAACATCATCTTCTCCCATACTTTCTGGAGAGGTTATTGAAATGTCAGCCACATCAGATATCATTAACTCAGGCATTTCTTTCTCCTCTAATTCATCCACAGAAACCGCTTCCGACCTGCTGTATGCAGAAAATACATCTTCTTGATTATTTCCTTCTTGATCCGTAGATAATTGAAAACATATTTCAAGCGAATCATCAAGATATTCTGCTTCCTCTGCTGAAAGCATTAAGCAGTCTAGGGTTGTATCTTCGGATGTAGATAACCACTGAGTAATATCACTGTCCGAATCATTGTCAGATGAAAACGCTACAGCATATTCACCAATACCCATCTGTTCTACCTTGTGAGGTTGATGTACTATATTGACCTCTACTTTTTCTGCTGTTGCTGCGTGTGGTGTTTTAAATAACCAGGCATAAGGCCCTTCATGATCAGTCCTCTCCATGTCCGAATCATAAAACTCACTGTTGGATTTCTCATCCATTTCACTAACTGCCTCATATCCTGACTCTTTCAAAAATACTTTTGAAATAACTTGTATTGTAACCCTATCATTTCGAGGACCAATCACAATTGAAAGGTCTTCCCAACAGCATAGAATATGATGAAATATTCGTTTGCGAACGAACGATCAAATAGTTCACATGAAATTCTAATCCAGCTACTACAGATTTCACATTTCGCAGTAACCCCAAAGGAGTTACTTTTCTTTGATCAGCCACCCGTAAAACAATATGAGTAGGTTCTAGACCCTTCAACCCTAATTCTTGCATTGCCTGTTCTGTCATCAAATTAACTACTGAGCCACCATCTAACTGCACTTCATGTAGCAAGTGGCCATTAATAGTAGTATCAATAACTGGAGCTCCTGGGTCCACAAATAAATCTACTATTTTTACATCCTTAGTTGTTTTTCCTTTGGAAGAATTTTCACTGACTTTAGAAGCGTTTATCTCAATCCTCTTCCTTCGACGCCGAACTAATTTATGATAAAGTTGTTTCTGGCAAACAGGCGCTATTTCTAGCAATTGCCGAAGGTTAATAGTCAATGATATTTCTTCTAATGCAGCCCAAAGATCATAGGTCTTATTTACGGATTCTGCATAATCTTTACTCCCTTCCTTAGGAGGAACCAATCTTTCGGGAAAAGGAGCTACTCCCACTTGAATCTTAGGATTTGCTAAGGGCACAGGTAATAACGTATGGTCAGAGGAATGCTGCGGAGAATCCGATTCAGGTAGTTCTATATTAGGATCTATGTCCTTAGACTTATCCTTCACTGCTCCGTTTAATTGTGGACTCTCTTCCTCTAAACCTTGCTCCTTCTGTTGTTGCTTTTGTGCCCTCGTAATGACACCAATCATCGGGTCAGCTCTAAAGGTCACCTTGCGAGGTATAAATTTTGACTTGACTCCAGTATCTTTCCTTATTGTTTCTACTTCAACTAAATTTGCAGCAGACGTTGAAGGTTCATTAGAGGTTTGTTTCCCTTTATCAGAAATTTTATTATCCTCTCGCTTAGGGCAATTCTCTTCATAGTGTCCTTCACCACTGCACCTCCTGCAAAGAGGAGTATAGTCTTGATTTTTACGCGCATTTGGACAATATGTGGCTATGTGACTTTCTTGTTGGCATCGATAACAAATTACTGGTCCCCTAGGTCTTTGTTGACCACCTTGTCCCATTGGATTACGAAAATTTCCATTATTTCTTCTAAAAGGAGAATTTCTCCCTTGATTGCCATCACTGTTGTAATTGTTTCGAGGCACTGGGGGTCTACCCTGGGTGGGCAATCCTCATGGCCTAAAAGGTTGATTGGGTGGTCCAATCTCATAAGTCGTATTATTACGATCCATGTAATTGTAATTCGTTTGCATTGAACGAGCTTGTTGTTGCTCTTGACCTAATTTATGCCAGCAATTTGTATCTAAATGACCGGTCTTGTGGCAAAAAATGCAAAACGGTGGATGATCAGGCATTAACCTTGAAGGCGTCGGACACTCTGTAGCCACATGGCCGTAACCATGACACTTACCACACCAGATATTAGATCGAGGTGGGTTTGAAGTCGAATTTCCCGACGATTGTTGTGCACTAGATCCTTGTGTCGTTATCGAATAAATTTCCTTCAAAGGCGCTTGTACTGCAGTCATAATTTCCTCTAATTTTCCTAGAGATTTCGCAATAATATCTGCTACTTTTGCTTCATCCAGAGGAGATTGAGATTGCGGCATAGAAGGCATTCATGTCTGCATCATATAGGCTGGAATTGAAGTGTACGGATTTAGAGGTACACTCGACATGTTTGAACTTGCGGTTACCGAGGGATTTAAAGGAACGGTCACATAAGACACGTTCTTAGGTACCCCGCCTGAAGTGCTTGGATATTCTGTCCGAGGTTCTTTGAATAGATCTCTCCGTCGTTGTTGACTAAGCTGCACTTCTTCCCACCATCTAGCATGTGTTTTAGCATCTGCCAACGCAGCTGGCCGTTGTAAACTAACATGCTGATGAACTTCAGGATTAAGTCCATCAATAAACTTACGTTTTTGCGTGGGATCGTCAGGAGCAGGATTCATCTTACGAATGATTGTCTCCATGCGCTCAATGTAAAGTTCAACACTTTCGGTTGCTCCTTGGGACAAATAATCCAGTTGAAGAGCCAATCTATCTTGAAAACCTTGTCGTCTAAATTTTTCTAGAAAAGCCCTTGATAAGGCAGCATAGGTCCCTTTATGTTGAGCATCTAAATTCCCATACCATTTCGCTGCTTCATCTTTTAATGTTGCAGGGAAGATATGAAGCTTCTGGTCGTCATCTATTATCTCATTGGCGACGCAAGTCACCTCAAATCTTTGCAAATGGGCATCGGGATCTTCGTCCCATAGTCCCCCGAATTGCGTGAAATCAGCTAATCTGACTGGGTTGCGAGCCATTG
Source organism: Lygodium microphyllum (assembly GCF_053477565.2). Taxonomy (NCBI): domain Eukaryota; kingdom Viridiplantae; phylum Streptophyta; class Polypodiopsida; order Schizaeales; family Lygodiaceae; genus Lygodium; species Lygodium microphyllum. Next base: position 122,659,239 of record NC_141162.1, on the reverse strand, counting down.
TTTCTCTAAATAATAGCCCTAACCCTAAATCATTGATAGTATCAAACCATGTAGGTTCGTGAGGCTTCTTGAATAATTGACGCAATCCGAAATTTGACTCTAAATCCCAGTCAAAGAGCAGTTCAATACTCCCGACCGTAGCATTAGCTTCACTCTCCCTATTTTCACTATTTTGCCTACCTCTTTCCCCAGTGACACTGCTAGTACTGGAGACAACTTGATCCCATTGATATGAAGCTGCTTCACTTTCCTTTGATGGTGTTCTATCAGTTGATAAGCTAGGCTGAAGAGGTTCTACCGTTGAGTTAGACACAGCGTCTACTCCCAAGTTCAGCAATGCGTTGACCCTCTCTAGCCTTTCTAATAGCCAAGCCTCTTGTCGCACTGCTCGTTCTCTAACTCGCTAATCCCTAGCTTCGTTTTGCTGCTTCCGTCTCTCTTCGGAATTCATCCACAATTACTAAACTAGCTCTTACTGTCATACTCCAAAATTACGTTCGTTTTATTTGAAGCTATAAAATTAGGTTGTCGCTTGTATGCGTGCTTAGAAGGTTCAAAATAGTCGGCAACTCTGGGTCTATTTTCCCAAAAGGTAACTTTTCTTCTTGCTCGGAGATTAAGCCTAGAATTTCAGCAACCTCTCTAACGTCTTTCGTGTCGAAAGCAATTTTTAAACCTCTGGATACACGTATCCAAGGCAACACATCATCCCACACTACTCTTCTAAACGTCCGATAAGCTGTGCGGTGATACCAATCAAAGTGGTACGATACACTGATTGTATTTATCTCTACCGCGTCTATTAACCCAAAGTGTGTCGCTAGTAGAACTATGGTTTGCGCACAGTCGTTATAACCCCAGCTCCAAGAGGATAATTGTTCAACGTCCACAGTTAATTGTGGCCCAAAATATGTGCCTCCCTCTACTAACTCTGTATCCCTCGCCCAATCTAGCACTTTTCTTTGGCACTCTTGGGGCAAATTAGGGAAATAGTCCCTTAGAAAAGAGACTGTGTATTCACTCATAAATAACACCTAGGATTTGAATACCCTAGGAAAATTGATCACCCTCTAGAGCGCACTTGGCTCCCGGCAGACGCACCAAAAAATGACTGGCCAAAGACCAAGCCACTTTTACCCAGGTCAGCAAGCCAACTCCTAAGAGTTGTTGCACTAAACAGGTGATTATTGCTACTAACAATGCTAATTTGGTTTAGTCTTCCATTAGTTGTATGGCATTTTGTTTGTAGTAGTCCAACTACAAATATTCTACGCTTCAGTACATTATATTAGACACTAGATTGCTAAACCTAAGATAACTACGGTTTCCCTCCATCTTTCAGGAGCGGCTTCTCATAAATTTCTCCGGCCAACTAGTGGCGGTTTATCCAGGGAGTTTTGATGTTTGACTTTAAGAAGTTTGTTTCATGTAACAGATCCCTTGGATCTATTTAACATTCATAATTTATTTTAAATTCCCATATCACCCTTTAATTTATCAATGAGTCCTAGTAGCCCTCCACTCCATGTATTTAAGAAATTGGTTGTAAAATGAATAACATGTAAAAAATTAATATAGATGCTGAGGCTTTTTCCCCCATGCCATCCAATCAATCATCTTATTAAGTTTTTTTTTTGGTTTTTAAATTTGTAATTTAGTTTAAGGTCATAATTTTCTTATCATCAGCAAACATCTGGAAAATACTATTGTATCTCTCATTTGTTTTTCCATCCCTGTATTATTGAGTAGTACATCACGTATCATTTTGTTTTCTCAAAATAAAAACACTAGGTTTATGTGTAAATGTTCTTTCAGTAGAATATAATTAAACTGTTGTTTCTTTTTGTTTTAAAGCTTACAAAAGTTCATCTTTAAAAATTCTAAGAAAAATTCAGTGAATTTAGAGTCATAAACTCTATGAGACAAATATCAGAACTTATAAATTTTCAATCAGTCATTTTATGAAAATGTATTTGTGTCATTTTAAGTCATTTATTTTAGCTTTTCCGACTATTTCCTATTTTTAATAAGTGAAAATAGGTCCACATAAATGCAAACAACCATTCAACATAGAAAAACAAGTTTCAAAGCATTTTCTAAAAATACTAAACTAAACATTTACTTATAATATATCATTCATTTTAGATAAACGGTGTAGGCATGTACTTGTAAATCCCGCGGGTTGTTGTCGCATCTTTGAAGATCGTGTCTTCCTGCAGTCCAGTCAATGCCTATCTTCTCTTTCCTCTCTTCTCCACGGCTCACAGCAAGAAAACGTTTCCTTCCTTTATAATTTGTTCCACAACCTCATTTGTAGCTCCTCCTACTCCAGCGAGGGAAATAAAAGAGATTCGGTCTTTCCCTTTCTCTTTCTCAGATTTAAAGTCTCGTTTTGGCGATTTCAGTGACAATTTTTGGAACCCATTAGAGATCAAATTATATCACACCGCTTGTGACCCTCAATAACTACTCAAAGCTTATAATAGCACATATATGAAACTTCCACTAAAGGAAACTCTTTCCTATTCCATCAGCACTACCACCAAGGCCGTTAGGTCATGGAATCATTCCAACAAGTACATCTAAGCCTTGATGAAGAGCATACAACCAGAGGCATGTTTTGTGCCTCAAGGAATCACCGAGCATACGGATAAGGACAATGACCCTTGGGAAGGCTAGCAGTTACTCAGACCATTACCCACTTGTAATCCAGCCAAACAGTAAATTATTCTATTTTGTTGCCTTCTTCCTTAGTGTACACGCGGAAAAAGATCGGTTCCATCCAATGCATTAACAATGAAATAACCATTTCAAACTTACCCAAAGGTTCAATATTCTCTGATTCAAATCCTTCCATGCCCCACTTCTGTTTGTGTATCTTTTTGGTGGAACAAGGTGGAATGGCCTTAAGAAGAAATACACTGCTCGCATACTCCCTTTATTCTCCATTATTAGTATTCCATTAGCATTGTACAGACGAGGGATGCCCCTGCCACTACATGAAGCAGGTTCTACCCCTCATTTCCTTCATTTCCATCCTTCGCCCCATCTTTAATGGAAGCGGATACATAGATTAATCCGCATCGCAAGTACTGGCCAGACAATGAAGCGTGTCATGGGATCGTGGCAGGACGGCGGCCCAGAGTGGGAGATAAGGATTCGTTGCAGAAAAGGAGGCGTAGCCAAGCCCACCATAAAAAAAATTCCAAAATCATGTCAGCGACCCAGCGATCTTGGCGAGTAAGGGAGAAGGCTTGCAGGAATTTTTTTTAGATCCGTGTAGCAGCAAATTTTCCCCTTTTTTTTCTTGGCGACCATTCGACGGATGCATGAGAGAGGGAGAGACCTCCAAATTGTAACTGCCCCCTTACTAGTAAAGCCGTTTTGGTAAATTGAAGGATTAAGTGATAGTGATTCCCATACCTAAGAAGGGGCAATCCAAAGTATCTAAAAATCCCCCATTTCTTAATTATCTTCAAGCCTAATAGTGGAAGCCATTCAAGAGTGTCATTAGCTACAACACTTCAAATTTGGTCTTGCTTATTATTGAACCCGATAGGTCATAGAAGTCTTGAAAAGCCTCAAACAATGTGTTGAGTTGAATTCATTGGGCCGTGATGATGTTGGAGTTATCCTCCACAAAGAATTGAATTATTACTTGCCCTAACATCATGCATCCTTAGATTTTGCAAGGTCCCTCTAGTCTAATCTTCTTAGCAATGGCTAATTTCTATAGCATAGAGAAGCAAGGCTATGGGACAACCTTGTCTCATAGACCTTTTTAGCTCAAAGGATTTGGAGACCGCCCCTTTAATGGATATTCTTAACTTCTACACTTGAAAGGAGTGTCATAATTATTCTAAAGAACTTCCTTCCAAAGACCATTGCTTCAAGGTAAATGCATACTAAATCCTAAAGAACGTGATTATATGCCTTTCAAAATCCATTCACTAGGAGGTAGTCTTGTCCACCAATCATTTCTTAATCAGTAACTGTTGCAAAGCTAGGGATGACATTTTCTATCTTCTGATTTAAAAAAAATCGAAGCCATAATGCTGGGAGTGGATGACTTAAGCTAATAATACCTTAATTTTGAGTGCCAAAGCCTTGACAACAAGCTTATAGGACATATTCAACATGGTCAAAGGCTGCTAATGGTTACTTTGATGCACATGGGTAATTTACAAATTGCCTTCATAACACCCATGTTGGCCTGTACAGGGAATTGCCTAGTAGCAAAGCAGTCCCTTTTGAATTACTTCGTCCTTGCCAAGAGTCATTCTCTTGAATCTGATATTCAACACCTCCCCAAGGAAATCTCCATAATAATCACCAATGATCTAATGATCACCCTTTAATCATCACTACAGTATTACTGTAGACAATAATCACAATCATAATGCTATGTATTTTTCATAAAGAATTTCATCATTAGGAGGTAGCATAACTAATGAAATCCCCCATCCCTGAGATTAATACTAAGATATCCTATCAACTTGTCAAGACCTTGTGGTTTGTTTAAAATTCCCCCGAAAACTCCTAATTTATAACAAGGTCCTATCTCCTCTAAGTAATACTAATCCCTACAGGAAAATTTTAAACAGTCATAGCTGAGATTCACTAAATAGACCTATCAAATTTTTGTCTGAAACTCCACCTTCCTCTCATACAAGAACTTTCTCGTACCAACATCTCCTAGCTAGACTGCAAGGACACAGCCTCCAAAGACAACAACAACGAACACCGCATCTGCATTAAATTCATGTAAAAATTTAGTAATAAGGTATCAATTGTATACAGTTTTGCCAAAAAATTGTTGCAATAAATGGCATGTTTTTAGGTGTTGTCAAGTTACTCACACATGCACTCACTTATTTCCATTCAAACATAACCTCACTTACTTCATCTATTTTATACCTCACTCACTTAGGTGTATACTACCTCTAATACACCCATCCCCATGTATGCACTTATTGAAAGGTGAGAAAAATATAGAAACACAAGAAAAAGCAATAAAAGTATAAACTATATGGAGGTTTAAGCAAGAAGAAGATTGACGAGTGTGTGGGAACTCCAATGGTCACTATGTATGACCTGCTTTCCCTTACTCTATTTGTCACATATAAAAAGAATAAAGAATAAAGTGACAATGATTGGCATCCGCTACCTGTAGCAATATACAAGTGTGTAGGTCTATATACAAGTAAATGTAGGTAGGTAGACACATGCGGCCCTTAATCCCCAACAACCTCCCACTACTTAAAGGTGAACTTGCCTTAGTAATAAGTAAAAGAAAAAGAGAAAAGTACAATGTGTACATAGAGTATAATAGGATGAGAAAAGACGCCATCTAATCCTACGCCCATCAACCTCCTAAGAAAGACATATCATTCCATTGGGAGACTTTTAATGAGCAAATATGTAGGATTCATATCTGAAGGTATCTTGACAAGCTCCATGGACTTGTTTTCTACCACCTCTTTAATGAAGTGATAGCGACCTCAATGTGCTTTCTCTTCACATGGAAGACTAGATTACACATCAACTGAATGATACTCATTGAATCCAAATGTAGTGTAGGAGTCATAGTCATATCAAGATTTGCAAGCAGATGGCCTAGCCATAGGGCCTTCTTGCAAGCCTTAATGGTTGTAATATACTCAACCTTAGTAGTAGATAAGGCCCTGCATTTTTGCACCTTGGACATCCAAGAGATAGGATCTTCAGTATAGGCCTTAGATGCATATTCATCCCCATTATCAGACCATAGGCATTCTAGCCTATACCCATACAAGTTCTCAACCATGCTAAGAAAGCATTGAAATGTGGATAAAGATTTTAATTTTTTCTTAATGGGATAGGCCCAAATCTTATGTGGAAAATCATCTATAAATGTAACAAAATACTTCACACCACCCAAGGACTGATAGGGCATAGGGCCACAAACATTTGAATCACATAGAACCAAACTTATTATACAAATTATGAGTGTGCTTGCCATAAACACAATGATTACATCTTTAGGAACAAAAGTGCTTCAAAAAATATACTTTTATTAATCACAAGATTAAGAAAAGAGTCAAAGAGAGTTTGTCACATGTGAAAGAATATGATATTTGTGTCTCCTCTTTTTTGGAGATAGTAGACTCCATTTCATGATTATCTCCTTCTTTTTAGCAAAAATATCCAAAGTCTGATATATTTTGGTAGTCCCAAAGTCCTTATTTACTTAAAAAATATGACAAAATACATGATAAATATGAGGTGAAGTTAATAATGATGTTTTTCAAAGTTAGGAGATCTTTCAATATTCTTTTTGGTGCCCAATATATTTTCATTAGTCTTCTTGATGTTACTTTTAAGTTCATTCACCTTTCTCTTTCACCTTCTTTCTTTGTGAGTTCATTCTTTTCATGGTATCTATAAGGTTCCCTTCTCGTTTAGTAAAGTCTTGCACTATCTATAGCCACGGAGCAAACAGAAATTAGGAGCCCAAAACCTTTAGTATAAAAAATTGGGTTACCATGCTATTCTCTTACAAGGGCCCTCACAAGGTGAAAAGAAGAAAACACGATGATATAAACCATCACTGAAAGGAATGTATCATGGCCTTCAAAAATTATGCTTGAAGAGTGGTTTGTCAAAGTGCAACATGTTTGCATGGCCAAGGATATACACTTGCCTCCCAATGAACATGTCTCCTAGCAAACACATTATAAGGGTTTAGTTGAATAACATATGTAATATTGTTTTATTTAAGAAAGCATTAATAATGAAATCTTGGCTATCAAAAAGAGATAACTACCTTATCTTTTCCTTTTCAATCATGTAATCCATGCCATGGGATCTATCCTCTTAAACTTGTATTCTTTTTCAATCCTCCCAACAAAGAGTAAACTCATTTTTGAAAAGCTTGGACATTAACTACTCCCAACAATGAGCTCTACTACCAAACATATTGGGTGCATAGACAAACAACACATCCATTTGTTCTCCATTAATCTTAACACAAATGCCCACCACTATAGCAACATCATCAAATAGAAAAGGTATCATACTTAAATCATCCCTACCAAAGCTCATAGTGCCTCCTCTTCCTCTATCACAAGCATTAACAAATGCTTTATAGCCTGAATTGTCAAAGCTAATAATTGAATCTGGTCCACTCTTGATCTCTTGCAAGGATATGATGTTGGGCATATGCATCTTTAGTACACCATGAGCTATGCTTTGTTTCTTACCTAAATAAAAACCATGAAATTTTTAACTATCGGGATAGCTCTTACTGTTTCCCTCTCCATATACTCACTAAGTATTGATATCCAAATCACTCAATGGAGCATATATATTCATGAAGAATTGTAACAGGCTTGCAAGATTCTTAAGAGAATATCTCTCTTCTGCTATTCTTGACATTCTTTTGGTCCCTCCCTTTAGATGCACCATCATCAACACTTGAGTGTTTAATGTTCTTCTCATATGAAGCACCATCTTTCCCTCTACCTGAAACCTCCTTATAATTAGGTTCTTTATTCCTCTGATCTCCCTTCTAAGCTAATTTTTGGTTGACAATATCCTTGTGTTATGATAGCTTATCACAACTGAACTACTATTGTTCCCACACACATCTATATTCATGGTCACTTTATGTTTGTTAGGTACACCTCCATCCACTAGATCCTTTCTCAATTCTCTTAGAGCATGACTTTATGAAATGGCCCAATTCATGAGAGTAATAACATACATGAGAAAACTATGAAAACTTAACCTCAAAGATGATGTCAAATCCTCCATTGTCATGTTACTCCAACACCTTAGGAGGCTATGGCATGATTCATAATAGTAATAGCATGCATTAGGAAACAATGAAGACTTAACCTCTAAGATTACGTCAAATCATTGGTTATCATGTAACTCTGAAACCTCAAGAGGCTTAGCCTGCCTATCCCATAGAATGTAGACCCTCTTATTACTTCTAGGGTTCACTACAAGGATACTGAGGCATAGCAACGGCGCTTTCCGATGCAAAATAGCGGCGTTTCTATCTGCGTCGCTATTAGCGTCACAAATAGCGATGCAAATAGCGATGGTGATCAGACAAAAAAACGCGGGCTGAAACCCGAGCGCGTTATTTTGCGCGAACAAACGAAAGAGAGAACGAAAGGGAGAGCAAACTCCATCTTGCATTTGAGAGGGAGAGGGAGAGAAAGAGAGAAAGATGGAGAATGAAAGCTTCTCACCGCCGCCACTGCCGCGCTGCCGTTTGCGAAGAAGAGGAGGAAGTGTACGGAGGGCAAAGAGGAACCGCCGAATCCATCCTCGGGCCTTTACGGTGAGTGCATTGTTCATTCTTGCTTTGTTTTTGTTTTTTCTCTTTTTCTTTTACTTGTTTTTGTTAAAAATCATGTGTATTGAGAGAGGGAGAGGAAATGAGAGAGGGAGAGGAAGAGAGAAAAGGAAAGAAGGAATGAGAGAGAGAGGGAGAAAACATTAAACATAATAGGGGAAGAGAGAAAGAGAGGGAGAGGGAGAGAGAGAGAGAGGGAGAGAGAGGAGGGAGAGGTTGTTGTTATTGTTTTATTTCTTCTTCTTTTTTTAATTGTTTGTTGTTGTTGTGGTAGTCGTAGTAGTGGTAGCGGTAGCGGTAGTTATTGTTTAATGTCTTATTTTCTTGTTTGTTGTTTTTGTGGTTGTCGTAGTAGTAGTAGTAGTAGTAGTAGTAGTGGTAATGGTAGTGGTAGTGGTAGCGGTAGTGGTAGCTGTTGTTTAAATTTTTATTTTCTTGTTTGTTATTATTGTGGTAGTTGTAGTAGTAGTAGTGGTAGTGGTAGTGATAGTAGTAGTTGTTGTTTAATTTCTTCTCATCTAGTTTGTTGTTATTGTGGTAGTCGTAGTCGTGGTCGTAGTCGTTGTAGTCGTGATTGTAGTAGTAATACTAGTAGTAGTAATAGTAGTTTTCTTGTTTGTAGTAGTAGTAGTAGTAGTAGTAGTAGTAGTAGTAGTAGTAGTAGTAATAGTTTTTTCTTCTTTTCTTGTTCGTTGTTATTGTAGTAGTAGTAGTTGTTGTTGTTGTTTTTTCTTCTTTTCTTGTTTATTATAGTGGTAGTGGTAGTGGTAGTGGTAGTGGTAGTGGTAGTGGTTTGTCGTGGTCATAGTCGTGGTTGTAGTAGTAGTAGTGATTTTCTTATTTTTGTTGTTGTTGTTGTTGTTGTTGTTGTTGTAATAGTTTTTTTTGTTTTCTTGTTTATTGTTGTTTCGTTTTCTTGTTTGTTATTGTTGTTGTAGTAGTGGTAATAGTAGTAGTTTTTTCTTCTTTCTTGTTTGTAGTAGCAGTAGCAGTAGCAGTAGCAGTAGCAGTAGCAGTAGCAGTAGCAGTAGCAGTAGCAGTAGCAGTAGCAGTAGCAGTAGCAGTAGCAGTAGCAGTTGTTGTTGTTTTTTCTTCTTTTCTTGTTTATTGTAGTGGTAGTGGTAGTGGTAGTGGTAGTGGTAGTGGTAGAGAGAGAGTGAGATGTTTTGTTAAAGCAAATTGGTAGTAGAGAGAGAGATATGTTTTGTTAAAGGAAATGAGAGAGGGGGAGGAAGAGAAAAAGGAAGAAGGAACGAGAGAGAGAGAATAAGCATACAACATAATAAAGAAAGAGAAAAAGAGAGAGATGGAAGGAGAGGAGAGAATGAATGGATAAAAAACAAAGAGAGAGTGGTGGCGAGGTCCGGTGAGGTCTAGTGCAATATCACGAGACGGAAAAAACTCTAGCGTACATTAATTTGTGGGTAGGTGGAGACTTTACATACATTAATTTTTGCTAAGTTACAAGAGAAGAAATCCCTTCTTAAACAATTTAAGAAAGAAAACAAGAATGATAACAAAAACAAATTGTTTGTCGTAACGTAGAAAAAATGGAAAATGATGAAGGTCCTGATGCTCAAGATAGTGAGGCGTATCTTAATCAGCGTGTCCCATGTCCTTGCTCTCAATGTAAGCTGGCAATTAGATAAAAACATCGATTGTCTATAGAACATGTACGACACTTCGGTGAGTTTCAATCTGAGATCATTGATCAGGTAATCTTAGATTTTGAGCAAACGGTAAGAAAAGTTTATATCAATCATGCATTGTATTCGCAAGCTAATTGAATACCATATACAAAAAGATTGGGTGTGGCTGGTAAATTTTCTATCCAGGGAGGTGACGTCTCGTCCCAAGGAGGAATGCACCCTTTGCGGCTAGTTAGAAGAGTTCGTGGGCGTGCGATGGATGGAGTGTCGTGCCTGAGCCAATCCACCACTTGGAAGGTACTACCCAATCTATACCATCAATACTAGAGGAGACAAGCAGCCTTCGAGACTTACCTACAATCTTGGAGCTTGAGATGGAGGCAATGATTGATGCATTGATGCCCATGGATTTCGAGACTTCTGATTTTCTTAGAGAGGAAGCATCCATACCATTATATGATGGGTGCCGAGTATCTCGCCTGAAGACACTGCTTGCACTCCTAAGTGTGCAAGAAAAATACGGGTGGAGCGATGCGAGTGTGACCGAGTTGATCAGGTACCTTGTATATACGCTTTGTTGATTTCTTTTCGACACTATCATTAAAAACATTTGTGATTTTTCAAGGTGTTTTATGATTTTTTTCAGGTTACTAAAGTATCATATATTACCACTTGCAAATACCATACATGAGTCTCGTAATGATGCACGACATGTTTTATGAAAGCTTGGCATGGACTGCAACAACATCCATGCATGTATCAACGATTGCAAACTGTTTTGAGAAGAATACGAGACTATGGAGACATGTCCAAAGTGTGGTGCTCACAGGTATCGATAGAATTTTCAAGAGCAAACCATCCCTCAAAAAGTTCTTAGACACTTTTCGCTTATCCCCTGCATAAACCACATGTTTCATACGTTGTACGTCCGGCATGGCGAGCTTGACAACGTGACATGTGCAGAATAGGTCCAAAGATGGAGTTCCATGAATATCAGCAGATTCATGCACATGGAGCCACATTGACTCTACCTTCTCAGGCTTTGCCTGAGAGCCAAGTAATCTTCGTCTCGGTCTTGCAATGGATGGTATGAATCCATTTGGTCTGTGCTCAACTTCTTACAGTGTGTGGCCTATAGTCCTTGTCAACTACAATATCCCTCCATGGCTTTCTATGAAGAAAGGACATCTCATCCTTAGCTTACTCGTTCTTCGCTGCTACAAAGTCAAAAATATGGATGTGTATCTTCATCCATTAGTCGATGAGCTTAATATTTTGTGGGAGGAGGGGGTCACCGTGCAAGATATGAGCAAGCACGATAGTCGATGGTCTGCCAATATTTGAGCCATTCTCATGTGGACGATGCATGACTTTCCGGGATTCGGAGAGTTCTCAAGTAAGTAGGCTTCCTTTCTCGTTGGTAATATCTATCATAGCTCGTTCAAGTTTGTATTCACTGGATAGAGGTGTTGGGACATGTCTGATTACCTCAGGTTATCATGCATGTCCATTGTGTGGGCCACAGTTAGACTCCCAAAGATCATGAACCATGAAGAAGATGGTAAATCAAGGACACGCCGCTTTCTTGCCAGAGGGTCATGAACTCAGAGAAGGTTTTCTTGGACGACCTCCAACACGTATGAATGCCCAAAGCTGGTACGAGCTGAAAATGGTCCACACAGAGTCACATCCAAACGGAATGCGACGGTTCTCAGTATTCTACGAGTTGCCATATTGGATGACCTTACAGATCAACCACTTGTTGGATTCCATGCATATTTTCAAGAACGTGGGCAGCTTGCTATGGGACCACATCACACGAAAGAGAGACATTATAGGGGCACGAATGGATTTGAAGGAGATAGGCAAGATGGAGGCGCTTTGGTTGCAATCGAGTGTGCTGATGGTCGCTTGCAGCTACCTGATGCTCCTTGGGTTTTGTCCACTAAAGAAGAGCGTATTGTGAAGCAAATAGTCAAGTCTATCCGCACTCCGACGGGTATGATGCGTTCTCTCAGGTCTGCATTTTCCAAAGACGACCAATTATCAGGGCTAAAATCCCATGATTGGCATAAGATATGTCAAGTTTGTACTACGAATGGATTGTAAGCGGCCTGCATATTTTGCTATTTGGAGTGTAGTCATTGTTCATAATGCTTTCTCATTTGTGGCAATTTGTACTACCGATCGTGATCGCAAGATGCCTTACTCCAAAAATACGCAGGGCAATTTACAGGTTGTCGACTTTAGTGTAATGGATCTCACAGAAGGAGATTAGGACGTCCTCTATTGAATCCGCGAGGTGGGGAGCAGTGGAGACGGTCTATCTCTTTGAGAAATACCTGCCTACCAGCATGCCCACGATACAAATCCACCTTCTTGTGCATCTTGTAGATGAAGTGGAGATTGCTGGACCTGTCCATACACGATGGATGTTCTTCTTAGAGCGCTTTATGAAAACCTTGAAAGGTTTGTACGACAATGAGCTCGGCCAGAAGGTAGCATGGCTGAAGGTTGGTTGGTGTTTGAGGCGCTAGTGCATATTTCACAATGGCTACCAACGGTGGATTCAGACAACAATATGCTATGGTCGCTAAAGGACGATGATAGACTGACCGAAGATGTGGTGGTTGAAAATGGGGTAGAAAAAAGAATGGATGCTATAATGGAGGAAAAGGTGAATCGCTTTTGTATGTTGCACCATGCCTCTATGGAGACATGGTTCGCTAGGTACCAGCAAAAGCTAAGAAAGATCGAGAGGAAGCGCGATCTGAATTTCGACGTAGTTTGCGCCATCGACCGATTCGATATCCCGAGGGCATAGAGGAGATGCTGCGGTTTATGTCAACGCGATGGTTTCATGGAGCTTTGACCGCAGCGTCTCACAAAGGGGCGGAGGTCTCAACCGAGGAGTGGGAATTCTCGAGGGGATGTAGTCCAAAGGTAATAACGTATTTAGGGTTTGTCGTATCTATATTTTATATACGACAACTAATTGAGTGTTTCAATGTATAATACAAAATATATAGTGCAGCATGGTCATGCGGATGGCATTTCTGCGTGGAGCGTATTGACAAAATGCGCTCCACAACAGATTGTGGTATCATAGCAAGGTTCGAGCAAGAGAGCCGACGACGAGCAATGGATCCAAACACGGTTATAGATAAGATGGAGTATTTTGGAAACTTGCAAAGTATTGTCACGGTGGATTACCGTAGCTTCTCCATGATCATATTCGATATGCAATGGTTCAAAGTGGTACTTGAAATAGTTGGAGCAACAGTTCGACAAAGTCCATCTCGATTTCTCGAAATAGATTCCGAAAAAAAATGGATGGATTTGCGCGACACGTTTGTGTTTGCCGGCCCATTGTGAACAGGTGCATGAACTCATGTGTTTTTTAATTATATTACGACATGGTACATGTCACAATAGTTAAATCTCTTTTGTACGTAATTGTGAACAAGTAATTTTCTATCCAAACCCCGGACAACCTCGATGGTGGTATGTTATACCTTCAGCTCCCCGAAGTGCGAGAGTATATGATCAAAGTAATGTTCCGAGTATAGATGAGGACAATATGCAAATAGAGGGGTCCATATTGTAAGGGGTGGAGGCCACCGAAAGCTTGGAGCATATAGAGGAGCCAGCATCGGGTAACAATGATGAAAATATAGGAGTCCAAGAATTCTTTGAGAACGAGGTGGACTCATCCTTTTGTGGTGACATGTCTATCGACCTTTAAGTATATGCGGAGTTGTGTCAAGAGATTGACATGGGACCATAGGATACTTCATACTTGGAGCATCCACCTACTCAATTCATTGACGAATCGCTTATAAGGGTACATAAGATATGCATTTTAAGTAAGATCATTTTTTAAAGATTTATATTACCGTGTTTTGTATGATTTATATTGATTATGCTAACATCATTTTTTATCTGTGTAAGTGATCTTTATGGATATTTAGATCATCAGGATGAGTCGAGGGATGAGCAATGAGAAGCTACAGGAGGTCTTCACGCGTATGTCTCCAGATCAGATGGAGAGATTCAGAGACATGGCGGACCAAGAGCTGTCTCAGACATCGTCAGGTCGCTCTATTAGATCTACTTCGGCACGATCTGATGCTTCAGTTTCTAGTAGACGAGGTTGACGCTCCAGACTTGGGCCAGATGGAAGGAGTGGTTCAAGGGGATGTTGCTGCAAAGATCCAGATGCAGTGAGCCTGTGGTCGGCTCGGGATACAGGTGCTACTCCTCGCGCTCATGGCGGTTCGAGAGAGCGTGGCTCAAGTGGTTGCTGTGGAGGCACGGACGCAATGTCTCCGGCTCGTTATTTTGCTGGAGTTGCATCACCTCCGGGATTTGTCACACCAGTGGGGACGTCTACTCCACTCACTCCGGCTTTTGCTTAGCCGTCCGCAGGTGGCATCCCTATGGGTGCTACTCCGATAGATACAACCCCGGTAGGTACACCAGATGTACAGGGGTCTCTTGGATATGCCCAGGAGCATGATCGCAGGCGAGAGATGACCCATCTTAGGCATACCCCTACCTTGTAGATGATAGGTCAGGAGCCATCATCATGAATGATGAGGGGAGGAGGGTGATGGCTCTCATGAGAGAGTTGTGCCAACAAGTTTTTCGGCACAATGTCTTAGATCATTGGAAGAACATACCGGAGGGGAGCAAGGACTACATATTAGCATCCTTGCATGAGGAGTTTCCGGTACTAGCCACAGCGGATAGGTTTTCTACGGGCTGGATGATGGAGTGCATGCGTGCATATATGTCACACAAATAATCGGACGCACGCAAGGCACTCAAGAGTGGGGCTTCAAAGCCCGAGTAGCTAGACGCGGACGACTGGCGCCGACTCAGAGAGGAGGCTACAGATTCTCCAGGACATTGGAGACAGTAGCGCGAGGCGGCGAGGGTACGACTAGAGGCCAGAGTGGTCCATCATCTTGGGAGTGGTGGCCACAGGACATATCTGGAGGACTTTGTAAGTTTTTCTTTTATTTTGCTTGCTTATTTCTTTACAATATCCTTTGTACTGACAATCGTGTTTCTAACAGTCATATATTTTTTTCTTTGCAGCACTCCATTACAAATCGCGATCCCACTGGCCTTGAGACTCGATATGCAGAGAGGCATAGTCTCACTGCATTGATCGACCGATTGTATGGACGTGGCGGCCCTATAAGTCACTCATCTTTCTTGTCCGTAGTTACCATGTTTAATTAGAATGCATTATTGTATGGTGGATTGATGTGTAGTTGTTTCTTTTTTTGCAAAGTCCGTTCGATGCTCCTTTGCGGGCAGGACGAGGTTTGGGATGGCGATGATCTATAGCTCACCCTTGGATCCCTGGAGCTCACACACCCTTCTTTTTTGGTCACGTAATCAGTGTAGACATTTTCTATGTGGTAGTAGTATCTTGCCATGATTGTACCGGTCGCTTTTGTTATACGATCATGTATTTATTTCATGTATCAATGTTATGATTTAAGTATACTTTGTCTTTATTTATACGAGCATTGTACACATTTTTGAAACTATTTTGTATGGCCCAAATAAAACACATAGTGATATATGTGGCAGGGTAGCAAGCTACCCTGCCATTAATTTTTTTTTTCCCCTATTACCGTCGCTATTAGCATCACAAATTTACTGCACGTGTCACTATTAGCATCGCAAAATGCGTCGCAAAGCGTTGTTATCAACGTCGGTATCAGGGACACTGATACCGACGCTGATAATGATGCTAATACTGACTATTCTATGGCATTGCCAATAACGACGCTTTTTGCGACAACGGGGGAAATTTTCTTTATGAACATTTTCGTCGCTTTTAACGTCGATATAAGGCCTATATCTTGTAATGGTTGGAGGACAACAACGAACATAGAAGATTTTTACAAGTGTAAAGGCAATGTTTCAGACTTTTTTTTTAAAGATTGGGGAAAGTAACCCCACAAAGACAATTTTTAAGCAAAAAAATCGTTTGTAGAATAGCTGACTAACCATGGAAGACAATAGATGAGGTTCCCTTCATAATTAAGAGAGTGAATAAGCACCTGATCTCTCTCTATTTGTGGTCCTAGCAAGACCTAATAGAAACCTTTGCCCATAAACTTAAAAATACACCAAAGAACAATGAGTTTGAAAAGCCACCTATTGATGTTATAAAATTACAAGGAGAACTACAAGAAAATAAGAATATGATGACTCAATTTATTTTTGTGGATTTTCAACATTGTTTAATTGCTGCACAATTGTAACTTGTTATGTGTAGGCTTGCATGTGACATTGGTTGCTCATGCTAGTAGGGACTAATGTGATTTATGCTTGGTATAGTACAGTATTAGGTGAAGATGTTATTCTTTGCAGTGCTTATGGTATGCAAAGGATATTTATTTATTGGGTGCTCGAGTAGCACGAAATTATTATATTTTGAATGTACACTCTTTAGTGTGATGGCTGTGCACAAGTGCTAGTGGATTATTTTAGGGCTAATTTATAAAAGCTTGGAATCATTATTGTATTATTAATCCTAATCTTGAAAAGATTAGTATTAATATTTTTAAATATTATCTTTAGGAAAGATAATTTACTTTGAGCAAAGAACTGGGAAAGAAGAACCGTGTAAGGAAGAGAAATGTATGGGCCTATTTTGGGATGTCTTTTGTATTTTGACCACTAAGGGAATGAAATCAAAATAAATACTACATGGAGAATGTGCTCACACATGCATAGGGATAAAATTATACCCAATTAGTCTTCATATATCTTGTCTCTCAACTCTACTCTCTTGCAATGAGTAGTTTTCTCAATCTCAACATAGATTAAACCAAGATTGAAGAAATTTTGAGAAGTAATTGTCTTGAAGTAATAGTCACAGTCTTGTAGCAATGTGTGTCCAACAAATAAAGAAGGATGTGAGGGAGCTCTCTCTCTCTCTCTCTCTCTCTCTCTCTCTCTCTCTCTCTCTCTCTCTCAATTAGTGGTTTTCTCAATGTCAACATAGGTTAAACCAAAATTGAAGAAAATTTGAGAAGTAATTGTCTTGAAGTAATAGTCACAGTCTTGTAGCAATGTGTGTCCAACAAATAAAGAAGGATGCAAGGGAGTTCGTTCTCTCTCTCTTTCTCTCTCACATGCATAGGGGCAAAATTATACCCAATTAGTCTTCATGCATCTTGTCTCTCAACTCTACTCTCTTGCAATGAGTAGTTTTCTCCATCTCAACATAGGTTGAACCAAGATTGAAGAAAATTTGAGAAATAATTGTCTTGAAGTAATAGTCACAGTCTTGTAGCAATGTGTGTCCAATAGATAAAGAAGGATGCAAGGGAGTCCTCTCTCTCTCTCTCTCTCTCTCTCAAAATTAGTGGTTTTCTCAATCTCAACATAGGTGTAACCAAAATTGAAGAAAGCTTGAGAAGTAATTGTCTTGAAGTAATAATCATAGTCTTGTAGCAATGTATCTCCAACAAATAAAGAAGGATGCAAGGGAGTTCATTCTCTCTCTCTCTCTCTCTCTCTCTCTCTCTCTCTCAAAACCAGCATTGGAGAGAGAGAGAGAGAGAGAGAGAGAGAGAGAGAGAGAGAGAGAGAGAGAGAGAGAGAGAGAGAGAGAGAGAGAGAGAGAGAGAGAGAGAGTGTGTGTGTGTGTGTGTGTTCTAAATGTGGCCGAGACTTATGCCAAGATGCCTTAAAATCATAACCAGCTCTTTGTTAGAGAGAGAGAGAGAGAGAGAGAGAGAGAGTGTGTGTGTGTGTGTGTTCTAAATGTGGCCGAGACTTATGCCAAGATGCCTTAAAATCATAACCAGCTCTTTGTTAGAGAGAGAGAGAGAGAGAGAGAGAGAGTGTGTGTGTGTGTGTGTGTGTATTCTAAATGTGGCTGAGACTTATGCCAAGATGCCTTAAAATCATAACCAGCATTGGAGAGAGAGAGAGGTGTTCTAAACATGGCTGGGAATTATGCCAAGATGCCTTAAAATTATAACCTACATTCCAATTCTAAATCTACGAGGACTCAACTTGAATTTTTTTAGGAAACTCTTCCACTAACCATTGTACCCCCATGAGAGAGAGAGAGAGAGAGAGAGAGAGAGAGAGAGAGAGAGAGAGAGAGGGTGTGTGTGTGTGTGTGTGTGTGTGTGTGTGTGAGTGTGTGTGTGTGTGTGGGCAAGTGAGAGGATATTGGAAAAAAGAAAATCAAGGAAAAATAATGCTTAAAAATATCAAAAAGAGAAGAGATGATAAAAAGACTCATATGGAATTGAAATTTTCTATAACCATCAAGCATTATGATTGTGTGTGATAGGCGAATTGCAATGCTAACAAATATATTAAGAGATTAAAAAACTAGAGCTATACTCACAGAAAATATTTTTCTCAACTAGTTTTGATATTCAAAATCCGTATTATATAAATTAATGCTAGCTTTCTATAACCATCAAGGATTATGTTTCAGTGTCCTTATAAGCAAATTGCAATGCAAACCTAATATATTTAGAAATCATCAAAGAATTGGAGCAATGCTTATGAAAAACAATTTTCTGAACCGATTGTGATATTTGAGATCTATAAACAACGCTAGCTCTTAACTAAAATACTCAAAAAACTCACCGTAATTCTCAAGGATATGACAAAATTGCAATAGATATTTTAGAGTTCTAGCAAGTACAAACACACATATTTTAGAGTTCTAGCAAGTACAAAATTTCAAGGATATTTTAGAGTTCTAGCAATTTAGAGTTGTAGGAATTGTTGCATGTTTTCAAGGTGAGAACTAGCCACATAGTTTATGACAAGCATATCTATGGTTCCATATAGAAGACAAAAAGGTGAGAACGGGACAACCCTTGACAAAATTTGATCTTTATGATTGATGAAAGACATTATTGGGGTAAGGGAGCCAATTGCGAAACGGATGCCAAAAAGCAAACACTTTGCGACGACTAGTGATGTCACAAATAAGAAAGAATATATTGAGAATCTTACCTTAGGTGTCACTCAATGATTTGCCAAAAAGTATTACATTATTAGCTCCTAAGTATTGCTTTATCTCTCAAAATTGTATTTTTAAAATTATATAAAATATTTTTAAAATAAAAAAATTCAATATCGAACTAGCTAAATTCCTCTCGATATCACATACAAGCTTATATATTCAAATCTAAAAAAAACTGCAAAATATAAAATGTCCTCGAAAAATATATCTTTTTTCTTAGGTGTTCTATAGTTGGCCCCCTTACCCTATACAAGGCCCCCAAGACACGTGGAGCAGCTGTAGACGCAGCAGTAGACTTGTCACTATTTCATGATTGGTATGTAAAATTTTTCCAGCCCACGATGAATCGGACTGAATATGCATGCTGCTTTGTATTAATTCATGATCATGATGAAGAACGCCATTGCCTTGTACTATTTCATGGTGACGCACTGTTGCTTGATGCACTGTTGCCTGATGGCTCATGGTGAGGTTCTTATTTGATCACTTAGACAGGACAGCTCAACCCAGGAAGGGGCTCATTGGTAGGTTATTGTCACGACGATTCACGAAGAAGGAGATCATTGGATCTTGCATTTGATCTTTTAGACAGAGCAGCTGAATCCAGGAAGGAGCTGCTTTGTGGAAGTTCTTCATATTCACTGCTTGTTCAGAGACCAGAGGCTTTGATCAAACCTCCAAGCCCATCAGAATCATGGATGAAGTGGGTTTAAATGATTATGAGACTGCAGAGGCTTTCATTGAGCATGAGAATGCAGAGGCTTTTACTGATCATGAGACTGCATTGCAAGGACAAGTGCGCCTTCAGCCACAACACACTTGTTTGAATGGCAACATGCAAGAGAAGACATCTGCATCCTCGATATCGCATGGGAAAGGCAATGCTGATAAGGGGAGCTTGCCATTCCACAAGCTCTTCACCTTTGCAGACGGCCTAGACTGGTTTCTTATGGTGGTTGGAGGCACTGCGTCAGCCATCCACGGGGCTGCCATTCCCGTGTTTTTCATCTTCTTGGCACAGTTAATCCATTCCATCGGGAGCTTTGTGATTGCATCGGATTCCCAACGATCTAACCTGGTGCATCAGGTGGCCAAGGTACCTGCTAATCCTGCACAGTTTTTCTCTGGATTTCAGTCTGTTCATGCTTTGTTTTTTTCATCTGCAAACTCCTGGATAGTGCTTGGATAGAAGGCTTCAATCAGGACAAGGCTTATTGATTGATGTATAACATCGATTAGCACAATGCTTCATCAGAGCGAGGCTTCTTAATTAATACAGGGGCTCAATTCCTAGGAAGTGCAAACGTTTTGTGTAAAAACTTACAGAACAAGTACATGCCCACAAACAACCATGCATTCGTCTTATGCACTGTTGAAAACTTGTCCTCTCTCTGCTGCGACAACATAACTTGTTGCCTGTTGATTTTTGTTTTCCAAGGATGCTATCTACTTCATCTATCTGAGTCTCGTGTGCCTGGTCAGCGGCTGGATTGGTAAGTTTCTCCACCTTTAGTTCTGAAACTCCATTTTGTGCTTTCAGCATAGAGGCCCAGGTAGGTGAATGGTGATGCAAGGAATATGTCCTAACATTGATTGTTTCAACACAACAGTTTTCCTTCTACAAGTTTGATATTCAGTTTTAATTACATTAATGCAGTTCCAGCTACTTCCATTAGAATTTGGACTTTTGTATCAGTTTCCTTGCATTATAATTTATGTTGCAGAGGTCTCTTTTTGGGTTTATACTGGAGAAAAGCAGACAGCAAAGATGAGGATGGAGTATCTGAGGGCATTGATCAACCAAGATGTAGGCTTCTTTGACACTGAGACAAGCGTGGGTGAAGTGGTGACTGGAATTTCAACCGACACTGCCCTTGTGCAGGAGGCTATTGGTTCAAAGGTTATTCCCTGTAGCTTGACAACTTTTGGTCACTTCTCGGTTTGTTTGTTACATATTGATGGGTCTTTGAGGAAACAATCTTTATTGACAACATACAGTGGGATAGTCTAGATGATCAATGGCAGAAAATCTTTGTGTATGTGTTGATCCTGTTTAGATTATAGTAATATTGGATTACTGTTTTGAGAGAGAAACAAAGAATGAAAGGAATTCTTACTCATGTCCAGTTAAATCCTCAAAGTTGTATGGGATAAATCATTATATTTACAATCGGATTTTGAGTTTGTTCATAGGCACATGTAAAGTGGAATGACAATGTCTAAACTGTAAGGCTAGATACATACAGTTATTACAATTGTGAAGAGACCCATGGTTTACAGAGGTTCATTGTGGCGTGCCCTTCTCGGTAGAACACTTTTCCTGTTTGTTTTTTGGCTTGATCTTGGCTGATTCACTCTTCTTTTCCTTGAGTTAAGAGGGAGGGAAGGAGGGAGGGAAGGAGACCAATGCGTCTATTTATCAGACAGGGAGTTTAATACACTACATTGCACAATGTATTTCTGGTTATGCTATTGGATTTGTCACTCTTTGGAGGCTCACCCTCGTAACACTTTCTATGATGCCACTACTGATTCCGGTTGGAGGTGCTTGTGCATACAGTATAATTGTACTAACCAATAAAGGCCAAGAATCGTATGTAAGGGCTGCAGATATTGCCCAAGAGGTAAGTTAAACAAAGTTGTTTTTTGCCATAATTCATCAAGAATGCAAGCTATGTGCAATGTTCCAGTGCCATGCTGTCAATGACAGGAGTAATGGTCCAATGTACTCATCTGCAGGTGATTGCTCAAATTCGAACAGTGTTTGCATTTGGGGGTGAGGAAAAAGCTTCTATGGCATATGCAAAGGCTCTCCTATACACTCAGAAGCTTGGAATAAGAAGCAGTCTAGTGAAGGGGTTAAGCTTTGGGCTACTTCATGCATTGGGGTTTTGCCAATTTGCATTCTTACTATGGTATGCAGGTAGTCTAGTTCAAAATCAGACAGCCAATGGTGCTCAAGCCTTCACCACAATTATGAATGTGATTGCAAGCTCACTGTAAGTGCCACATAATCATATTTTGGAATTTAGCAGATAATACAATTGCCCTGACTGGGCCCTAAATTAGATTAGATACACTCACAAGGGGCTTGCTAATCATGCCTTCAACTCATTTCTCCCTGTGGCAATGCTCATCTGCTTGCCAGGTCACTTACCCTGTTGAAAACATTATGCTGATATTGTTGCTCTATAACATTCTCTGTGTAATGCTAGTGCTGAAAATATTAGTCTATTTTGATGTTCCATAACATTCCCTTGTGCAGTGCCATTGGGCAAGCAGCCCCGGACATAATAGCAATAAGCAAGGCAAAAGCTTCAGGCTACACAATAATGAAGATGATAAAAAACAAGCCTGTAATTGGATTTTTAAGAGAAGATGGTGTTACGCTAGCCAAAGTAGAAGGCCACATTGAGCTGGTTGGAATATGTTTTAGCTACCCCTCCCGGCCTGATGTCGACATTTTCCAGGATTTCTCTCTCTCAATTCCAGCTGCGAAGGTGGTTGCAATTGTAGGCAGTAGTGGCTCAGGGAAAAGCACAGTCATCTCTCTCATTGAACGGTTTTATGATCCAATATCAGGTTAAGATTAGTATACAGTTAGCATAGCGTGGAGAGGTTCTGATGAAATTGATAAGCTAGTAGTTTTTAAATGTGCCTTGGCACTGGTCTACCTTTTAATATTTTGTTTTCTTCTTTGAAAATTTGTGATGCTTTTCTGTTGACACAGCTTGTGCTGAAAAAGTTAATGTTCTTTCAAAATGCTAGGGGAAGTCAGCTTGGATGGACATAACATAAAGTCTTTGCAGCTGAACTGGCTCAGGTTACAGATGGGTCTTGTTAACCAAGAGTCAGCCCTCTTTGGCACTACTATATGTGAGAACATTTTGTATGGGTCAGATGGAAATGCTTCTATGGATGAATTAGTGAAGGCAGCATCAGTAGCTTTTGCTCATGATTTCATTAGTGCTCTACCAAAAGGCTATGATACAGAGGTAATTTCCCTTTTCTTGGTTGTTTCAGCTTGGAGTTTATCCGACTACTTTAAGAGCATTCCATCACTCAAGCTGGCTATGCATCTCACAGTTGTGAGATTCATCAGCACTTTCTGGTTTCTATGTACAGACATCATACATTAATGTCAAAGACTACAACAGGAAGGGTTCAATGCCATTTCAGTAACCCATTATAAACTTGTGAATAGCAGACTTGGAAAACCTCAGAGTGAGACTACCATGCTGTTTGAATAACTCTGACTACTTGAATCCAAAATGGCATCTTTTCTTGTTAAAGACCCCATCTGCCCCAAAAGCATATAGCTGTCAAACTACTTAGTGTTGAATACCTCACCATGCATGCACAAATGCCAATGCAGAAGTCACACACACATGGTTCCCTGAGTTTCAGATGCATCCATTATTTTTCTCATAGGCAGATTTTGCCTCTTGTGGGTGGTATCCAACTTTCTTTATTTCTTTCCCTCTCTCTACGAATTCCTTTATGGTGGTGGAATTGTTAGTGCAAGTAATTATTAATTTTCCACCGTGAATCATAATTTGGAATTGAGGGGTATGCCTTAAGGCATCTTGGGGATGTCCATACCAAGTAAATCCTCTTCTCAACTTTTCAGCTCTTTAAAGTTTGAGTTCCCATTTAGTAATATTTTGGTTGTACATCTCTGAGTTGTACTACAGTCTACATGCCCCCTTCTCTGTGTGTCCTACATATTTTCAAGTTGTGCTGACAGCATTCTTATGTGGTTAAGCTGCATTTCTGCCATGTGAATTAGGACACAATCACAATATGTAAATAGCTTTTGAAAACTCACTTCAACTTTGCACTTCTGAATATGAAATACCACTCTTTGGATTTTATTTAAACATGCTGATAGGTTGGAGAGAGGGGTGTTCAACTGTCCGGAGGGCAAAAGCAAAGAATAGCAATTGCCAGGGCTATGATGAGAAAGCCATCAATTCTTCTCTTGGATGAAGCCACAAATGCCTTGGATGCAGAATCGGAGAAGACTGTCCAGCATGCACTCAACCAAATCATGGTTGGACGGACCACTGTTATTGTGGCTCATCGTTTATCAACAGTTCAGAGTGCAGACCTGATAGCTGTAGTTCAGAATGGAAGAGTTGCAGAGGTTGGCACTCATGGGGAACTGATGGCTAAGCTTGGAGCATATGCTTCTCTCATCAGGCTGCAAAAGGATGGGGTTGCTATGCAAGGTGAAGAAGGGGAAGAAGCACCCAACCTATCCAGGCCAGTACTTTTAACCAAAAGCATGTGTACTGTTAGTCCATGTTCTCCCTTTCACAAGTTTTGAAATGGGTGACTCATGTTTTCCAGATATTCTGGGGGCTCTTCTCATTCTTTTATTGAAAGAAGTTTGAGCAATCGCTCAACTGTTGAGTTAGCTAAGGGGCCATGCATGGAGATGAAAGAAAATGGTGTTGGCTCTGGAACACGACCTTCAATAAGGAGGGTACTGAAGATAAGTGCTTTTAATTGGCCTTATGGAGCCCTTGGTGCAATTGGAGCCCTTAGTTCTGGAGCCCAGTTACCTTTGTTTGCCCTCATAATTAGCCAAGCGCTGGAGTATTTTTACTCGCCGAGTCCTACTTACATGAGACATGGACTGATGAAGGTTTCGGTTCTATGTACGGGAGCTGCTGTGCTTGTTCTGCTGTCATATGTCTTGGAGTTCTACTTTTCAGGAGTTGCAGGCGAAGGCATCACTACTCAAATGCGAACTAAGATGTTCTCCAGTATGTTGTTTCTTTCTTTTTGAAAAGTCTGCAGTCTTACTTTATCATTCTAATGCAGGCTGAAGAAATATGATGTGCTTTAAGGGCTGATATGAAACCATTTAAACCTTATTATGCTGTACTTTTTCATAAATTAGCATAAATTCTAATGATATGCCTCTGCTTTAACATGCCTGGATATTGCCAGCAATACTTTGTAATGAGATTGGCTGGTTCGACCAAAACAACAGTGCTCTCCTTGCCTCTCGTTTATCAAGAGATGCTCCTCTGGTGTGAGCCGTAGTTGTTGACCGAATCACAGCCTTTCTTCAGAATTTGGGGTTAATCATCACAGCATTTGCTATTGCATTTACTTTCCAATGGCAAGTGGCTGCTTTAATGGTTGCTACATATCCTGCTGTGTTGGCAGCATTTGTAGGTCAGGTAAGAACGTTACTAGCACTATGTGATGTGCTTGTATTGTTAAGTAGGTCCTTCTACAGAGATATTATTGAGCTCATGTTATTCATTTCTGCATATATGCTCCCCAACAGCTGCATGTGTTTAATAATCTCCAACTTGCTAGGCACAATTTGCAAAAGGTTATGGTGGTGACATTGGAAAGGCATATGCAAGAGCCAACATGGTGGCAGGTGAGGCCGTAAGCAATATCCGCACAGTGGCTGCTTTCTGTGCAGAAGACAAAGTAATGAGGCTGTTCTGCAAGGAGCTTGACAACACCCGCAAGCATTCCTTTATGCGTGCTCACATAGGAGGGCTTGGATTTGGTCTCTCTCAGTTTTGCCTTTTCTCCTCTTATGCTCTCACCCTCTGGTATGCCTCCACATTGGTAGGAAGTGGAAGCGCCAGTTTTGGGGACATAATGAAATGTTTCATCGTGCTTATAATCACTGCGTATGGGGTTGCTCAAGCATTCTCTTTGGCCCCAGATATATTAAGGGGCATGCACACATTGGAGGCTGTGTTTGATATCTTGGACAGGCGGACAGAGATTACTTCAGATGATCCAAATGGAGAAGAAGTGGGTCAAGTGAAAGGAGCCATTGAGTTGAGGCATATTGATTTCAGCTACCCAGCAAGACCTGATGTACAGATCTTCATGGACTTCAATTTGAAGATCAAAAGAGGGCATTGCCTTGCACTTGTAGGGGGAAGTGGTTCAGGGAAGAGCTCTGTAATTGCTCTAATACCGAGGTTTTATGACCCACAAGGCGGCCAAGTACTTGTAGATGGCAGGGATATAAGGCTTCTGAAGCTCAAACAGTTCAGGCAGCACATTGGTCTCGTGCAGCAGGAACCAGCATTGTTTAGCACTAGCATCTATGAGAACATCTGCTATGGGAAAGAAGGTGCAACAGAAGCTGAGGTTGAGGATGCTGCAAGTGCAGCAAATGCCCACACGTTTATAAGTGCATTGCCAGATGGGTACAGGACAGAGGTGGGAGAAAGAGGAGTGCAGCTGTCGGGTGGGCAGAAGCAGAGGGTAGCCATAGCCCGGGCAGTTCTGCGCAACCCAGCCATTTTGCTGCTAGATGAGGCTACTAGTGCCTTGGATGCAGAGTCAGAGAAGTTGGTGCAGGATGCGTTGGATAAGCTGATGGAGAGGAGGACCACCATTGTGGTGGCTCATCGCCTCACCACCATCCAAAATGCTGATTGTATTGCTGTTCTTCAAGCTGGACGCATTGCAGAACAGGGATCTCACAATGAGCTCCTTCAAAAGCAGGGTGCATACTTGCAGCTTCTCAACCTGTCACAGGATGATGGTAAGCTCACCTGACATAACAAGCAGCTATCACCCACCTAATACCATCTTAACTAGTGACTCGGGAGATTGTACAACTCAAGCTGATACCATAAAATGAGTCTGTTTAACCTAACCAATATCCCGAGTGAAGACCTCATTCTTGGTTGTGGGCATGGGCTCCTTACTTAATAAAGCAAGTCAGCATACATAGCACATGTAAAGCCTACCAAAATCCCATTCTCACCACAACTGGCACAACTAATTTTGAGCTAGAGCCTGGACAAATATTTGCAGTGCTTATGAACAAATATTTGCAGTGCTTATGCAAACATTAAGAAAGGCACCAGTCAAGTCTAATTTAAACAAAAAGGAAACAAACACTTGAATACCGGACGTCTGCAAAAACAACTCAGTAAATGAATGAATACATCATCCAATGCAGTCATCCTCCAGTAGTACTAGCCAATTTATCCATAACCTGAGCAAACATAACAGAGACGGAGGCATAGTCGTGGATCTGCACCTAACAAGGGTGCATGAGGATCATTGAGACATTGCATGTGGCTACAGTTGGGCAGTGCTAGATTTCGATTGCAGTCATTATAATTGTGCTTGATTGTGTGTGCTCGTACCAAGTTCAAACACCAAACAATTAACCATGCACCTTACATGTAGACATCACTTCTCAAAACGCTGGTTGCACAAACATTCATTCATAATGCGCATACATAAATATCAAGTCTGAACCTATACAGGCCTCTCTCAATTCGCTGCAAGCTCAACAAGTCTACTAATAATACACTCTAGACTGTTGTAATGAGATGTGGACCACACCCTGGCATCTGTGAAATGCTGTTTCTGGGCTGTTCTTCTGGGCATTGTTGCTATAGAAGTGCATTCGAAGGCCACTTTACAATGAGCTACACGCATCATATGCACACAATCTAGGACTGTCATTTCACTGTGCTTCTGACACAACGTTTAAGACCAGATTATGCCTTTACAACACATCCACTGCCTCTTTCACTAGTCATCCTAAAACAAAATCCAGGTGTGGTACATATCTCTCAAGTTTCATGCACAACTTAAGAATTTCATGCAGTTGCTTTATTTTGGTTGCCATCCACACTAGGTCCATGTAGCTTAGTTCTTGCAAGTAGCAACACATTTGCAAGTTTCTCCTTTGCCTTTGCATTTCTTCTCATCTCTTCTAGTCTATTAGTACAAAAAGATGTAAAACCATTTGGAAGCATCAGGTAGTTTGATGCCCTCTATGTCACCTTTCTCTAGCTCTCCTTGCAGCAACTAGCCATCAGTATATGTGACAAACAAAAGGGGGGAGAGGGGAAAACCCTGTCTAATTATAGACATCCTAAGAATGAAAGGCGTAGTAACGGATCCATTAATGACAACCCTGGCAGCTCTAGCATTACCAAGAATGTAGTAAAACATTCTACTAAAACCCATGTCAAAACTAAAGGCCCCCACTCTAATTTAGTCAATTATCATAGTTAAGAGGATAATAAAGGGTGGTATAGTCACACGTAGCCCTCCTCATGCACCTCTCTGCATGGGAGCTGGCGAGAGCAATAGTGGACTGAGCCAGCGAGGGAGAGGAGGATGGGCCAGTGGATGAGAGCGTTGAAGATGATGAGGAGTTGATAGTGAATCGAATGATTTAGCAGCTGCAGAGTCGGCCGAGGCATGACGAGTGCATGATCAATCCAATAACTGATCTTCTGAGGAAGTCGAGCTGCATCTTCTGACGAGTGCATGGCAGTTGGTATCAGAGTTACTTGCTGAGATTTCACGAAGGAGCATGGAAGACAAGTCTGAAGGAATATCTAAGCGTGTGATTCTTGATGCTACGAAGGTTGCTGCAAAGGTGCTTAGGTTTAACAAAGAAAAGCAATCGAGGAAAGTCGAATGATGGAGGGGATTGGCAATAGTTTAGGAATGCAAAGGAGAAGGGAAAACAAAGGACATTTACTCTAGAAAGCACTTACGAAAGACCACCCCAAATGCATAATTCTTGAAGTAAGGTGGCCATACCTAAGGCCATTAGAGGTAAGGTGAACGTTCATCAGCCTTAACAAGATTCCACTAGAGCAATTGGAACAAGAATACCCAAAACTAGATGCTAAGCTGAGGATGGATACAAGCTATGATGATGCCTATCACAATGGCTAGTTTTTGGCTCAAATCAACATGGACAAGCTAGGTTTGCATGATGGTGACATGCAGAACATGGAAAATGGCAATAAATTAGGATTTGAGAATATAGACAAGGATAAGACACAGCCTAATGAAAATGCAGCAGCACACTAAGTTGGCCTTAATAAACATCAAGGAACTCAATGCAAATGTTAAAAGATCTCTTTTTTGGAATTGGGTATACTCTAACAAGTTTGGTGGGATCCTTGTGTATGAACACAAGCTTTGTAGTTGGAGTGGCTCAATCTTTATGTATAGAGACTAGGCATGCAACATGGGTGGATCCCTCGATGTAGACTCAAGGCGTACTGCAATAATAATCAAAAGGTATAGGAACCCAAAGTAAAAATTCAATGCAAAGTATGGGAGGGTGCTCCAAGTGGCCATGGGGTTGGGGAAAAAGGCACCATTGATATCATCAATGTGTATGGGTATGAAAGGAGGCTGAAGAAGAGATCATGGGAATCACTAGCCTCATTTCTCTCAAGCCTTACAATATCTTCTCCCACACCAATAAGGTTGATTTTTTCAAAATATTTTTCTCTCAAGCCTTGCAATATCTTCTCCCACATGGAGTAAACAAAGGCCAATAAGGTTGAATTTTTTAAAATGTTTTTCAACATTTTGAATCTTTCTCTTCCATGTTTATAATCCCTTCCTACTACAATAAATAAATAAAAACACAAATGCAAGTGAATCAATACTCTCTTGATTTGCTCACTCTTCCTAATCGTGAATGGAAGCTCAATATCCATAGCCTCATCTAGTTGTGCAAGTCATCCTATTATCTAACTATATAATTTGCATGGGAGTAAGCCTAGTTCTTGAATAATATTACAAAGTAATAATGCAATGACAATAAATAACTGGAACACATTGTAGTTTTCCATTGTGGATGGTTGTGCACCGAAATTAATGTAATGTATTCCAAAAGGATGAATCTCTCGAAAATCTATCCGATCTATTGTACCTTTGCTAGACTTGACTCTTCTTTGCTATTTGCAATTAATACTCAAAGAGCTTAAGTTAATTGGACCCTACAAGTACGATTTCCTTTGGAGGGACAGAGCAAAGTATATAAATGGAAATTTTATCATGAAGAATAAGTAGGTTTATGACCAACATACTATTGAGATATTGGCAATCACACCTGGCTTAGCCTCTTTGTATGGAGCAATGTGGGCTCAAGATGCAGAATCCCATATGCACAGTGGTGGAAAGTGCAGCCTAGTCTATTCCTATAAAGCATTATACTTGCTCACTTTTTAAATGCAATGATATAGTACTTTTGTCCTTTCAACAAAGTGTCTGTGTCATTGTCAACACACAAGATTGTGTTTAAGAGTCCAAGTCTCAATCTTGAAACCTAATTCACTTGTGTGACATTTGGTCTTGATGTATGTTACCTCATGTGCTCACTCTTCCTCTTTCAACCTCCATAGCCATGCTCTAGATCCGACATTGTAACATGGTATCAGAGCTTAGTTGAGCACGGTCAGCTCCTCACTGTGCTTCTGCAGCTCCTAGTCACTTCTGCCTAGCTTGGTATCAGCTCAAGTCTTCATTTCATACTCCAGCTTCACCTTCACCTTCACTGGAGCTTTCATGGCTGCCATGGATAGCAGTACCCTGTCTACTTGCAGCACCTAGATCTCTCTCCATAGTCAATATCTCCACACGATTTATTTTGGAGATCTTTCCCTCTACTCAAGTGCACCATTTTATCACATTATAGTATGACATTGCTGATCTATATGCCCAGCATTGCAGAAATTTGAGATCGCTGCCCTGTTTGCACTTGTTGTTGTTCGTACACCTAGCGCGCTGCGTGCAAGCCGCAGTTTGTTCTA
The DNA here is from genome assembly GCF_053477565.2 of Lygodium microphyllum. Classification (NCBI taxonomy): domain Eukaryota; kingdom Viridiplantae; phylum Streptophyta; class Polypodiopsida; order Schizaeales; family Lygodiaceae; genus Lygodium; species Lygodium microphyllum. The sequence continues at coordinate 122,628,633 of NC_141162.1, read as the reverse complement.
GGATCATATTGCTTTGGAAGCCCATTATCTAAGCTTCATTTCCATTAAAAAACTTCTGGAAATGATTGAGTATAGAGCACACACAGAGAGAAAAACTAGGGCCTTGTCCTGCAAACCCTAATCTGCCATAGCCATTTCAACTTCAAGCTTCTCTTCTACTTCATTTTCTCTCTCTTGCCACTCAAACCAAACCTCTGCCACTCTGATCCCCTAAGAATTGAATTTTCTAGCAAGCATTTCCCATCAAATCAGCAAGGAGAGGAGAAATCCAAGCATCAAATTCTCAACATCAAGTGCTTGAAAGGATAGTATCTATTGATACTTATCAAGTGCTATTTAACACTATATTTCTTGTGTCTCTTGACACAATTAAATCTTCTGCTGCTCAAATCTAAGAGTTTTTGGTGTTGATTTTCTACTCCAACATGGGAAAGACTCTCCAACTGTTCGGTTCAAAGGGGCCGGGTTTCACACTTGGCAAACCGACATCAAGCTCATCCTAATGAAGAAGGATCTTTGGTCCATTACCAATAGCAAAGAGAAGAAGCCTCAAGATTCTGACCTTTCAACTACTTGGGAAAAGAATGATGACAAAGCACAGGCCATCATTAAGCTGGAATTGGATGACAGCTACATCCACCATGTGGATACCTATGAAACCTCTAATGATACATGGAAGAGATTAGATACTTTGTTTGGTGCGCAATCAAAGTCATCTAAGTATGGATTACTGATTGAATTCTTCAAGCTAGATATGAAACATAACACATATCTTGCAACTCATTTAAACTACATGGAAAGTCTCTTAACTCAACTTGCAAGAATTGATCTCAAGATGGATGAAGATATTTGTATTGGTGTGTTGTTAAAAAGCCTACCTCTTGACTATAATAATGTGTCAACTACATTGATCAACATGCCTAGTCCTAAACTAGTTGACATTAAGGCCTCCTTGATAGAAGAAGAAAAGAAGGCAAAATCCAAAGAAGAACCAAGCACCTCTAAAGATGAACAAATGTTATATGTCAATTACAGGTACAAGGGCAAGAAAGATCAACTGGTATGTGACTTGTGCAAAAGGATTGGGCACACAGAGAAATTCTGTCATGCTAGGAAGACGTCTCAAAAGGCCTATCTAGTTATTGTTAAAGAAGAAGAAGACCACTAGGAGAAGGACAAACATCATCAGTCCTTCTACTTTGATAAACTTTTTTAGACTTGTATTGCCTAGCCTAATGCTTCTGACATAAGCTTGTAAACTCCTCATGTAACCTTGTACTACACCCTCTGTACACTTTGTGAGGCCCCTGTTACAACCTCTAGATGTCCATCATCTCTTTAATACCCACACATAGCCATTTCTATGACAGCCTTTGGTGTTTACCATATTTGTGGTGTGCCCACATTTTGCACGTGGTTGCTTATTAAAGCCTCTACACACTTTATACTTCTCTAGTTGTGATTGAGGAGGGTTGTTGAGATATTGGCAATCACACCTGGCTTAGCCTCTTTGTATGGAGCAGTGTGGGCTCAGGCTGTAGAATCCTATATGCACAGTGGTGGAAAGTGCAGCCTAGTCTATTCCTATAAAGCATTGTACTTGCTCTCTTTTTTAATGCAATGATATAGCACTTTTGTCCTTTTAGCAGTGTCTGTGTCATTGTCAACACATAAGATTGTGTTTAAAATTCTAAGTCTCAATCTTGGAACCTAATTCACTTGTGTGACATTTGGTCTTGATGTCTATTACTGCATGAGCTCACTCTTCCTCTTTCAACTTCCATAGCCATGCTCTAGATCCGACATTGTAACACATACCACTATTATTCTACATGATAAAATTGCTCTCATATGTCAAGCCAAATCCAATAAGAGTACCCTCATTCTCATGAGTTTGTATGGACTCTTGAAAACCAAGACTAATTTACCTACTTTTGTAACAAAAAAAGCATTATGAAATACACTACTGAAATCTTTTATTTATCCAAGATGAATAAATGTATATTTACCTCTTCTAATGAATATACTATAGTCTTATAGGGTATGGTCATGCCTATAATCAATTTATAATGAATATACTACGGTCTTATAGGGTACGATCATGCCTATAATCAATTTATAATGGTATTCAAAACAATGTACCAAACTACTTGTCAATTCTTGGGCATTAAATCCCATGAAACTATGATGATGGTTCTTGAGAATCTATCAAATCTACATCATACTACAATTCAATGCATTCCTTGCAAGAAACGTCATGGAGAAATATCTCGTCATTTCTTTGTAGTTAATGCCGCACTATATCAAAATTCAACACATTGGTCGTCATCACAAGAAATATCATGGAGAATATCTTATAACTTCTTTCCTGTTAATCCCAACCAAGTTGGAAACCTTCGACTCCATCTTAGGATAATCTGATGGATGGAAGAATTGAAGCTAGACTGTTGCTTTCCACTTAAAGGACAATGGACTAATGATAATGTAACAATTGATGGAGAGATAATAACCTTACTTCAAGTGTACAATCAATTCATTTGAGTTATAACCCCTCAATCATATTATGGTATATGGGAGACATACACCAAGTAGATATGCCATGATGGGATGACCCTCCTCTTCCTATGACTTATAAAACCTTGAATAAGGGAGAAACCTCCTCCTTTTGTACTAATGCTACTCCATGAAGTCTATAATTGAAATTCTATTATATTTAGATATCCCTAGTTTTTGACATAATGAAAGTTATATTATCTTACAACTATTGTGTTGTGTAAGGGAGGAAGATCGGATATTCTTGAGTAATTGATTTATGAAATAATTGACTGGTGTTAACTAGAATCACCAAGGCTTGCAAGTGAATCACACTTAAGAGGAGCTCCAAGGAAAAGAAATTCCTTTTGAAGTAAACACTACCACCAAAATTTTACAAATAATGATCTAAGGTTGAGCAAGATGCAAAATCCTGTATCGAAGCCATAGATGATTTTTTCAAGACTGTCAATGTTACCATAGCAAATCAATCCAAGACTGCGCAACTTCAACTCATTGGCAAAGTTGAGCTCTAGCGGAAACAATGGTGCCATAATAGAGTTACTAAAGCTTCCCAAACATGGAAGCAAGTCAATGAAGTGATAAAAGGATGATATTTACCCCCTTCCTTTGAATCCATCAAGATGAATGAATTCCACAAGCTTTGTCAATTATATTTAACATCAGAAGGGTACTAGTCAAAGTTTGTAAGACTTCACAAGTATGCACCACCAATTATGGTAATTCAGCACATCACGAGTGTCTACCAAGGATTAAATCCACCTTTAAGCATTGGTCTTGAATCAATGAGTTCACTAACCCTCAAAGATGCCATTATGCAAGAAAAGCCCATAGCTAAGGAGATTTCTTAAAATTGATAGAGAAACAATGTTGTGAATAATAACTATAAAAGGAACTATTAAAACTATGGGTTGAATAGGGCAATGCTAGAGGAAATAGATGGCCTAATGTTCTTATTCAGAAAGCTAAATAATAAATGAAAGGTAGAGCTTGACTGGAAGCACACAAGTGAAATCAAGAGCAAAGAAAGAGCTATGATGGATGGAACAAGAAAGTAAGAGAGAGAGACATTGTATGTGAGAACTCCAATAATCACTATGTGTGACTGGCGTTCCCTTATTCAAATGACACTAAAAGAATAATGAATAAAGTGATAATGATGGGTGCCCACTACCTGTTGTGTATAGGCTTGCGAGGACTGTAAATGTAATGAATACATGAGTGGTTAGGCGCAAGCACCTTTATCGCCCAACAACCTCCCACTAAAAGGTGAATATACCCCTAGTGAGGAGAGAACAAGAAAAAAGTGACAAAGTACAAACGTACATAAAGTACAATAGGATGAGGAATAGATATCATATCATTCTATGCCCATCATCTTCCTAAGGAAAAATGTTCCGCTGAGAGACTTTTAGTGAGCAGATCTATATGATTCTCATGAGTCGAGATCTTGATAAGTTCAATAGACTTTTCCTCTACCACCTCCCTAATAAAGTGATAGTGCATTTCAATGTGCTTTGTCTTTGCATAGAAGATTTAATTATTGGCCAACTGAATGGCACTCATAGAATCCAAATGCGATGTAGGGACCATATCAATAATAGCAAGGTCTACAACTAGATGGCCTAACCAAAGAGCCTGTTTGCAAGTGGCCTCAGTGGCTATTACATACTTTGCCTTTGTATAGTAGATAGGGTTGTGCATTTTTGCACCCTATATATCCAAGAAATAGCACCTCCAACAAAGATGAAGACATAGCCAAAGGTAGACTTCCTACTATTTATATGTTTAGATTCATTGTATCCCACAACTCCTGTATCTTGGACATCATAATATATGCGCATATTTGTAGCACCCTTAAAAAATATTATGTTAGGATGAGTGGCTATCATGACATACATCAAATTGTCCATTGCAGATACATAAGGGATCCTAGCCATCTCAACCTTCTGCTCATCAGATTGTAGACATCCGCTTTGACTAAGCTTCACATAAGAAGGAAGTAAAGGACATCCAATAGGCTTAATATCCTACATATGAAATTGTTCAAGGACCTCTGGATGTACTCCCATAAGCACTCCCAGTAATCAACATATCATACACATAGAGTACCAAAATCATAAGGCTCATCGAGATGTGCAACCAAAGCCAAAATCAAGTGTAGGGTAGTCATCTTGATGAGAGAAGAGAAGACTTCATCAAAGTCAAAACCATGCTCTTGCTTAAAATCCTTAGCAACCAATCTAGCCTTATAGACTAGCTTAGGGCATCCAACCATGGGTACTCTTCAATTTGTACACCCACTTGCATGCAAAAGCACGTTTCTCACTAGACAACAAAACCAAATCCCACACATAGTTTTTATGTAGTGAGGCATCTCTGAATAAACGAGCCTCACCCCCAAGAGTAACTATAACCTCTGCATATGATCTCATCATAGGTAAGAGGCACAACAGAATCCATCACCATAACAGAATCCATAGACAGCACAAACCAATCAAGATTATGTCTATCTCTAGTGGCTATGGGGCCTATACATCCTATCTAATATCATGGTCTTGGGCCACTGGAGCATGACCTGCTACAAGCTATCTAGTAGGCTGTACAAGAATAGGAGGCTTCTTCTCAAATATCATGCTATGTACCTTAATGACTTTCTTAGGTTGCTTGTGCATTTCTCCTCATGGAAAACAACATCATGGTTGCGGATGACCTTTGGAGCATGTGGATCCCATGGAGATAGCCCATCTCACTTGCATCCCCATAACCAAGAAAGATGCATTTCACAACTTAGGATCTAGCTTCCGAGCATGTGGATCCCATGGGTGATATCCCATCTCGCCTATATCCCCATAGCCAAGAAAGATTCATTTCACAGACTTAGAATCTACCTTTCTAACATGCATCCCCATAACAAAGATGGATGTGATTCATAGACTTGGAATCTAGCTTATCATGCTTGTTCTTGAGAACATGGCAGAAAGTCTCACAACCAAAGATACACAAATGAGCATATGATGAATGTCTCTCAGACCATACCTCCTCTACAACATGATAGTCAAGAGCAATTGCAGAGGTGTGCTCACACTCAAGCGCCAAGACCCACGGACCGCTTATTGTTTCTCAAGAATTTCAAGCAAACACCCATTAGGGCCAAAAACGCTTCAAAAAATGCACTTTTGTTAATCACGGGATTAAGGAAAGGGCCAAAGAGAGTTCGCCACGCGTGCAAGAATATGGTATTATTGTCTCCTCTTTTTTAGAGATAGTGGAGTCCATTTCGTAATTCTCTCTTCTTTTTTAGCCAAAACCCCTAAAGTCTGACATGTTTTGGAGTCCCAAAGACGTTATTTACTTACAAATCTGACAAAATACGTGACAGATATGTGATGAAATTAATAATGAGTTTTTTGAAAGTCGGGAGATCTTTCAATATTGTTTTTGGCGCCCAATATATACTCATTTGGGTTCTTGGCGCTACTTTTTAGTTCATTCACCCCTCTTTGAGCTTCTTTCTCTGCGCTTTCATTCTTTTCATGGCTTCCTCCAGGCACCCTTCTCGTTTAATACACTCTTGCACAGTCTATAGCCAGGGAGTAGATGGAAATTTTGAGCCCAAAACCTTTGCTGTAAACGATTGGGTTACCATGCTGCCATCTTGCAAGGGCTCTCATAAGGTGAAAAGAAGAAAACGAGATGATATAAAACATCACTGGAAGGGGCGTATCATTGCCTTCAAAATTATGCCCGAAGGCTGGTTTGTCAAGGTGCAACATGTTTACATGGCCAAGGATATGCACTTGCCTCCAGACGAACGTGTTCCCCAACAAACACATTGTAAGTTATAAGTTGAATAACGTATATAATTCTTTTCCATTTATGCAAGTTCTAACAAACGGTTCATCATTGTAGATATCTTTCCGTCAACAAGTATTGAATGGAAACCTGTGGAAAGCCTAAGTGGGACTTTCCATGCCATTCATAAGGTATTGGCAGACATTATTTATGCCGATCAAACTGTGTCTTTTTTTAGTGAATGCAAGGTTTTTATATATTATGCACAGTATGTGGTTCCCTCTAAAGCGGATAGGTATGGGAATATCGAAGATTTGCCATTGCCAAGTCTTTCATCTCTAAACTGGGAGATTCCTGACAAGGTAACGGTGCAGAGTTTCAAATTCAAAATATCTCAGGATATTAAAAAGTCCATGACAGCTAGAAGGATCTCAAGAAGAATACGTTTATCATGGTTTGTACCCCTCCATATCTTCGTGGCTTGCTTCAAAACAGCAAATTTACAAAGAACGAAGGTATCCTGGCTAAGTAGAAACTTTTCGGAAGAGGATTTGGACAACACTATAGGGACGCATTGGAAATCTAGAAAGTGCAACCATAAGGGTGATATCTTGAGGCGCAGTGCATGCCCTCAATCCTTGGCTTTGGCTTACAGTATCCCTCGCCAAACTCTTGCTTTGGGCTTTGATTACAGGAGATACAAACTAAGATTGGGTATTTGGGTTCCCTTGGATTCCGATACAGATTACACACCATATAAACTTGCGGTGCACGTTTTGCCGCATGAAGAAGTAAAGAAGGTGAATGTTACTTCCAATTGGAGTCTGAAAGATGTGAGGGATACCTTGGAATTGCTAGACAATACATCCCCTAGATATAAGTTCAAAGTGAATGGTGTAACAATTGGTAAAAGAGCCGAGCGCTCTTTCTCTTGTACGAGTTGTTTGTCTCCCACAATTGTGAGTTTTGAGCCTTGAGAATGAAAACTTGGCAGTAATTTATCTTAATAGACTGTCCTTAAGATATTTTTTAATGGGAACTCATAAGCTATCATGAAGCAAGTTTCCTTTCGAATGTGTATAAATAAAATGTACATTACATTCGATTTATAAGTGAAAATTTTCATTACACAATGAGGTACAAAAATTTCATATAAATGTACAAAGCCAAAATAATAAGGCTCGTGTATGCTTATGTTTGCTATTTTGATTCTTTATCGATTTCTTCAAAGATATTTTTTCTCACAGGGCCTTTCTTTGATTGTTGAAAAAATTTCACCTTTACAGGTAGTCTCTTTCTTGGGGCTTAAGAGGGGATGGATCAAATTTCAGAGGAGAGAGCATTGGCATTCCTTTTTTCTTAGACTCTGCAGCAGTGGTCCCATTGCCTTTGCCCTTGCCCTTGCCTTTACCATTGCCATTGTCCTTACCCTTTCCCTTGCCCTTTCCCTTGCTTGTGCCCTTGGCCATTGAAGTTTTGGGAGGAAGAGGGGAGTCAGGATCATATGGTGTGATTGCCTTGTCCAGAATCAGCTCAATGCATCTCTCCCTTATCCACTAAACATATGATTCAGGATAGTCTCTACACTGGAAGAATAAATGTTATAAGTTAGTGAAAAGAAATCATGATAAGGGTTACACAAACATCAAATGAAATTAACTTACATTCACTCCTTCTATTTGTAACAACTTTGAATCCACTGTTCTGCAAATGTTTGAGATAACTCTCCATCCACAAGAATGCGCATCGCTTTGCAATGGAACTTCTTGTAGAAGAAAAGTATAAGGCCTTTGAGGATCAGCAAGATCCTCGTATGTTGTATCCAAAAATGTAGAAACAAGTCTACCAGCACTGCAAAAGGAAGCTTTGTAAGTTCAAAATATTTTTTATAAATAAAATCAAAGTAAGTAATTTTCTTTCAACATACATTCGTGCTTGACCATGAACACCGCTGAGAGTATTCATAAAGATAATTTCTCTTGAAAGACAATTAATGTAGATGAGACTCCAATGCCCTCTGCAAATTCATAAAAGAGGTGAGTAGAAGGGTGAAAGCAAATGGATATAAATTTTCCTCTACAGAAAAAGAAAAATACCTTTCTACATAAGGGAAAAAGATGTGGTAATTTGTCACACTATCGAAGCTACGAAAAAACTGTGAAATATTAGAACCAGATTTTGCAAATAGTTCCACAGAGAGAAGTGGATCAACAATATATATGGTTCTTCGGATATCGAGAGTGAGAGAGGAGACCAATGCCCTGCAGTCAATAGCAAAAGCTATTCAATACAAATTTCATCCAAAATATACTTGAACCTATAAGACTTAACTTACGCAAAAAAAAAAAAGCCTTACCTTATGCAACAAAAAACCACGGAGTCAAATAGTTGGACATCCCTTTTTTCCAACATGGGCTTGTCCTCGGGAGATATACTAAGATATTCCTCCTCAGGTTCCGCAGAAACATTCACAAGAATCTGCCCATACACTTTGCCCATCCTCTCGCTGTTGACGGGAGCAAGTGATGCGGCTTTCCTCTTGTAAACATCGTCTTCAGTTTCAAACACCTCCTGATTTTTTTCACTCAAGAAAGACTCCTGCTGGGTGGCACCCCTTGTAGAGTAAAGGTGAGTAACATCCTCAACCTTTAGCTTTTTCTCTTTCCTGGACAATTTTGGGGGAATGTTAAGGATTTCAAGGGCTTTTTGATCGTTGGAAGGCAAGGGCCTCAGCACTTTGTCAAACCTATACCTGACTCTACTGATGATGCTGAAATCTTTATTCATAAGGGTGATTCTATGAGCATGGGCGGCAGCAATGTAAGCATCGTTCATGAAATCAATAACAAAATCTTCTGCGGCCTCTTGCAGGGAAAGAATGGCTGAGAGTTGCCACTTCTTATTTAGACCAGAGACAGTTGCCACTTGAGACAATCTATCAGAGATCTCTTTAATGACCCTTATAAAAGCAGCTTTTGGAATGACATGCTGTGTAGCTCTCTGGGCTTTCCTAATCTCACTGAAACATCTCTGCATATAGAAGAACCTGGACTTCCTCTTTCTCTTTTGTGGCTTGGGAGGTTCAGTGGCTTCAGTAGATGTAGGCTCAGGTGCAATTGTAGGGGATGAATCTTTCACAGGGCAAGCCTCACCCTTTGCTTCCTCAACTTCAGGAGAAGAAACATTCATGGAAGATGTTAGGCCAACACCTGGTGTAGGGGGGATTTCTGTGGTAAAATGCTATAGGGCCTGTGATGGCCCAGCTTCAGGAAACTTGGAAGAGGGCTCCTCCTCAGATTCATCAAATTTTAACTTTCTTCTACCCCCACTGTCCTTCCCATCCAGATACACTCTTTTGCATTTTGCTTTGTCCTTGCCATCCAGAAAAGCAAATACAACAACCAGAAGGACAATAACTGAAATAGCAAAAATCTGTAAACCCAACAGGCTAATTGGCGCGAAAAGGGACGAAATGAGCAATTCCGATACGGCGCGATATGAACAAAACGATGAGAATGGAACAACGCCCTCGCTCCGTATTGGAGATTACAAGAGGAGAGATGCTGAAATGGCGCGATAGGAGGAATGCGTAGATGGAGGAACCACTCCCTCGCTCCGTATTGGAGACGACAATGCTGATACGGCGCGATATGGAGGAAATGAAGACAGCGTATGGACGCCCTCGCTCCGTATTGGTAATGACACAAGGCCGATATGACGCGAGGGGGAGGTTACGAAAGCCTGGAACGATCGTATTCACTCCGTATCGGCACACCTCGTTTTGACCAGCGAAGCAAGGACTCAGCCAAAAGACCACCGATACAACGCGAGAGATTAGAAACGGAGAAGACGCAAGACTTGTATTGCACCGTATCGGCAAGCAAGGCGGGAGAGCTTGAGAAATGAAAAGTGTACACGTAGGAAAAATAACCCCTTATATACCCACGTCAATCATGACACGTGTTGGACACGTGTCCGACGCTGATTGTGCCACGTGTCTGCATATATGGTCCGTATGCTACGTGTCAACTAACGACCGGTCCACGTGTTTTCCACGTGGTTATCGGCCACGTGTTGGCCAACGGCTACTGCCACGTGTCAAAGACCAACGGATAGTGCCAGGTGGCATAATTCCGCGCCTACATAAGGGTGTGTCCCTAATCCGTACGGCTTTTTTTGGTTTTTTTGGGACCTCTGTCTCTTATCCTAATACAGCGCGAGAGCGACTGTTTGCCTTCTTTGCTTTCCTCTCTTCGCGTCGTTTTGGAGGTTCTGCAGAGTCTTCTTTCAGCTTTCCTCCCAAGCTCATAGTGCCCAAGCTCGTGTGACCACCGTTGTGGCTCTCTCACTTCTTGCTGGAATCACCGATACGGCGCGAGGGGGCACATCCGTTTGAATCATTTCTCTCTTATCGCGCCGTATCGGCAGAAGCTGTAAACATGTCTGAACCCATAGAATTCCTAGGATCCAAGGTTCCTCCAGGAACTGGTAAAAGAAGAAGGCTTTTAAAAGGCTCAAGGGCATCAACATGTGATGAGCCTATGCATTCTTTTTCTTCTCCATCCTCTGCCACCAGTGTGAGAATGCCAAGTACATCTCTAGGGAAGCGAACGTCGGTAATGAGAGGTCAAGGAGTATCAGAGCTCACTGATATCACTCCATCAGAGAGGCTACTTGATTTTATCCTTCAGAATGGAATGGATCTCGAGTTGTGAAAAATGTGTTTAATCCTGATTGGGACCTTGACAAAGTTCTGAAATCTTGTGAAAAATATATTTTGGAGGACTTTTTGGAGTTTGAAAATCTTGCAGGTCCTTCTGTTGAAGTTGGCACAATTGAATATGTCCATGTTCCCATTGGGTCAACAGGAAATGAAAAGTCAGTATTTACTAAAAAGTGTGGTGCCCACTCTCTGGAGAGGTTTTATTCAAGAGACATATTTTGCTCCACTCATTCCAAAAACTGCAAGATGATGAGAAAATCTGCTACTTTTATTGTTTTCACCCTTGTCAAATACCCTGTGAAAGCTGAGGAGCAACAGTTGGAAGGAGCAAAGTTTGCCAGCTTTTGCATGTTAGATGATCTGGTAGATGAAAAGGAAACAGAGGAGGTTGTAGATGCAGATTTTGAGGCTTCTATTGCTGAGAATTTGGATGTTGCTCACTTCAAAGCTGAGACTATCATTGAGAGAGCCAAGGAGATACAAACCCTCAACCTGATGAGAGTTCTCACCATATTGTTCCTTCTCTACCATCTATACCTTTCAAGGACAAGGAGTACATTTTACTGTCAGATATTCAAAAACTTTTTAATCTCAGGGAAGATTATTGTCTAGCAATTATTGCAGAGGCTTCTGATGCTGCAAATGGGATAATTGACACAGAAAATGAATCAAAGGAAGAGATTCTCAAACTTGATAAAGAAACTCTAGACGATAAGTTTATTGATGCTGGTGAGGCCCTCTCTCTTTGTTTTGAAAAGGCCAAAGAAGCTGAGAAAGAGTTGAGTATTATTGATGAGGACTTCGATCGCATTCAAAGCGAACTCGGGATTTCCAATTTTGGAAGAGAGGAGACTGAATATGTTAAAGAATTGACTAACACCAATGAGATAGCATCATCAATTAATTTATGGAATCCATTTAAATTGGAGTACGATGAAAATCAAGTGGTAAGATAATTTTGAATTTGCTTTTACACATTGGTAGGTTTACATTTCATGCTCATTCAGTATGGGTTTTATTTGCAGTTGGAGATTGCTGATACAGATAACTTCTTGGGGCGTGGCAAAGGATCAAGAACTGCTAGTAACACATTCAAAGACATTGCACTCGGACACTACTTGGCTAGGATTGACCCTGATTCCCTTTTTGTACTTCATAGTAGTTTCTCAGAGGATGCAGCATGGCCCATACTTTGTATTAAAGCTCTTACAAGGCTTCTAGGTTTCTTAGGATTACAATATAATGCCCACAAAGTAATGTTTTTGGAAAAGACTGCAGCAATTAGGATTTTTGGCTACGGTCCAGGTTACTCTGCTTCTAGAGCAGGATACTTTTTGGCGTTTTCATCCTATGCCTTAGCTGCAAACCGAACTGATGTAAAATCTATAGCTGGCTACAAGAGAAAAAAATTTCTACGTTATAGAGGAAAGATTCCTGAGGAGGAAGAGAATGTGAGAGTTTTGGAAAACTAGCTTTGTATATATTCTTTCTTATATATAAAAGTGCGATTGCTCATGTGTCATTGCCATCTTTTATCTACATTCTTTGAAGTTGTCGTCGAAAAAACCAGTTGAATAGCTCCTCCAAAGCATTGCTTTTTGTAACTCCTCCCCCATGCCTTGTGCTTCGAAAATAACTTGTGCATGCTTGATAGTGGGATTTTTCCATGCCTTGGTTACTATAAGTTGCTAAGGGGCCATGCTCCTCCACAAAGAAAGGTCCATGAATATGAAGAATATGCTGCAATACAAAGTAACACTAATTTTATACCAATTGAAAAACCTATCAAAATAAGCCCATATTAAATAATTATTACTTTACCAGATAAAAAGTGATATCTTTTTCTCCCCATGCCTCTTTTATCGCCTGAACAAGCTTTGTGATTGATCTTTTGAACTCTTCCGCATATGTATATGTTGTCTTATGTTGCCTGAGGAGTTTCAGAAAAACATCAAGGTGTATCCAGACCTCCATTCTAAGAAACGCAAGCCTTGGCGTGCTTGCAACATTTGTTGTGATCTCACATAGCTCTCTCCAACACTCCCAAGCCGCATTCACCTGCCTTCTTGAATGGTTTCCTAAGAATCGTCTAGCTTTTGAGCCTCCCATAGAGACATCGGCCAAGATATCTCTTGTTTTTCCTGAAAGTATTGGATCCTTTCTCAAGTGAACTTGGCCCCCATAAAATCCCATTTTCGATAGCAATGCCTCGCATTTATCAATACACTCATCTGATAAAGATAATGGCTTAATGGAATATGCGTAGTCAAGATGCAACCTGAGAAGCTTATCGATTATTCTAATCTCTGCATGCAAAGTACAAATATGAACATTCTTAAGAGAGATGGAAAGAATGGGATCCCAGATGTCTTCTATGTTTTTAAATTTACTCAAATCTATAGAGTCTCTATTTGGGGCTCTTCTTACTGGTCGCAAACTACTCCAATCTTTGGATCCAATACTTTCCATGCAATAAATGCAAGGATATTTTGCATTTGCACCATTACATATTCCAAGCATACATTTGATAGTTTTCAAATCAGCACTCATATGCCATTCCACATTAAATTTACCAACCCTATCAACTACCAACATTTCGCCTTCACTTTGAGACTTAATGATATTTGGAATACCTATATGGTTGAACAACCATTTCAACGTTTGATGATTTTCAATTGGTACCTGGGCTGCACCAATCCACCAAATCTCCATCTCGGATTGGATCTTATGCAATGGAGCTTGGCCCTCACCATTGCCATGGTCCAATGCCATGTTCATGAGGCAAATGCTAATTCTTTCCATCTTCTGTCCCTTTTGAATCTGTGCTTCATCCAACTTCAAGGCAAACTTTAGAACACCATAACTTTCTTCTACTGTGATTTTATACATGTGAACCATTGCAATTTGCACCTTTTTTAGATCAACCCATATATTGTTAAACTCATTGTAATAAAAAATTGCATGTTTCTTTTGTTTTTCATAGGACATAGACCTTTCGATGTGAATGTAATCTCCAAAAACATGTGGAATCTTGCGATTCATGGAAATTCTTGCAGTCGAAACTGCAAGGGCTCGGGGCAATCCAAATATAGTTACCCTATTGCGTTTAAGATTTTTAAACCATAATCCAGAGATAGCATGATAACCTTTTCGACTTATACCCACAGTATCACATGTCTCTACGATTTCATTTGCTTTCACTGTGCCTTTTAAATCCTTCACTAACTCTCTGAGAGTTGGACCTCTCAAATCCACATTTTCTGGTGACTTAAAAATCCTCAAAATATCTTTCTTATTCATGGTTTCCTTCAAAAGTTTGATTCTTTCCTCATTCTCTCGGATATTTATGCCTAGTATGTTAGAGACATATTTCTTTGTAAGATTTAGTCTCCTTTTCTTTGCTCTCTCACACAAGCTGGTTATATTTTTTAATGGTCTCTTCCTCTCTCTAAATCCTACTGGAGTTTCTCTCAAGCGTGTTAGCTTATCTTGCAATGACTTGTTAACATTTTTCAAAATATCAATCTGACTTGTCAACTCTAAAATATTTGTTTGTGTAGTTTCTAGTGCTTTTTTCATTTTGTGCATTTGAGCTATATATGTGTAAGATGCAGAGTATAACCTCATACAGTAGCCAAGTATTCCATTGTAACCTTCTCCAACATACCTTATATAGTCATGGACATTCAAAAAAGGAGGTGGTTTACCTGTAGAAGGATCCCTGGGATAGATATTTCCATCCACCCACAAATCTATATGCTTCATTCCTTGTGTTCGTAACCTGTTGGCTTCAATCTCATCTATCAATACTCGATGATGTATACTTCTCCAAGATGTGTAAGTCGGATCTAGCTGAATAGATAGCTTGTATTTACGTGTGCTTGTGCCTGTGTTATTTGAAGTAGTATTGCTAGACATTCTAGCAAATGAACCGAGCAAGAATCTCACAGTGATAGGAAGCAAGTGCAACAAAAGGAATGGTAAAAGAGAATAGTGTGTAGAAAGAAAACGCGGGAGCAAACAAATGCGAAGTTCGTACGAAAATCTCGAAAATACAAAATCTCTCGAGTTCCAAGACAATAAACGGTCGAAAAGGTGACCCCTGACCTGGATTAAAAGATGAGGGAAATTAATGGCCGACCTCTTCAATGAACCAAATATTCTCTCATTAATCACATATGGACAACCAAATTTAGAGGTTTTATTCTTCCTAAACCTCAACTAATTAGCAACTTAATCACTTTCTTACAAGTGCCATTTTTGAAGCGTTTTTGGCCCTAATGCTATGGCTATCTCTCACCTAACTGATGCACCTTCGAGGCTATTGGGGTGTAGTAAGCTTACCTCGATGCCCAAATGAGTTGCCTCCTCACTCAAGCACATCGGTAGCTCCATGATTCGATATGGGAGCTCGAGCACCCTCAAGCCTCCACCTCCAAGCTCCATCCTCCATAGCCACACGTGAGAGAAGAGAAGAGAAGAGAAGAGAAGAGAAGAGAAGAGAAGAGAAGAAGAGAGGAGTTGATGGAGAGCTTCACCTCAATCCCACACCCTCACACACTCACTCCCTCACACTCTCACATTCCCTCTCTCAAACACACACAAGCAAGCAAGAAGAGAAGAGAAGAAGATGAGTCCACTTTGCCACATTATTACCATAGAATGAGCTTCTCATTCACTTTTTGAGATTATATACAAAAACCCTAAATCCCTTTTGGGCGATCATCTCCTTAACCCCTTTTTTACATGTCCGCTACTAGGCCCTCTTTCCTATAAGAAAGAGGGCCATTAGCCTAGGCCCTCTTTCCTATTGTCCTCCTATCTTTCTATCTTCCTTCCTACCGTCCATCTACCTTTATAATTTGCATAGAAGGGAGCCTGGTGCTCTTTTACAAAAGTTTTAGAGGCACCTTACATTTTAAAACACACTTTTTCCTTTGACTTAGCTTTTGAGGCCGCTTTTGCGCTTTCGGCCATTTCCCTTCTTGTTTCTTTCATTGTGTCTGATTTCCTTTTGGGCCGCCTCTTTTAGTCCAGACTTGCACTTTTCCACTTTTTTCACTTTTTTCTTGTTCTAAGGTTAACATTACCCCCCTCCTAGATGAGTGCCAGTCCCATGGCATTGATGGGTAGTAGTTGGAAGGTGGGATGGATGTAGCTAGATGGCTTTTTTGAGTTTGTATACAAGACCTTGTAGGGGATGGTGTTGGATGGATTGGCCCTTGAAATTGAAGATGTTGTTGGGGCTTGTCTTTCCTTGATGCTGAGAGTGGGTGGATTGGTCCTTTGAAATTGCAGATGGTGTTGGAAAGATCCCTCTTGGAGAATGGCGGATGGGAGGATTTGCCTTTGAAATTGATAATGGTGATGGACGGATCTCTCCTCTCACCCTCCAAGGTTGCTACGATGTGATCTTAACATGGCTTTTCCCTACTCCCTTCAAGTTGCCTTATCCCTTCACCTATGTCCGTTTAGACTTTACTACTTGCACAGGAGGAAACTTGGCACTCTTATAAAATGAATTATACTGTGCCTCATGCTTTCCTCATGAGAGCCCTTGGAAGTTCTCCCTCATCCTTGAGAGAGCCTTGCTAGAATATTCGATGCTTCCCCACATTCTTTCTAAGCACCTTGGGGTGGAATATTTAGTGGTATCCTTTGTCCTTGAGAGCACCTTGCTAGATATTCTGTGCTTCCCCACATTCTTTCTAAGCACCTTGCTGGAATATTTGGTGCTCTCCTTCGTCCTTGAGAGCACCTTGCTAGAATCTTTGGTGCTCTCCTTCATTCTTTCTAAGCTTGCCTTTCCCTCCACTTTTCTTGCTTGGGCAGAATGAGCTTCTTCATTCACTTTTTGACTTGGACTTGGTCTTCCTCTGCTTCATTTCGGCTGCATGGTGATATGACATGCAATAGTGGTCACGTAAATTGATGATGATAGGGTTTCATGGGGCCGGGAGTGAATTGAGTGGATGATGGGGCCTCCGAAGTTGGTGGCTTGTAGCATTTTTATTTACTTGAAAAGAAAAGAAGGTGCACTACCTAGGGGTGTCTGTACTTACCGTGTGGTGCATGGTGCTCGTGCTAGTGGAAATGGGAGTTGGGTGGAGAACCACAGGCAAGCTTGAGTGTTGTCCCACACTTGAGGACCCAATTTGTGCATAAGGGTGGTGCGGTGAGTATGGCTTAGGGAGACAGGTCTAACCGCAGGTGTAGGTGGCCTTTTGAGGTATATCCTGCCCTTGATGTGCCCAAAGCGTGATGTGGGAAATCAAAAGAGGGGCTAGGGGGTTAGACATGACAGAGCCGCAGCCGATCGAGGCCATTGAATGTTTCTAACTTGAGGGCCCCTAGGTGTAGTGACTGCGACCTACATGCGGTGCATTTTCTTCTTTTTTTTGCCACATCATTGATTTAGCTATTGCATAAATATCTTTGCTTATGTTGAGGTCGAAGAAGAGTGGTGGGAGGTGACATTCTTGTGAAGTAGAGTCTTGTCTAAAAACTTGTCTACTATGGAGTAGCGTCTTATTGTCCCCTTTCAAAACTTGGCCATGTGGCTTTAATCGGCCTTTGCCTCTCTTCTTTCCTGTGCTTTGGTGGCTCTATTTCTCTGGGCCCTATAGTTTTTTGCGGTTGGACGTACATCCCATGTCTTAGAGCCTTGCTGTGGGTAAACTCTAGCTTTCTCCTTAATGACTCAATGGCCTCCTCTTCCTCATATTGCGTGATATCCAAGAGAGTGTGGATAAAGGTGCATTGTTGGCCCTCCAAAGTCACTTGTGCAGCCTGTCCTGCTCTCTGTTAACACTCTGTTGCCTTCTGCAACAAGGGCTAGCTGGTGCGCTTAGTCTCTCACCCTTTCTTCACTCATGTCCACCCATTCATCTATTTTTTTCTTCATTTCTTCCAAGCTTTTCATTGTGCTTGTAGGCTAACGCCCTCATCCTCCTCTCCTATTCCTTGATTTCTCTTTCCAAGCGTTGTTGCTCTCCAAGCTCCGAGGCCATCCTATTTTCTAGATTTTCTATGTGCTTTTGTTGCCGTCAGCTTCTCTTTTCTTCTACTAATGCTAGCTGCTCCTCGGCATTTTGTATCTTTTCATTTTTCTTTTTGTAGATCTTTATATAGCACTACCAACTCATCAAATTGGCCTTGTAGGCTCATGAGGCTATGTGTTTCTGCCACAAGCTTTGCTTGCCACCTCTCTTCTTCTCCTTCCTTGGCCTCAAGCTTCTCCTTTAGCACTTTGATCTCTCTTTGATACATGACCACTTGACGGGTTCTCTCTAATTGAGAGGTTGTTGTTGTCTCCCTTTCAAACTTGAGCTCAGCTACGGCTATTTTCTTGTCTTCCTTTGCCCGCTCCAGCTATGACAAGAGTTCCTGTACGTAGTCATCGTAGTTTATAGACAACAACAGTGCAGTGGGACCATGGTTGTAGATGCTTCTATCTTCTACTTTTTGGGATCCCGTCTAGATTCTGCATCCATAGCTGCCTGTCTTTTTGCTCCTGTCATAGGGGTTCTTGCACTTGCACCTTGAGGTGCCTCTTTATTGACCAGGACTGCACCTAGGCCACATGATTGCTAGCATCCATCGTGGTCGAGGAGTCTTGGGTGGGTGCAATGACTAGGCTAGCCGGCAATAGGACGGGTGGGATGGGGTTGATTAAGCCCTTACCCTTACCCTCAATTACTAGGGGTGGTAGGATTTTGGTTGCTTTGGAGTTGGTGCTTCGACCTTTGTGACTAGGTAGACTCATGGCAGCTAGCTCTTCTTGCCTTGAAGGTTTCTCCACTGAGAGGCGGATGGCTAGGGCTATGTCTTCTTTCTCTTTCTTCCTAAGCTCCATGTCTTCTTCCTCAGCTCTTCTCTTTCTCTCCTCCTCAGATTTCCTAGATTCTTCTTTTATTCTCTTTGCCTCTCGTCCCTTTGTTTTCTCTTTCTTTGTTCTTCCGTACTTTTGGATTCACTTTGCATGTAGGTCTGCTTTCTCTTTCTTTCCTATGTCTTCCTTGGCCTTCTTTTGCGGAGTCTCTTTCTTTGATTTCTTGGCCCTTCCTTGGCAGATTGTGCTTCTTGCTCTCCTTCTTCCTCACTTATAATCCTTTCGTTGGATTGCTCATGTGCTTGGTGTGGGTGGGACCTGTCCGATGTCTTACCGTGAGACTGCCTCATCTTCTTGTGCTTTCCCCAATGCTTCTCCTAAAATGGCCGTCAAGACCCCTCCAAAGTCAATGGTAGAGGCCTTTGATGACAATGATTTCCTAGCTTTGGAGGTCGGGAACTCTCCCTCCACAGGTCTTCTGCCGGTGGCCAATGCTTTTGTCGAAGTTTCTATTGTCTTCCTCACAAAGCCACTTAGGTTCACCTCGTCGAAGGACTTGGCAACAATGCTCTCCAATATTAGCACATTGATTTTTTTCATCAATGCATTGTACCTTTGGCTAGAGAATAGAGTGTGCACCATTTTGGCCTGAATTTGGACTTCGGGGTGGTCGGGGATGTTAGCTAGGTTGATGCCATTGTTGGTGTGGACTATCACTTTGTCCATTCTCAACATGTCATACACATACCTTTTTGCTATCTTTCTACTTTGTTTGGTAAGCCTAGTGCTTTCTGTACCAAGGCAGGGCTCAACTCGATTTATGCTTGGTGGGTTTCATTCTCTAGGTGCACCGTGACAATGCCGTGGTTCCTATTGAAGGTCTGAAGGAATTTTGTGCACTTCTCGTAGTTGATGGCTTGGCTCGCCTTCTCCATGTACTTCTTCATCTTGCAATGCTTCACCAGTTGCTTGATGGTTGGCTCCTCCATGACTATGTCTTCCAAATTCAGGATATGCATGAATTTGAATTGATTGTAAGCCCTTTTTTCCAACGAGAGGGCGTACTTTTCCTACTCCTATGAAAATGGAAGTTTGCTACTTTTCTGTTGACCTACCATTGTAGATACCTGTCATAATACCACAATTCACCATTAGTATTCTTCAGATCATTTTTGCAGAAAGACATGTAGGTGATGGAAGAAATGCTTATGGAAACTCAATTGCTCAATTAAAGAAAGGGAAATTTTCTCTTAAATAGTCCATGATTTTGCACAAAATTTTATATTATTTTTCCTCAATCACAAGTTGATTTTTGTCCATTCTTTTCTGCTTTTGATCTCATTCATCTTACATGTCTTACATTCATCTTACATGTTTGCTTCACCTTACCCCCTCCCCTTTGGAATTCAGAAGAATCCTTCCTAGGATTAAGGTTTGAGAGGGCAAGGGAATTTAGCACGTGCTCTTGGTGTTTTATGTTCGCATGAGCCAAGCATAGAAGTTTGAATTGTATTCTAGATTAGCATAGCAATCCATGTCAAAAGGACGCATGCCTAATTGAGTGATTTAGGTGAGAATATTCATGTGAAAGTCACCGGAGTCCATTCGATTGGCAATGTGTAACTCCTCCTCAGTGAGAATTCAATCTAAATATGGGTGGATCAGGAGGTGCTCTTCTAAGGGTCGGTTACGAATGGTGGTCAACACCCTATAGGAGATTGGAGCTACATAACTAGGGTCATACTTTGAGGTTTTGATGGCACGGTGTTGCTTAGTGTTAGTCATGATTTGGTAGTCCGCTTGCTCCCATTGAAGTGGGAGAGGATACCATTTCCTCAAGGAGGATTCAGAGTCGGTTAGCTTTGTCAGCTCTTCTAGATCTTGGCCTATTGCAGTGACTTTGCTCTTGCAATATGATGGGATTGGCCATTGTGTGCAAGCTTGCTCTCGAGAGATCTCATTGTCAACTAGTTCCTTGGATACCTTGGAAATCTTGATGAACACAAACTCATAATTCTCCCAAGTGCATAGCAAGGAGCGCACTTCCATTGCTAATGTCTTATCGAGAAGTCCTAAGTCTAGCCATTCATAGTTCCTGGATAGCGTGGTGAACATGGCATCCAAGCATCTGATGCATGTGACTAAATCATCCCTCGTGTTTGCAACTAGGTCCATGGCCATCGTAAGGATAAATTTATGTATTGAATGCAGAGATCAAAGGAGTGAAGCTGTAGATGCAAGAGAGAGAGAGAGAGAGATAGAGAGAGAGAATGACACAATAGTTTTTGAACTAAAATAGGCATTGCGAGAATGGTATCATAAGTTTTATACTTTCATCCAGTCTCAGGGCTATCAGAGGAGTCAAGTTGATCACTGTTGTACACCCAGAAGGCAGCCTGATTATCTTGGTTTTGTATGTAAATGACATGCTAATTGCTGGCAGGGATACTCATGCTTTGGATTCATTGAAGCAGAATCTACATGGTAGCTTTCACATGAAGGATGTTGATGATGCAAATCACATTCTTGGGATGTGGATACTTAGAGATAGGTTGAAGGGGTTTCTCTATCTGTCTTAGCAGGAGTATGTCTCCAAGATTTTGCAGCGTTTCAATATGGAGGGGGGAAAACAATCAAAGTTCCATTGCCTCCATATGTGAAACTCAATGCAGAGGATAGCCCTACATGTGATGATGAGAAGGCTAAAATGGTCAAGATCCCATATGCCTATTGGTAGTTTGATGTATCCATGGTTGCTACATGTCCTGACATTGCCTTTGCAGTGGGAGTGGTTAGTAGGTACATGGCAAACCCTGGCAAGAAGCATTTAGAAGCAGTGAAGGGTATTATGAGATACCTCAAGGGAAACAAGGGATTTGTGCATCTGCTTTGGTAAGTAGAAGGTATCTATTGTTGGCTTTAAGGATGCAGACTATGCTGGACATGCAGATTGTAGGAAGTCCACTTTAGGGTATGTGTTTATCTTCACAGGAGGATCCATTTCTTGGATATCCAAGCTACAAAAGTGTGTTGCACTCTCTACTACTGAGGCAGAGTATATGGCTACCACTATCTCCATTTCAGTTTATAGACCATTGTCTCTTTGCCTTTAGCAATAAAACCCTCAGGTTGTTGCTACATATATATGTCCTCATGCATATATGTAAGAATGTAGTCTTTACATCCATCTGTATGAGCTCCATATCATCAGCTGCAACCAAGCCCAAAATGGTTCTTAGAGTAGTCATCTTGACTACAGGAGACAAGATCTCATCAAAGTCAATTCCATGTTCCTACTTGAACCCCTTTGCAACCAATTGTGCTTTGTACTCTGGCAGCAAAGAACTAGAAGTGACCTTCATCTTGTAAACCCACTTGCATGGAAGAGTTTTCTGCCCTTTTGGCAGTTGTACCAAGTCCCAAGTACCATTCTTATCAAGTGATTCCATTTTTTATGGCATGGCCTTGAACCACTTTTTGTTGTCCATTCTAGTCATTGCTTCCTTGAAGCATGATGGCTCACCATAATTAGTAACCATGACATAATCTACAACATATTGCGCACAAGGAAAAATTCTATCTAGTGGCCTCAACGGTGGGTCGACCTATGAAGCGGAGGCTTAGCATTTGCAGGCTATGGGACTTGCAAACTTGCATTTTCAACCTGCTATCCTGAAATTTCAGCATGTTGTCTAGCTCCTGCTAACTCTCCTAACTGTATATTTTCTTGCTGCAACTCTGGATCATCCTAGGCAATACCTTGCTGGTCATTTCTAGCACCATTCCTTGCATTTTTAGGGTCATTTATAATAGGTATAGGCTTTTGTCCACTGGGCAAAAAAGACTGTCTAAAATGTACATCCTCCCTGAAAACAACCCTCCTGACTTCTTCAATCTTCTCAAGCTTCTTATGCGTGTGATCTTCACGAAAGATGACGTCATTGCTGCATACTATCTTTCTTTTCTTGGGATCCCAAAGTCCATACCCCATCTCACCCTTGTCACCATATCTTAGGAATATGAATTAGCATGACCTTGGTTCCAGTTTGTTGCATTCTTCTTTCCATATGTGCACAAAAGCCTTGTAGCCAAACACTGCCAAATGAGCATAAGAATGTGGCTTTCCCGACCACTCCTCCTGAGTGACTCTCCCCTCCAAAGACCTGTTCGGTGACCTGTTAATTAGATGAACGGCTATCATAACATCTTTTACCCAAAATCCATAGGGTAATGCAACATGAGAGAGCATCGTATAGAGCTTATCCTGTATGGTCCGATTCATGCGCTCTGCAACTACATTTTGGGGTGGATTATGAGGGGCAGTGAGCTCCCTCTTTATCCCCTTGCTATCAAAAAATGTGTAAAAGGCTTTGGTTACATACTCCCCATCGTTGTCAAAGTGAAGACACAAGTGTCTTATCAATCTAGTTCTCAATGAATGCCATGAATTTTTGAAACTTGTCAAGCACTTTGTCCTTGCTATGAATAGGGTAAACCCATACCTTCCAAGCAGCATCATCGATAAATGTGACAAAGTATTTCTTTCCTCCTAGAGATAACCCTGGCATCTGACATACATCGGAATGTACTAACTACAGAGGCAATATTTCAATAAAAGAGACTTTTTATGAGATGTCTGTAGACATCTCATAAACACAATGATCACAATGCTCAAAATCAACATAACAAAGATAAGGAAAGTAACCCAAATGATAAAGTACTTTCATTCATGTTTGACTCATGTGTCCCAACTAGCCATGCCACAAGGAAACACTTGGCTACTCAGTCATGGCAACAACATGGTCATGCACACTAGATATATGGAGAGGATACAAAGTATAACTCTTTGAGCCTCTAGCAATAACCCTAGATCCTCTACAGATCTTCCATTTCCCATCACCAAAGGTGGTATGAAATCCATGATCATCTAGCTATCTAGTATTAATCAAGCTCTTCTTGAATTGTGGTACATGCCTTACATTTTGAAGAGTGAAGAAAAATCCATACTGAAATTGTAGTTGCACATTGCCAATGCCGGCAATGTCACATGCATAATTGTCCCCAAGATGAACAACACCATGTCAACCTCCTGTATAGTCTGTAAACCACTCATTATGAGGGGTGACATGAAAAGAGGCACTTGAATCCAAAATGCAAGTGTGCATGTCATCATTTGTATCAGCTATCAAAGCATGTGTACTAAAACATGAAGAGACAAAGAGTACATCATTCCCACTGTCGCTCTCATGGCTGACTACATCCACCTCATCAATATTTACACTGCTCTTCTTAGCACGATGACTATCTTTCTTCTCTTCCTTGTTGTCATTCATCTTCTTGCCCTTCCCTTTCTCCTTCTTCCATTTATAGCAATCACGTTTGAAGTGACCCTTCTTGCGTTGTCCAAACTGGTCCATGGACTCAGTCCGTGGACTACAAGCCCTTATGTAGTTGATGCAAAGGAGAAGGCGTGCAAAAGACAATCCCAATCTAGCTCCTATGAAGGCTAGTGCTATTGAAACTCAAGACCAAGACCCAAGAACCTGTCTCCAACTTGATGGAATTGGAAGTTGTTGCAATCATGCTACTAAGAAAAGGTAACCACTCATCCAAAAGGAAAATAATTCTCTTGCCAAAACTGTGAAGTTCAAGCTTCCAACAAAGAAACAGAATAGTACAGAACAGAATAGTGTAGTACAAAGCGCTGTGATGCCACAGAGAGACATAAGATAGTCTAGGAGATAGGACTAGAGGTCCAGGAGATAGACGATGCAGAAGTACCTCTAGTAATAGAAGAAGTTTAGATGTTACCACTTTTAGAAGAAAGAGGAAAGATGAAAGTGGGTGTTGTCCCATTCCCTAGTCGACTTTAGAAGCATGTGAATCTTATCAAAGAGTATGACTTGGTCAAAGTCCTAGACACCTTCAAACCAAAACTAATATTTTGATAGTTACTGATGTTGTCCCCCAGTTGGCCAAAAGAAATTTAAAGGTATTTTGACAAGAAGACATGGCCTAAGGTTTATCGCTACAATTGCCACCAGGTCCAATAAGACCCTAGAGCTAGTAAAAGAAGTGGATGTGGCTAATGCCTTCTTGGATTACAACACTCCAAAGATTGGCATTTGGATTGAAGGATGTTTTATTACAGTTGCATTGATTGATGGAGGCTCATCTCATGAACATAATGATGGATGTGACAATGAAGGATCTAGGCTTGTAAGGCATGGAGCTTACATAGTGGCTTATCAGACTAGCAAACTAGAGCAGAATTAAGCCTTTGGGCATTCTCCCATACGTGAATATAACTTTGGTAGGAAGAGAATATTGGATGACTTACCTGGTGGTAAAACCAAATTTCTATGGGACCTCATATTCTCTGTTTTTGGGAAGACCATGGCTTTTGAAGCAAGAGCACGGATGGATTGTTTCAAGAGAACCTTGACCCTAGGTGGAGGATCCAACAAGGTGGTAGTGAAGTTGCATGGATTGCAAAAAGGTAATGGATCCACCTCTATCAAAGTCTTAACACACTCCTCTAATGAAATCATAGATGGTACATCAATAGATGAAGAAGCTGTCAAACATATCTTTCCCAAAAGAACAGCGGCACAGTCCTTGATAGTGGGCATTGTAGGCCAACTCCCAAAAGAAGTAAAGTCCTTGTCAATGGGTGAATATCTCCTACTTGAACTAGGAATGACTTTTGAAATTACCTCTGATAGTAAGATAGAGGCATGGATGTACTACTCTCCTTGTTACATGGCCACAATAGAGCCATAGAAGAACAAGCAGATACAAAAGTAGAAGATACAATAGAGGGCATGTTCTTCTCTTACAGAGCCTTATAGAGGCAGAGACTGAGTACAAAGAGGACAATGATAAAAGTCAAGATACAAATAATGAAAGTGACATGGAAGAAGCTATCCAGTCAAAAGAGGATAGAAATGAGGAGGAAGTCCGAGAGGCCTTCGCAGCTGAAGGTCCCATGTTGTTGGATAGAATGTCTTTGGTACCCTTTGAACTAGTAAATGAATCTCATCATATACAAAGGATTTATAAGAAACAGATTAAGGAAAATATGTCTTCTGTTAGCACTGGCTCTTGTCACCCTAATTTTCCCTTCTCAAGAAAGGACAATGATGATGCATATTGCCAACAAAAGCACCAATCCTCTAGCCTAAATAGAACACAGAGATGGTCCCTATTATGTGATGTTTCTAGATGCATCCTTAGAAGATAAGTCCTCGAATTAAGAAGTAACTAACTCTAAAAAAGAATCCAAAATAGCCATGATACCATTTCATCATTCCAAAGAGCAAAATGAGCCATGATTGAGGGAAGAAGCTGCTTCCAGTAGAGCATTTGATGAGCAGGCCACTCCCTTGAAGGAGTCAACACTAGAAGAAGTCCGTGGAATCTTCATCTGAGAAGGGAAAGGCAAAAAGAAATTAACATTTGAGGATGCAAATGGCACTAAATATCACCTGAAAGTGAGTAGCAATCTTCCTGAAGAGGAGTCGTTGACCTTTCAAAATCCATTAAAGGAGAACCTCGATATTTTTGCATGGTCATATAAAGATCTGAAGGGGATTGATCCCATAGTGTGTCAACATCACACCTAGAGCCTAATGCCAAGCTAGTAAGGCAACAATAGGGATGCATGAATCTAAATTACTCATCCTTGGTGAAGACAGAGTTGTTAAAGCTATTAGAAGCTGAGTTCATCTATCCACTGGGGCCAATAGTGAATGGGTCTCACCCATCTTGTGGTAGTACCCAAGAAGAATGGAAAGCTGCAAATATGTGTGGACTTTCACAAATTAAACTTCAAGACAAAGAAAGAACAATTTCCTATCCCTTTGATAGACTAATTGTTGGATACAGTGGGTGGTGGGTC
Organism: Lygodium microphyllum; assembly: GCF_053477565.2. NCBI lineage: Eukaryota > Viridiplantae > Streptophyta > Polypodiopsida > Schizaeales > Lygodiaceae > Lygodium > Lygodium microphyllum. The sequence continues at coordinate 122,601,831 of NC_141162.1, read as the reverse complement.
ATGAACTCTATTCCTTGCTGGATGGTTTTAGTGGATACAATCAAGTGTAGATAGTAGAAAAAGGTTAATCCAAGACAACCTTTGCAACAAAATGGGGTACCTATGCCTACAAAGTGATGCTCTTGGGCTTTGCAATGCCCCTACCACATTCCAAAGAGTGATGATGGTTGCATTCCAAAATCACATGCATGATTTCATTGAGGTATATCTAGATGATTTTTGTGTCTTTAGTCCACTTTGTGAGCATTGGGGACACTTGGAGCAGTGCTTTCGGGAGTATGGGATCTCCCTCACCTCGATAAATGTATCTTTGGAGTCCCTTCAAGAGTGCTTTTGGGCCACATTGTCTCTACTCAAGGGATAGCAGCAGACCTTGACTAAGATTGAGAAGATTGCAACTCTAATAGCACCAATTAACCTCAAATAGTTGAGAGGATTTCTTGGCCATGTGGGCTATTACAAGAGGTTCATCGCACACTTTGTAACAAAGATATCCCCCCTACATAAGCTCTTCAAGAAATATGCAAAGTTTATTCTGATAGATGATTGCAAAGAAGCCTTTAATACCTTGAAGTAGTTCCTCATTGAAGCACCCATCGTGCAACCTCTTGATTGGACGAAGGAATTCCATGTGCACACTGATGTATCTGTACAAGGCTTAGGCACAATCCTTTGCTAGAAAGGCTCTTCAAAGCTCGATTAGCCCATCTACTATGCAAGCTATTAACCTCAACTCAAGAAGAAGTGGAAAAGTGCAAGTCGAGAGATGGAACAGGCGGTCCAAAAGGGAATCGGACCTCGAAGTGCCCAAAAGTGCAAGCATGGCCACAAGATGTCCAAGGCACAACTACCGGAGCCCAAAAAGTGCTAAAAAAGAGAAGATGCACCTTTGAATGTAAAGGTGTAGCCAAAATCCTTGTAAAAGAGCGTCAGGCTCCCTCCTGTGCAAATTGTAAAGGTAGATGGATGGTAGGAAGGAAGCTAGGAAGATAGGAGGACAATGGGAAAGAGGGTGTAGGCCATGGATAGCCATGTAAAAAAGGGGATGACTTTCCAAAAGGGATTTAGGGTTTTGTACGAAAGGCAAAAAGTGAATGAAGAAGCTCATTCTTTGGTGTGTGGCTAAAGTGGACTCTTCTTCTTCTCTTCTTCTCTTCTTCTTGCTTGCTTGTGTGTGCTTGAGAGAAGGAGTGTGAGGGAGTGAGCATGTGAGGGTGAGGGATCAAGGAGAAGAAAATTTCCATCATCTGCTTTCTTCTTCTTCTCTTCTCTTCTCTTCTCTTGTCTCGCACACACAGCTATGGACGATGGAGCTTGAAGGTGGAGGCTTGAGGATGCTTGAGCTTGCACCACAAATTGTGGAGCTAGTGGCTTGCTTGAGGGAGGAGTCTACTCATTTGGGCATCAAGGTAAGCTCACTGCACCCCGGTAGGATCGAAGGCGCGTCGGCTAGGTGAGAGATAACCATTTGTGCTTGCTTGAAAAAATTGAAGCAATAAGTGGTCCATGGGTCTTGGTGGTTGAGCGTGAGTTTCCTCTACATTTTGCTTTCATTGCTAGGACCAACGAATTCAAGCTTGAGCACTTGCATGCCTCAAATAGAGTAATGAAGTAAGGGTTTCATCCCCAAATCAGAGCTTGAGATAGGTAGGAGATTTCAAGGTTTTAATCTTCACAACAAGTAAGTATTTCAATTTTTTTATGATTAAGCAAGTATGAGGAATCATTTCAGTATTTGGGTTTTGATTTTTATTGCATTTAGAGTAGGATAATATAGAGAAATCGAAGCGAAAAGCTTTAGGGTTGCTGCTGTAAAACATGCCCAAACATGGCACAAGCAACGAAGAAATGGGAAAAAAGAGCGTTTAGATATGTTAATGTCTCAAGGGGAGTGATCGAGAAGATTAAGGGCAAAGGTTTAAAACCAAAGAGGTCAAGGGAGAGCTCATTTGCAACAGTAGCATATATATATATATATATATATATAGAGAGAGAGAGAGAGAGAGAGAAAACCCTTGCAGCGGACGGATTGATTTGTTCCAGAGTTTTTCGAGCATGTCAGGTATATGCAAACCTTGATCTTTGTCCATTGATCTATTTTGGAAGTGCATGTGACCTAGGATGCCAACAAGAATCGATTGTTTATTTGAGACAAAATCGTCGCCCTTACAACACACGCTATTGCACTTAGCCTGGCTGAGTCCCAAATTTGGATGGCCACTCTGAGTGAGCCTCAAAATCGGCCCTCGACCATTCAGCCTAGTCACATTCAAATGCTTCACCGATCGATTCGGCCTAACTACCATTCGACCCACTCGGCCCTAACCGCTACCACCATATTTAGCCTGTCTGAATCAATATCATTCTAATGCACGGCTTGGCTGTTATTCATTTTTCCGTGCTTACGGATATTTTCTTATGTGTTCTTTTGTATTTTTCCATGTGAACATGTTTTCTTCTCATCAAAATGGTATGCTACTTGGATAACCTTGAGTAGAGCATCTAGTTGAATATTTTTTCTTTTTCTCTCCTTGGTTTCGGCACACAGATTTCATGTTATTAAATTTTTATTATATTTTCATACATATTTTTGATCATTTTTCCACGTGAATGCATCCTCTTGCAAGTGGGATTGTGTTTTGACATGACAACCCTATCAGAAACTGCTACCTTGATACTTTTTCTTTTTGTTGCACTCTGTTTTGATTGATGTCTATTCTGCTTTTCATGTGCGTTTTTACTATTTTTCCATGTGAACACATTTGCTTCTCATTGGATCCATATTTTGATTTGATGGCCATGTCTATTTAGTCCAATGAGACACTTTTCCTTTTTACTACATTCCGTTTCGGTGAACAATTTTTCATTGTTAATTTTTGATCGCATTTTTGAGTGTATTTTTTACAAAATTTCCATGTGAATACTTGTTTTTTTTGTTATTAAATTTTTATCACATTTTTTAGTGTATTTTTTACAAATTTTCCATGTGAATGCCTGTTTTTTATGCCAAACGTATGGTTTGTGTTGTCCATCATGTTTCCCTCTCATCTTGCCCATTTCTCCTTTTTGCTAACACATCAATCTGATGTCGAAATCTTTTTAAAGTAAAATTTTCGTGACTTTTTGGTCTTGTTGCCCTGCATGTCTGCATGAACGCCCAATTTTTGCCTTGAAATGCATGCAATCGATTCTGAAGTATCGCAACTAGCCCACCCATGCTCCTCCCTCTTCCATTTGATCTCGGCATAATTACAAATTTGTTTACCCTGCTTCGCACTTGTGTGCGGGAGCGGGGGGTTCCAACTCATTCTTTAAAACAACCAAATACCCCAACTATTACGCGCCCCCCCCCCCCCCCCCCCCCCCCCACCCCCCCATGTTCTTCTTCTCTCTCTTCTTCTTCTTCTTCTTTTTCTCTCTCCTTCTGCCTCTTTCTCTCTTTCTATCTCTATTTCTTCTCCTTCTCCTTTCTTCCTGAAGGAAGGTGAGCCCTGAAGTGGAAGCACGAAGTAGAAGTAAGAGTTATGGTGGAAGGAGCAAGAGCATGAGAGAGAGAAACACACAAGATGTGGGAAGTCCAATAGTCACAATATGTGACAGGCCTTTCTTTTATTCAAATGATACTGAAATAATAAAGAGTGAAGTGACAGTGATGGGCACCCACCACCTGCAGTGTACATGTGTGTGGGTACTATTAGTATAACTAATGCATGGGCAGCTAGGCACATGCACCTTTATCCCCAACAACCTCCCACTTGAAGGCAAATGTGCCCCTAGTGAGGAGAGAATAAGAAAAAAGTGACAAAGTAAAAATTTACATAAGTACAATTGATGGGACCTAAAATGGGCTGGCACTGGCTATGGTACTAGGCGGACCTCATGCACAAAAACAGACAACTCCCCCACACGGCCTCGTGGGTCAGGACCATTTGTAATACACCGATGTACACTAGATAGACTTAATTATGGGTTTGTAGCTAATATGTAGTCCAAGATTTACCTTCCCTTATCCTTAGAGGGAGATCCCATAACATATGGGCATAGTGCCTCGTACCACAAACATCAAGAAGCTCCCCTCGACTGATTGCCACGGCTCCACTGTGACTCTCCTACACCTCGGGAATTGGCTCCAAGATGTGTCGCTCCAACATATAAAACATAACGCACAAACTCCACTCTTTTCTTGCTTTGTACGATCCAAGAATATATAGATCCTCAATCAATAGTCCCAAGGAAAGCATACAATTGACCTACAGCAAAGGCTCCTTTCCACTCAATCTATAAGTCATATCCTAAGAAGATAATTGATATGCAATCTAGGACTGATACCATGCCATGCGTTATGCATAGTGCATATGATCCTAGTGCATAAACAATATTCATCAAATTAGCATTTTGTGATGTGGAAAAAAAAAAGCCCTTTCATGATCTTCACTAAACGTATGGTTCGATGTATGGAGACTAGCACCGATTCCTCGTGCTACTAGCCCCTTAAAATGAAATATTGCAATTCTAAATAGAATGCACAATCAAATATTTCAAAGATTCAAACCCTCTCAACCCTCTTAATCTCTTAACATTACCCTTTTCCTCTAACGTTTAGGTTATGCTGCGTTGCGTAGGTGTAAGGTATTATTTTGTATGTATTTTTTGCATAAAACAGAAAAACCATGAACTATGACACATAAACAAAGCCGAATCAAAAAATTCATGCCTTAGCTTTGTTATATAGCCACAACCACGAATCATAATTTTCTAGACTTTTATAACATGAAAATCCTAGTTTTTCCTATTTTTTGCTATTTTTCTCTATTTACTTGTGCATAAAAATAGAATATTTTCTAATCTATGATTAGTGACTGATTGTGACAGCTAAAAGATTTTTTATCTCAGAATTTTATCCCATGTGCATCTCTTTTTCCCACCCAAAACCAATGAAACCTTCATTTTTACACTAAAAATGTACTTTTCGGGCTATAATTTAATTATTGCAACTATTCAATCATAATGCAAACAAGCTCCAAACAAATTTTTGTTCCATATGAATTCCATTTCAACCATCAAACATCAACAAGAAGCAAATTTCATTTGTAAAAATGAGGCATACCGCTATTTGCGTGTTGTGGGTTTTTTGATTTTTTTTCGAGTTGCCAACGGACCGACTAGCAGCAAATCTTCAATGCTGAACATCTCCCCTCAGCATCCTCTTGAACTTGGAGCAATCTGGTTCATGCTGGACAAGCATCCTTCAACCGGTCTTCATTTTTCTTCATGTGCATGAACTGCCCCTTAAGGGGAGAGAGAGGGAGGAGAGAGAAAGATTGGTTTTTTATCAGGCCATCTAGGTAGCCATTTGATGCATGAAGACAAGTGATAGGGAGCGAAGAAACACACAAGGTCAGGGATGTAATCGGTTCAGGGAGTTGCTTTCAGTCTCCATAGACCTCTCTCTCCAAAATCGTCACCTTGCAAGGAGGATGCCATCATTTTCTTCACGCGGCCGAAAAAAAAGTCCCCCCCCTCCCTACCAAATCGAATTTTAGTTAGGGGACTCCAAAGGGGGCCCCCAAGGGTCACATCCTTTCCTATTTCTAAAGTCCATTTACAATGCCTTCTTTGGTCTTGGACTCTCGGGCACTACCATTCGACTGCTGTCCGGCGTCCAAATCAACTTTCAAAAATTCTTGGGTATCCGTCTCAAAGTCCCCCCATTGGTGGGCATCTCTTGGAGTCTCATCTGACATGTCGATAAATTATGAAAATTCCCCAACTGCTGCTCGGTGGGTCTATAAAGCACTTTTGGGGCTTACCGCTCAAAATCGTACTGATTGTAGCTGCCGCCTTCGAGAAAGTCTTTTTTTTTCCCCGAAATTCAAAATTTTTTGGCTATTTTTAAGCACTTCTCAACATCAAAAATCATTTGTCATTGGCGACCACAGGATAGGACGACTTAGCCCGTCGAATCCCACGAACAAATCTGCACATAAACACAGCCACAAAGAGCATCAAGCTGATACAAAATAGATACACAACAAAATACATCATAGGTCTCACCCTACCCCCTGACAAAACCAAGGCATGAAATCCACGAGGATTAGGCCTATTATAATCTACCAGAAAGCCCAAAGCGAGTCATTAACCGACTGCTCCAACACGATAAAGCTAAAAAGAACTATCAGAGAGGTAATCCTAAGTGGTGGTCTGAACTACCTACCTAACGAAGGACAACTCAACTAGGAGCTCCTACTAGGCGAGGACTCTGATAGCATGATCAATAAATGGTGTCTTTTAGCACATTTCCCTTGTAGCCCCGGATTTTCCATACTCAAGCGTGTAAAAACAAGGGAGCTAAGTGTAGTGACCCAAGGAGAACAAGGCATCAGCCTCAGGTCCTGTCTCGGTACCCAAGAACCTACCATGCCCATGGAAGGCGACACTTAATCATTTTCTAATACTCACTTTTATTTTTGCTCCAACCTTCTTTTATTTACTTTGCTTTTTAGCTAGTTGCCACCCCCAGGAAGACAAGGCATCGGCCTTGGGTCTTGTCTCATCCCTAGGAACCTACCAGGCCTTCGCAAGGCGATAAACGATTGCTTAAATATTTTTCTTTCTTCTCTATTTTTATAGGGGTTAGAACCCCTTTTTACACACCTCTATATTTCATAGATTTTCTTTTGGATATTTAGGGTTGTTCCATTTGGTTATTTTTAGTAGGCTTCTCTAACTGCCCCACACTAACAGGAATGCCAAGCACAGTCGCCTAGCAGGTTAGCAGAATAGGATCACTAGAACTTCCTTCTAAAACAGGTCTTTCAGCACTTGACAATGCCTTTGCAAGAGGCAATGACTACACAAACCTCCCCCAGACATACATAACCTAAACCTAAGACTTCATGCCTTGATTGATGGTCCCTAACAGACAAAAAGAAAGCACCCTTATATACACAGGTATCATTATTTGCTTAACGGAAAAGGACTCGGAAAGGAGACGAAGCCTCTGGAATGGCCACAAGGAGCTTCTTTGCAACAAAGGCTCCCTCCAACGACTTCGTCAGCCTGTATGGTGTAATCACTAAAATAACAAACCATTAAACGTACCTGCACCAAATAGACATAGGGCCCTCTTGGCCTAAAGAAATAGCACATTTCATTGCAAATTAATTGGCCCTCTTGGCCTAAAGAAATCAAACATGCCAGCTCATATAGATCCCTCCTTGAAGGAAGGAAGATACACAAAAATACGCTCTATTCCAAAGAAAACATTAGGGCTTTCTACCCTAGACTAAATGCATCAAGTTGTGATCCATCCCTCCTACATATATAGTAAGAGGTGTACGCATAACATATCGTCAAATCAACCTATGGGTCCAAGATAATAGTGGCAGATGAGTCTCGGCCACTCATCGCATTACCCATATTAACCATCACCTGCCATATAACGTGTGGTCTGATAAAACTCCCCACAAGCGACCAGGTCCTCTCTCATTATCAATAACAACATATAATTGAAGAAGAGGTTATGTTATGCTTATGCGGAGGACCTCTTCTTCAACTGTGGTCGAACCGCCCGTTTAAATGTTGTGTTATACGCCCAAACCGCCACATATAATTTTGTATCCCAGTCCCGTTTCTTTTCAAAGACTATCTTGGATAGGATACCTACAAGTTGCTTCTTGGTACTTTCAACTTGTCCATTGGCTTGTGGATTGTAGGGGGTCATCTTGCTATGCTTGATTTCCCATGTCTTAGTCAAGCTTTTCATCACCTTATTCAAAAAGTGAGTTCCACAGTCTGATACTATTTTCTTTGGCAGACCAAAACGCAAATGATTTGCTCAAGTAGGAAACTGGTAGTCTCTTTTGCATTGTCCTGCCTCGTCGCCCGTGCTTCTAACCACTTTGTAAAGTAATAAGTGGCTACTATAATATATCTCTTCTGAGTAGGAGATGATGGGTAATGGGACCCACAAAGTCGATGCCCTACTTCTCAAATGGAAGAATAGCCATAATAGGTATGACAGATGATTTTTGATGTCAAGAAGTGCTTAAAAATCGCCAAAATTTCCAAATTTCAGGGAAAAATAGATTTCGTCGAAGGCGGCAGTTGCAATCAGTACGATTTTAAGCGGCAATGCCTGAAAATTGCTTAAAAGAGCCATTGGACGATAGTTGGTGAATTTTCATAAATTTTTGGTGTGAAAAATGAGATCTTGGGAGATGCTCGGCAGTGGGGAACATTGAGTCGAATGCCTAGGAATTTTCAGAAAGTGATTTGGATGCCGGACGAGAAAACGGGAGTGCCCGGGAGACCAAGGACCAAAATGGTAGTGGGAAAGGACTTTAAGCCCAAAGGGTACGCCTTTTGGGGACTCCCTTTGGGAGCCCCAACTAAAAAATGAATTCCTGGGGGGGGAGGCATTTTTTTTTGGCTGTGATTAGGATGGAGGTGCCATTGTCATGATTGATGGAGAGGGGGGTTGGCGAACCTAAAAGCAATCCCCCCAACTGATTTGATGCCTTGCCTTCTTGCTACCTTCTCTCTTCATTGCCGGTCTTTGATCCTCGAATGGCTGCCCGATTGTGGAGATGCAGTTTCAGTCTTTCTCTCTCCTCCCTCTCTCTCCCCTTAAGAGGCAGTTCATGCCCATGAAGAGGATTGAAGATCCATTGAAGACCGCTTGTCTGGCATGGTCTTGGATCACTCCCGGATTGGTGGAGGGCTAGAGTTTGCTGTTCGGAGGTGGGCTTAGCCTCGAATGAGGGCTGATATGCAGTCCCGCATCAGATTTTAAAACCTGCAAAGAAGGAAAAAAACTGGTAATTCTATTTTACAAAGGAAAATTGCTTGTTTTTTATATTTGAAGGAGTTAATGTTGTTCTTATGGAGTGCAAATTGGTAGACATGTTGATTACTATTTGTCATATGCTTCCATGATGAAAAAATTTGAAAACATAAAGTCAAAATACTGGAAATAATTTTTGGAAACCCGTAAAACATGGTTTTTATGAGAAAAATGGGGTTTTTGGTGTTTTCGGGTGGGATAAACCAATACACATGGGATAAAATGCCAATAAAATCTATATTTCTGTTGTTCTAAGAATCAAGATCCATAGATCTGAAAATACATCATTATTTTTATTGGAAAAATAGAGAAAAATAGGGAAAATGAGAGAAAAATAGGAATATGCCTTAGAAAAAGATGGAAAAATATAATAAGTGGTTGTGGATGTATGGTAGGGCAAAGCATGAGGTTTGGCCTCAGTTTTCCCTATTTTTTTGTTATAGTGTGTGATTTATTACTTTTTATACACTAAACCATGACAAAACAACCTCTATACACCTATGCAACAAAGCAAAACTTAAACTGTGAGGGGGAGTAGGATTTTGTGCAACAGTTTGAGGGTTGAAATAGTATAAATTCTGATCGGTTTTTTTTAATGCATAGCATTCTAGAAACGACCTATTTGGAAATTAGGGATTTAGTAGCACCAGGTTTGCCTTGGTGCTAGATTCTTGCAACGAAGCATATACGTATTAGTTGAAATTCATGGAAAGACTGTTTGCATACAAGCACATAGGTTGATTTTGGAACATAACTGTTTGTGCACGATCAGACATCCACTATTGCATTGATCATACATGTGGTATCAACTCTTGGAAATGCATAGCAATTGTTTGAATTATACTTGACCCATGCTTGAGAGGGTGAGATTCCCCTTGTCGTAGGTTAGCCATTTGTTTCCTGGGGGAGATTATTAGTGAGGAAACATGGTATCTCCTGGATCTCGCTCACAAAGAGAGGAGTCTTGTGCAAATGTGTTTATATGTAAAAGCAGCATATCAAGGGGCCAATCCCCAAGTTATAGGAGAGCTCCAGTGGGGCCACGACAATCAACCGATGGGGTGCCTCCTGTGTCTATGATACATGGAACTTATTGCCAATATGTGTGGGATACCCCCTTTTGAGGGGTTTTAGAGAAGGTACCATTGGACTCTTATCTAGCTACAAATGCAATATTAGAAGTATCTAGTGTGCATTTAGTTATTACAGACACTCTTGGACCGTGAGGCTGGGTGGCGGTGGAGGTGTCTATTGCATTCATGAGGTTTGGCTAGTGCTATAGTCAGTGCCAGCCCATTTTTGGTCCCATCAGTGGTGTGTCTACCAGGAGCCACCTCAAAGTGGTGGTTTCTGAATCTAGGGTATCTTGGGACCTACTTGTTAGTTGATGTCCTTTGAAGAGATCCGTCAAGCCAAACTCCAAAAACAGGAGAGAGCCGAGAGGTCTAGACAAAGGGCCGAAATCAATAGGCATTATTCTCCTAAAAGGAGTAGTCCAAAACCTATTCAAGGGTGGGGTCTTAGTACCCTTATCTTGAATCAAAGTCCATCAGGAGGTGGAAGTTCTAGTACTTCCCCCCTCCCAATTAATCTGTCCACTTCAAGTGGTATGACAGCTTTGCCTCAATATTGGAAAATAGCCATTTACATTAATTTCTTAAAGAAACAACAGAATTTGATAGAGAGTCGATGCCCCGAAGAGGGTGCACCCTCTAGATTTAGCTGCAAATGGTGTGGCGGGTAACATTATTCACGTAATTGCCCAAATGTCAAGTGTGACATTTGCAGGAAGCTCGACCATTTAGCCAAGACTTGGAGCTAGAGTTTGGCATTGTGGAACTGGAGCTTGGCAATAGGGTCAGTAAGTCTTTTTTCAATTCTCATAGGTTGCAAGACAACCATAGCATAGATGTGTTGAAGCTTCTCCACCTCTATTTTATATGCAACTCATAGAGACTGTGTGGGCATTGTTCCACGTTGTTTGTGCTTGTAGATGTAGCAAGCCCTCTCCTGGCCTTTTTTCAACATATCCCTCATCATAAGAAATTAAGAAGTGCACACTTGAGCTCCTGGATGCTTGTTGGTATTGAGTCCTGGCATTGATATGTTGGTCCTGAAATCGGCTTGGAGCACCTACCTTTAGATTTGGGACTATGGTTTACACAATTTATGAGCTAGAAACATGGAAACACATATCTTTGTGTGTCTAGTGCATACAAATCATGCTCATTTGATGGCTATTGGATGCCACTGGATGTAGATGTCTCAGGGATCATGTGGCATTGTCTTGAGGTCATTTGGAGCTAATCTTGGCAATCGTTTTGCTCAATTTTCAAACTTGCTTGTGGCTAGAATACACAATCCACAACTTGCAATTTACATGCAACTCTCTATCCTTTAATGACATTTGTCCTTGGACATGCATGTTGATGTGTATACATGCTCAAGTGAGTTCAAGAAATTAAGGAGTGATATGGCTACGTATCTTGGGCTAATTTTTACTAAGATTTTACATAGTTTTGACAAGGATTTGTTGGCAGGAACATACAGGAATGAATGCTATTTTGACAGTACATGTCTGATGCATTGCTTCCAAGCTTGATCTCAAGGGTTCAAAATGATATATTGATGCTTGACTTTGATGTCATGTATGTGGAAATGGCCTTGGGAAGATCTTATGCTTCTTTTGGAGGATTGAAATCTTGCTCATGATTGACTATCATAAAGTTGCAAGTCACAAGAACAAATCTGAGAGAGTTTTACTTAGACTCACTGCTTCCCGCTTGAGTCATTAGACATTCTTTTGGTACTGGATTACCCACATATACTTAGGGCAGAGATTGAATATGCTTTATATGTCATCTTTGGGCTGAAATGCATCGGTTTGTGTAGACCTTTTGAAGCTGTAAATAGTGGACAACAAGTCTTGTCGAAATATGTCCCTTTTCTCTACATCTGTAACACTCTGCTTTTGATCTCTAAAAATTGTCTTCCTTTATAACTTTGGGAGGGAAACCTCTTTGGGCCAAAATTAGGACCAAACTCTCAAAGACTTTGGTTCGATAGCTTGGATTGTCATCTTGGATTCTAGCAAATTGAATCTTGCTTCTTCATCTTTCTTCCTTCTTTCATGCATCTCCTTCAAAGAACAAATATCTTTTGTATGATTCTTCCATAGACAATATGAACAAAAGCCTCCTAGTATGGTTGACTTTTGGGTGCATTCAGTTGGCTGGATGTCCCACCTAATAGCACTTTCCACACCATATATTGGATCACATCACATCTCTTCCACCTCCTGCAGTACTAGATATGCTAGCGATATTTACTTTATGTCTGCAGTTGTTCTATAATCATATCCATCAACTCTTTCTTGACACTTGCAAACTGAATTGGACCAATAGTCCTTCAAATGTTCTCCTCTTGAAGTACTTGCAGTAGGATTTTGGGAAGTCTCTATAATCACTGCATAGAGTGATTGGGTCGATCCAAATGGTCCTCTATTTTGATTCTAATTCAGAGCTCTTGTTGAGACTATTGGTTGTTCGTTCATGTTGCTAGGATTCCACTGTTGTTGTTGAGTTGCCATTAGGGAAACAATTTGAGGCCAATGTTGTTATGGTTGCACTATCATTTGAGGCACTGCTATTTGCATCCCCACTATGAATTCAGTGCACTATACTAAGTCACTATTTGTATCTAAGAGTAGGGATAAGGAACAGTTCCTAAGACTACATTTGGTGAGTATACCATTCTTAGCATGGAAGGAGGTAAGGCTCCTCTTCTTGAGGTCATCAACAGCCTTGTTTCAACTTCATCATATAGTTTTCTACCTTTCCGTATAGCTTGTAAGTTGACCGATCTTCTCAACTCCATAAACTCACAAACTTTTGGTTGTAGGCCTCTAAGAAAAAATCCCTTCTGGATGCCTTCATCCAAGTTACAGTTGGTCCATCTCTTCCGTATATATTCCATTTTAAAGACATATGCTTCCACCTATTCTCCAAAGGACTTACTTAAGTTCATGAAGACCTGAATTTGGTGAGAAAGTTGTCCCATGTGCCAAAAGTTTCTGCTACTTATCTTTCATATCATTGAAACACCACACCTTTGAAAGTGGTGAGGAATATCACCAACCAATGCTTTGGGGTTTTGGCATTATTGGCTACACACACTACCATGAACTCAGCTACATGAAGATTGGGGTCTTCATTGTACTCTTCCTTAAAGATTGGCAAAACAAGACTACATTCACTGGCCTATCATCAACATTTCCAAGACAGATCTGACCTAGAACGAGACCTTGGGTTGCCATTGAGACTTCTGTAAAGAGTGTCGTAAGGGCATCAAAGGAAGCTTTTGCACCTAGCTTGTTCTCAGCTTGATAGATGATTTTTTATGCCGAGAAGTGCTTAAAAATAGCCAAAAATTATGAATATTAGGGAAAAAATAGACTTCGTCGAAGGCGGCGGTGGCAATTGGTACGATTTTAAGCGGCAAGTCCCTAAAGCGCTAGTGTTAATTTTCATGGGAAATCAAATGGTGGTGGATGGCCGAGCTGGAGTTTTTCTAGATGCAAAACGACGTCAAGAATCTAAAGCGTGTTAGATCTCAATTCCCATGTCGTTTGATCCCCCATTTAATCCCCGTAAGGTTCGGGATTGTGAAGCAGCTAGTGGATCTGGAAGTCGAGAAGAGCGTGACAAGGCCCAGCTTTGTAGATTTTGATGCCACGGAACCACCCGTCCAAATGGATCTCGATTCCGATGTCGTTTGCCCCTCCAAAAGCAAAAAAACCACTTGTCGGAAGTGTGAAAGCAAAAAGGCATGAACTAGATAAGTTGATTAAGATCTTAAAAGCTCTTAACAAAGAGCTTAAAGAGCCAAGAAGCCATGAAATGAAATGATGGGGGGGGGGCATCAGTTTTTTGCGCCCCATTTTCCCCCCAATTTTCATCATTTTCTGATCGGTGGAGGCAGGTGGAATCCTCTTGGCCCTAAGATGCTTCTATCCTTCGCCCTCCATCGCCACAAATGGATCAAGGAATGATGCACTGAGAAAAGAGATAAAAAACCGGTCTTTCTCTCTCCTCCCTCTCTCTTCTGCATAGAGGTAATTCATGTGCAAGAAATCAAGAAGAAGAGGGGTTGAAGAATGCTTGTCCGGCTGTGATCAGATTGCTCCAAGATGAAGAGAAGGCTAAGGAAAGAAGTTTAGCACTGAAGAATGGTTATTGGTCAGTCTCTGGACTGCCCAGAATAATCAATAAAAAACCTGCAACACGCAAGACACGCGGTATGCTTCAATTTTACAAAGAAATTGGATTGTTTTTGTTGTTTCATGGTCCAAATGTTGTTCATATGCGATGAATTTTTGTTAGAACCTTTTTTGCATCATGTTTGAGGACTGTAACTATAGAAATACAGAACCTGTAATGATTTAGAGCCGTTATTAATTCTTTAAAACCCGTAAAATGTAATTTTTAATGGAAATTAGTGGTTTTTTTAATTTTGAGTTGGGAAAAAGGAATGGAAATGGGATAAACTCAGAGAAAATGTTGAGTTTCAGTCAAAATAATAAGCCAATACAAATAAATCAGAAAATACCTATTTTCCATGAATAATAAATAGGGAAAATAGTAAAAAATAGAGAAAATTGAGATTTTCATGCTCAAAAAATATGGAAAAATAAGGTTTATATGTGTGAATGTTTGGCGAGGTTAAAGCATGAGGTCAAGCCTCATTTTGGCCTCATACTTTGTGTTATAGTATGTGTTTATTGCTTTTTACATACAAAAATGACACAAAACAACCTTTTACACCTATGCACCGCAGCAACACCTAAACGGTGAGGGGGGGAGGAAGTTTGTACGATGATCTAATTGCTGAAAAGATACAAATTTTGATTTTTCTCTTTGGGCATAGCATTTGGGGATCATTTCATAATTAAATATAGGTGACTAGTAGCATGGAAGTTCCGGTGATAGTCTCTAAAGCAACACAGCACGTAACGATTAGTTAAAATTCATGAAAGGGCTGTTTTCCGCACCTCACATGGCTGGTTTTTTTAAAATCATAAAATGATTGTGCACAATTATCATACACCTTGCATCAAGCATGCCACGTGGTATCTCTCGGAATGCATTGCAATTGATTGATAAACTTTGACCAACGTTGAGAGGACAGGAAACCTAAGTTGTAGGTTTAGACGCGTGCTTCCATTGGGAAAAGTTTTGTGAGGTAAATCAAAATCTCCTAGAACACTAAATTATGAAAGAGTGGAGTTTGTGCGAATGTTATATGTGTTAGCGATGCATCTTGGGGCCAATCCCCGAGGTGTAGGAGAGTCGCACTGGAGCCGCGGCAATCAGCCGAGAGGTGCTTCCCTATGTGTGTATTATGAGGCATTATGCCTATATGTTATGGGATCTCCCTTTGAGGAGAAGGGAGATGAACGTTGGACTACATATTGGATATAAACGCAAAATCGTCATAAGCATTTAGTGCAAAGTGAATTTTAGACGCTCCTGGCCCGCGAGGCCATGTGGTGGGGTTGTCTGTCATAAGCATGAGGTCTGGCTAGTGCCAGCCCATTTTAGGTCCCATCACAGCTTTGATTTTCTCCTTCTCTCTTCTTACATACCTCTAGATTCATTCTAGTACTTGCCTCTTGATCGAGTCATTCATTAGGGAGTTGGCTCCACCCAGTTTGTCTATACTCAACAAAAGGAAATCAGAAGGACTTTAATCTCTAGAGGACTCTTTTGCTAAAATTTCTTCTACTTCCTTCTTCTCACAATCTCTGAATTCGACTTTCATTCCACTACAAAGGGAAAGATATCTAAAGGTATCAAAATTCATTCTTCTAAAGACGGACATAGTGCTATTGTCCTGATAATACCAACTTTGAAGGGTTTCAATAGCATGGGTGTAAAGAACATTGTGTCTACTAGCTTCCAATGGGTTGCCAATTGGACGTGGCCCTCTCTTTTGACAAAATGCCTTCAAAAAGGCATGAAAATGACGACATGCTATTTTGCAACTTTATCACCATCTCTTGTGGAATCCTTGAATGAATCTTGTCTTCATCATTTGGAGGACCACTAGTTACTACATAGCTTCTTGGAAGATTTATACCCAGTGTACATGAGTAGCCATGGATTGAAGAATAGAAAATATTTAGTTGAAATGTGACTAAAATGGGACCAAAGACCTATGCTCTAATACCAATTGTCAAGAATGAGACTAGAGGGGAGAGAGAAGAGTGTACAATAGAAAGAAAAGATTAGATAGAAAGACTAACAATGAGAGAAAAAGACTAGAATGAGAGTGAAATGGAAAGAGAAGCCATGAAACATGCAAGAAGTGGAGAGACAAAGAGATTGTTTTCATTATTGTTCAACGATTTAAAAAATACAAGTCTCTTACATATTATACCTACTTAGTGTGACTTGGTATCTTACTTTTCCAAATATTATATCTCTCTAGTTCTTTACAATTGCCCAAAATTATTTATGTCTCAAGATTAGACTAGGATCAAAAGCTCATGGTAGCTTTATGGGCCCATTAGAGTGTCTATAAGACAAACTTCCTTTAGGCTTATATATTAAACTAACACTATAATGCCATCAAGTTCATGGTTCTTAGTCTTTGTATGTAGGTCATGAATGATGGTAAGGTGCCAAATTTTGGGTTAACTGGTCGGTCAAATTGGAATGCCTGACGGAAACCTACCTCTTGGCTACACATGCCTTGCTTTGCTAAGAAGGGTAGACAAAAGGCTTTGTTTGACAAGCATGTAGACTAAATAATCTTTGATAAATGGATTTGGTGCTTTGTACTCAATCAAAGGCCACAAGCAAAAGCTCAATCTCTAAGGCCTCAAACCTTGCCATGTTTGTGTTATCAGCAAGAGTGACAATATGGAATTGAAAATCATGAATGAAGAAAACATTGGGTACTTCAATGGAAGTTATTTTAAAAAGTACTACCCATCAAGGAATCATCTACATGAACCTCCCACATAGGAATAGAGCATCCCCATCAAGTCAATCGTGGTGATAAAACAAACATAATATGAGTAACTAGAGCAACAAAGGAAACTTAGTTGGTTTTCTCAACCAAAACTTTCTCTCCCAACCATGTATCATAATGTAAGAGAAGCCACTATTAGTAACTTAGAATTTCAAATCAAACCCATCACACCACTAGCCCACCTTTGAGTTTGGCTAATTGTAGTGACTAATTGCAACGAAGGTTGTTACTATCAATGCTCTAATTGATGAGGGATCTAATTACAATGTCCTCCCATACTACTTATGGAAGGGATTAGGTCAACCAAAATTAACTCCCATTGATACCAAACTGAAGCAAAAAATCCTACTTCTTATTAGGGAAATGCAAACTAATGCTTGTGGTGGAGAACTAGAAGCATTCCTCTATTCTTCTACATTTGTAAATAGGAAAGAGATAAAAAATGAGATACTCTTAGCATGATTCTTCAAATACCTTACAAATTGTGACATCAACTATGTTAACCAATAGCTCTCTTAGTAATTAGCTAGGACATCAAACAAAACTCTACTATTGGATGCTCAAGCTAAGAACCTACATTAGGTTAGTAGTCCCCAATCATTTTTTGAGCTTTGATAGAGGTCTAAGATTAAATCCCAACCAAGGTAGGCCAAAAACTGTCACACACATTGCCCAACAAGCAAAAGAGGAATTGAAAGAGGACTCACATATCACTATGATGGCTATCCAATGACTTTCTCAAGGTGCAAGGGTACTATCAAGGTTGTTTCTATCTTTATTTCCAAAATGCTCCTGCACATCAAACCATTCAACAAAGATGGGAACCATAGTAGTGATAGACCCATACCACTAATCAAATCATAAACTTCAACGCAATATAAAAAGAGAAGGTGTAATTGAAGGACCAACAAATCCTATTAATGAGATTAAGTATAAGCCATGTAAGCCTTCACCAAAACCTATGGACACCCTAGTCCCTAAATCTACTACGATCTATAGGCCAAAGAATCTCATTTATTCCTTAGCCTTTGATTTTAGTCAAGATGTACTTCGAAAAATGCAGCACAAATTATAGCACTTCAAAAGAGTATAGTACAATAGACCACATTGCCTCACATCCCTATAACCACACCAACTACCTTGAAATTTGATCATCATTTGGATAAAGCTAAAATCATAATGCCAATCCAAAATCTAGAGGCCCTGAATACACCTCTCTTCCTAGTCTATGATGCTAAGCCTCTACCTCCTGCGAACCTTAAAGCAAATCACAATATTTTTTCAATCTATAGAATGGAAAATGATATGGCTAAGCAAACTAAACACACTATTGCAGAATGCTTCTTCTAGCTAGACTCAATGTTTGGAACCTTTGCCAAAGTCTTTGAAATCATAAATATTGGTCTTATTGTTGATGATGACATGGTCAAGCTTGTCTCCCACGAGCATCCCACTTGGGAGGAAAACAAGCACCTATACAAGAAAACCATTCCTATGTAGGAGTAATTATCATAAATTTTTTGGATAAACAACTAGGAATACGACGATTGATCCTCCCCACCTATGTGTTAGCTATTAAACTTAAAAATAAATTTGGGATTCGTTGTAAAGAAGGACTAATCTAACAATGGAAATGAACAGGAAATCAAATTATTCTAAGATACCACAGCAAGAAATGTAACAAACTGAATTACAAACATGGCCATGCCATGGAACATCTTTCCATTACCAGAGCACAATGTAGCCATGAGCTGTTAACCAAGTACAAGAAGGTGAAAGACAAGAAGGATAAAATTGTGATAATGCCAAAGAATGATGCTACATTAGCACTTTTTGCCTTTTATACTAATTCCTAAAGTTCTCTTTTCTCTTGGCTCAAGTATTTTACAAAGTTTATACTTGGAATAGGCTTCAGCTCCCATGTTGATAATTTTCTTCATTACAAATCATCCCCTCCTAGAGATGTTTTGTCCTCAAAACTTAAGATAATGAGATAGTAGGCAGGTTGTTAATGAAGCAAACTATGTCGATGAAGATCCATAAGCATGTGGAAGCACTTTGTGTGAAGAAACATCACAATGAACCTGAAACAGTGAATTGACTGCTTGATGTCCAAATAGGGCTACCTCAGTAAAATTGCCATAACTTTTGAATGGATTGTCCAAATTCAGTGTTTGAAGTGTAGAGATGAAATACACAACCTGAAGCATCATCCCATACCATCGAGATCACTTTTGATGTCATTAAGGCAATTTAATTAATAACAATATTTTAAAATAGCAAGCTGTCCTTGCACAGTCTATCATCATTCATCTTGCAAGAGCCATGGAAAAGCGTCCAAATAAGAAGAGCATTGCCAAATGGACTCTTGCATAGGTAGCCCCTTCCATTTGATCAAGAATTCAGTGAGAGTTTGGTTCTTGAGAACCTCTTTACGCTTCCAAATAATCTTCTCAAGTTCATAAATAATCAGTCCATCTTCATCAAGTGGTGGAAGCTCTTCAATAACTTTACATCTTGCCCAATATACTTATTCAATTGTGATACATGAAAAACATCATGTATGTGAGTAGTTGAAGGTAATTGGAGCTTATATGCAAGCTCTCCAATCTTTTCCAACACCAAATATGGGCCATAAAATTTGTGAGCCAACTTGTTATTTCCATCCTTAAAGGATGCATAATGAGTCTTCGGCACCTTCAAGAAGACCCAATCTCCAACATCAAACTCCATGTGTCTCCACCTATCATCAGCATAGGACTTCATGGCATCTTACATCTTTCATATGTTTTCTTTACATTGCTTCATAAGCATCTCCATTCTTTCTAATTTGTCCTTCGCTTATGGAGTCACGTCTTCATGAAACATGGCTGAAGGAATTTGAACCTTGTATCCATAGAGTGCCTCAAAAGAAGCCATCCCAATGCTCATATGATATGTGTTGTTGTAACAAAATTCAGCAAGATGAAGCCAATTATCCCAAGATGATTGCATGTCATGACAATAGTATCTTAATTATACTTCCACCCATCGGTTAACCCTTTCAATTTGACCATTGGTTTGAGGGTGGTAAGCCGTAGTAGGGGTAAGAGTAGTGGCCATGGAAGTAAACAAACCATTCCAAAAATTTCCCATGAATCTAGTGTCTCTATCTGACACTATCCTCAAGGGCATACAGTGTAACTTAAATACTCCTTCCATGAATTTGACCGACCACTTGCTTTGCTGAAAATTGTGTCTTGGTTGGAATAAAATGGGATGATTTTGTTAGTCTATCCACCACAACAAAAATGCTATTCCAACCATGCCTTGTGGTAGGGAGTCCCGTAATGAAGTCCATTGAAATGTCGGTCCATTTTCCTTGTGGGATAGGCAAGGGTTGAAGGAAACCGCGGCTGGTAATAAAGAAGCATCTTTATTTTGTTGACATTCCAAGCAATGAGAAACATACTCCTTCACATCATGCCATAGGCCTTGCCAATAGAAAAACTTGTGCACTTTGTCAAAAGTCTTAAAGAGACCAAGATGGCCAGCCAAGGGCGAAGAATGCATTTCTTGGAGAACCTTCAGCCTAAAGTTTTTTTGAGAGATCAAGTAGACCTTTCCCTTGTACATAAGATCCATTATGCCATTTGAAATTTGGATATTCTTCATTTACCCCTTGCTGTAATTTCTACATTATTGTGGCAGCATGCTCCTCTATCATATATTCCTCTTGTATGTCATTTATCAAATCTTTATATATAGTGGAGACGGTAGATACATTACATGTCCACATCCTAGAGAACACATCCGCCACTACATTGTATTTTCTAGCCATGTATGCTATCTAAAAATCATATGATTGAAGAGTTACAACCACCTTATTTTCTTAAGAGACAAGTTAGGTTGAGAGAGGAAGTACTTCAACACCCTATAGTCACTTTTCACCTTAAAGTGACTTCCATAGAGGTAATGATGCCAATTTTTGACTGCTTGTAGTATAGCTAGCATCTCTTGCTCATATACATGCATTTGCCTTTCTTTTTCATCAAATTTTCTGCTCTCGTATGCAATGACACCATGTTCTTGGGCTAAAAAAGCCCCCAATCCTCTCCCACTAGCATCTGCATAGATCACAAAGAACTTAGAAAAGTTGAGACAAACCAATATGGGTGTTGAAATGAGGAGTTGCTTCAGCTCATTGAAGCTTTTGTCAGCTATTTCATCCCCAAAGAAAGCTTATTTCTTTAACTTATCAGTTAATGGTGCAGCCACATGAGCATAATTCTTGATAAATCTTTGGTAGAAAGAAGACAAACCAAGAAGACCCCTCAATGAAGTGGTATTTGTTGGAGTAGACCAATCTTTCACACATTGGACCTTTTTCGGGTCAACCCTGATGCCATTTTCTCCAACAATATGTCCCAAGTATTCTACTTCTTTGGCCATGAATGTACATTTGGTTGCTTTAACAAACAAGTTGTGACTCCTCAATGTGTCAAAAACTTCTCTAACATGCTGTAAATGCTCTTCTTTGTCTTTACTATATATCAATTATCAATATGTCATCAAAGAACACCAAAATTGTCTTGAACAAAAGTGGCTGAAGTATCTTGTTCATTAAAGCTTGGAATGTGGTTGGAGTGTTTGAAAGACCAAAGGGCATAACCATGAAATGATACAATCCCCTCTCGGTTTTAAATGCAATCTTGTATTCATCCCCCTCCTTCATGCATATTTGGTGGTATCCTAACCGCAAATCAATCTTTGAAAAGACCTTGGCATCCTTCAATTCATCCAAGAGATCATCAATCCTTGGTATTGGATACCTATTTTTGATAGGGGCCTTGTTCAAATCCCGTTAATCTATGCACATGCAGAATGAACCATCCTTCTTCTTGACTAAGAGAATGGGAGAAGCAAAGGGAGATTGACTTAGTTGTATAAGACCCATTTCAAGTAGCTCCTTGGCACTCAACTTCTTCTCTTTCCACCTTTGAAAGGCGATATGGTGGTTTATTGATAGGCTTGGTATTTGGAAGCAAGTCGATGGGGTGATCCACTTCACGCTTTGGAGGAAAAGAGGTAGGTGGCTGAAATAAATCATCATACTCTTCCAACAATTTGCAAAGACAAGGATCCATATATTTTGAAGGACTAGAGGGATGATTTGAGGAGGGATGATCCTCATCAATCTTTGACAAGAGAAGGGTAAACATACATGCCTTTGCATTGATCTCTCTCTTAATCTTCTTGATGTTGATCACCTCTAGCTTCTTCTTCTCAATCCCTTGAAGAGTAACTTATTGTCCATGCCATTGAAATTCCATTTGTAGCCTATTCAAATACATGGTAAACCTGCTAATACTTTTCAGTCGATTACAGCCAAGTATGACATCAATGGGACCCATCTCTAAGGTAATAAGATTCACTAAAGTGGTACAAGATGATGATAAAGTGAGGGGAACATTGGAACAAATCTGATTATTACTCTCATAAGCTCCATTTTCCACTTGAATTCTTAGTGATGAAGGCATTTCTTGTGTACACAACTTCAGCCCACAAATTCGGTCCATCAAGAGACTGTGTACAAAGCTAATGTGTACTCCCCGTATAAATAAGAATATGAGCAATTCTTCCATTAATGTAGCCTTTAAGGTGTAATGTATTGTCCCCATTGGAACCATTCCATGCATCATGGGAGATAGAACAAAGCTTCAATGAATCCAAATTTGTCCAAGGATCATCCATGTAGTAACCACCCAATTCGAATGGAAAACCATCCATAGGGTCATAGAATTCTTCATGGCAATCATCATCATGGTCATGCATCTCCTCAAGAGTAGGTAAGCACTCAAACTGAGATAGACTACTTTCATTTGTCTCAACATCCAATTCCTCTTCAAAGATCATGCTCACTTTGACATTCTTGGCTTTGCATTTTGTCTTGTGGTCAAGCGACCATTTCTCCCCACATTTGAAGCATATACATTTTGCATACAAGTCCTTCAGCTTATCATTAGATGCATGCTTTCCTTGCACCATAGGAGCTGAGTTTTTGCCACCTATTTTATTCCTCTTTCCATCTAATCTATTTTCAACATTAAATCTGAAATTACTGTCCTATTTTGATCCATAAATAGAAGGAAACATAGGAATCTTGTTGTAGGCATTTGTTGGCTTTCCTTCTTGCTGAAATTCAATCTTTGTTTTTTCCTAGAATTTGCAACTGTTCTAGTGGATTGGTTTGGCTAAAAATATTGTCATGTTCTTTGCTGAAAATTCTTATATTTTTGACCATACCTTTCAGCCAATTGTATGGCAGCTTGTAAAGAGGATGGTTTCATAGCTCCCACTTCCAAAGATAGAGAAGATTCAAGCCCAAATATATACTTATTCAGCTTGGCATTGTCAGATACTCCATCCACATAAATGGAGAGGTTAAGGAATTGGTTAGAATAATCTCTAACCATTAATTCCTTTTGCTCAAGAGCATGCCACTTCTTCTCTAACTTCTCTTTCTCAATAAGAGACACGAAAACTTCGATCATTGCCCTCTTTAATGCATCCCATTTCAATAATTCATTAGCAATCCTTGACATATAGTGCCACCAAGCGTGTATCAACTTATCTTCCCAATGGCTTAACCACCTGGTTAGGTATTAGGAGTTGATTAGATGGCATTATGTTGAGGTTCATTATTTGGCTCTCACTATTTAATGGGCCCATTTGGCTAGCCATTTGCATAGAAGCATTAGGAGGATCTTGCAATATAGGTATATTTTGTGTAATGCCTCCTCTTGCATTAGGATTTGTTATAGGTAGACTTATTGTATCTTGACCTCCATTAGCTATAGGCAATGCCAAATTATTGGTAGGACCTAGGCTTGAATAGAGATTTTCCCTAGATACATAGGTTGCTTGTAATTGTGATTCTATCTCCTCCACTCATGCAATGGCAATATCTATATTAATGAGAGGAACACTACTCAATTGTACTTGGATGTTGAAATCCAATCCATGTAAGAAATACTGTATTTGGGTAGGAAGTGGAATGCAAATATAGGCCTGCAATTTGTGAAACACCTCCTTCAATTTCTTAGCATAAGCTCGAGCATTCTCATGAGGCTCTTGACCTGTCACATTTAAAATATATAGCTTAGGGGAAAACTCTCTTTGAAAGGCTGCATAAAGTAGATCTATTGTAGCTATGGTTCTGGCTTCCAAGCCATGATACCACAACACAACTCTTCCTTTCAAAGTCATATTAAAGAACATCATCAGATGCACTTCATCTTGAATTTGGTAATTAAAAATTAACTTTTAGAACTCATTAATATGGAGTTCTACATCCTCCTCTACGAACCCATTAAAAATGTGTAAAGGAAAATCAAGTGCTGGAAAATCTGTTATTCTTATAGGTATCGCAATTGGTTGTGCCATGATGAAGATTAGTTTTGTTCTAGGGATTTGTACCAGAGGGGTTACACTCCTACTTGAAGTGGATTGACTTTTCGGGGAAAGGGGAACAATAGAGCTTCCTCCTCTCCCTGAGGATGGACTAATTGAGATATTAATTGGGTTAATAAGACCCCTCACTCTTAGTGATATTGGACTAATGTGCTTAGAATAATAGCTCCTAATGATCATCCTCAAAGGCCTCCACCATTGGCTTCTGAGGTGTCTTGACAACCATCATAAGAGAAGCACTAGGGAACATACAAGATGGTGAGGCACTTGTGGACAGGTCCCTTTGGCACTAAGGATAAGAGTAATCTAGCAAAAGGACTGTAAGAGAGAACATGGAGCTACAAGAGAAGCTCGAGGCCAAAGAAGAGAGGGAGAAAAAGGAGAAAATAGACATACATAAAGCACAAAGTGAGTCCAAAAGCACAAAAGAATGAGGAAAGAAATAAGAAAGGGACAAGGAGAAGAGAATAAAAGAGGAATCAAGAAGAGCTAAGGACGAGAGAAAGAGAAGAGCTGAGAAGGAAGAGGCGGAGCTCAGGAAGAAGGAGGAAGAAGACATAGCTCTCCCTATTCGCCTCTCAATAAATAAACCTTCAAGGCAAGAAGAGTTGGCAGACATGAGCTCACCTCAACACAAAGGTCCAAGCACCAACTCCAAGGCACACAAAAACTTGTCACCCCCAATGACGAAGGGAAAGGGTGAGGGTTTGATCCACCCTATTCTATCCATCCTGCTTCTACTCACCACCCCAGTCACTGCACCCACTTGAGACTCCTCCACCATGGTTGATGCTAACATTCTCCTGGCATGGGTGCAGTTCCTAGTAAACAAGGAGGCAACTCAAGGTGCGAGTGCAGGAAACCCTATGACATGAGCAAGAAGACAAATAGCTGGTGTGCAGATGCAGAATCCAGATGGGACCTCAAACGAAGATTGAAGCATCTACAACCACTAGTCCCTTTGCATTGCCCTTTTCCACCACCTACGATGCCTATGTGTAGGAACTCCTATCAGAGCTGGAATGGATAAAGGAAGCCAAAAGGATTACCATGTTGAGATATCGAGCTCCACTCGTGATATGCCAGGGTGACCGTTGTGCATTTATGTCACCGACTTGTCAGTTACAGATGTGGTTGGTACACCGCCCATGAATAATATCCAAATGACAGCTATCCTTATCTACTCTAGTTTGTGGCTCAGTTAGTATGCCACCTTCATTAGTTGAGTTTGGTTTGAGACCCATATATAGGGTTCTTCTATTTCTATGTACTAGAGTTCTTTTGGCTTACACAACTAAGAAGAGAAAAACTATTTTCAGCCTCCACCTATGTGTATTCCCCCATTGTGCAAGCAAGAAAGCTACAAGTGAGACTCCTTCCTTCTCTCCCACAATCTTGACATGGTATCAGAGCCTTGTTCGTGGTAAGGAGCTCAAGAAAGCAAGCCAAGTTCGCGGTGTTCTGGTAAGAGGACCAGTGTTGCTTTCATTTTTCTGTTTTGGGAGCAAGTCTCTGCAGGTAGCACAGCCGGAAAGATCAAGAGTGCATTGTCTCAGATTGAGACGCCCTTCGCGGTGTAGCAAGAGGGCAGTATATGCTGCGGGAGATGGCTTTAGCCCTTGGTTGCTCTGTTTTTTTGATTTGAGGCCATTTCGGGGCCTATTTTGGAGGCGGAAGTTTTCTGCACGCACTTAGGAAAAGGCCCTGTTTTATGCTGTGCGACCACTGTTCTATAGGTCGGTGAAAAGTTACTGTAGAAATTTCATAGTATGCCTGTGCGCAGAGACATTGGGAGTTACAGAATCATCCTTGTTGCCTGTTGATGCAAAATCGTCACTAGGAAGTGACTGTGTGGTCAAATACCACTTTCGTCAGTTCTGCAGATTTGCCCTTGTGAGGCTGAAGTTGTGTTCTTTGCAGTGACAGAATTTTTTGCAGTGTTCTGTAATGGCGTCTGATTCTCTTTCACAGATTGTCACTGAAAAGCTTGACAAGAACAACTTCCAAGCATGGAAGTTCAGAATGACGAATTTCCTTATGGGAAAAGGATATTGGGAATTCGTTGCAGGAAATGAAGAAGAACCGGTTCTTCCTGATGTTCCCAATCAACAGCAAATGCAGGCATTTAAATCATGGCATGAGAGAGCCAGAAAAGTTATGTACTGGTTGTCTATTAGCATTTCAGACTCTATGATTGTGCATATTCAGAATGCAAGTACACCAAAGGAGGCATGGGATACTCTGTCAAAAATGTATAGCACAAATACTCAAGCCAAGAAAATGCAGCTCAAGCAAGAGTTGCACAATGTGCAAAGAGAAAGTATGAGCATCAATGACTACCACATGAAGGTGAAGAAGATTGCAGATGCACTTGCTTCCATTGGGTCGCCAGTGGAAGATGATGATTTAGTTTCTATGACCTTAAATGGTCTAGGAAAGGATTATGCACAGTTTCGAACATCCATTTCCGTCCGTGAAAGATTTCCTGATTTTGAGGAGTTGATTGCTCTTCTAATTTCTGAGGAGCAGAGAAATGGTGGTGTATATTCTTCAGGAGGAACTTCAAAAGAAGCTGTCTTCTACTCAAATGCTGGAAGAGGTAGAGACAGAGGTAGAGGAGGCCGATCTGGAGGCCGTGGTAGAAATCAAAATATGCAGCAAACTCAAGAAAACCAGTCCTATGGAGGAGGATGTGGTAACTCTAGAGGCAAGGGGAGCCAAAGAGGTCGTGGTGGATGGCAAAGAGGCCAAAATGCAAACAGCAATGTTGAATGCTACTACTGTGGTAAAATGGGTCATATGGCTAAAGACTGCTATAAAAAGCAGAATGACATCATGAATGGAAATTTGCAACAAGGGAATTATGCATCTTCTAGTAGACAGGGTGATGACAGAAATGAGCATTTGTTTATGGTGCAGCACATGAACAATTCTGTGACAAGTGCAGAAGAAAGCAACGATGTATGGTATGTTGACTCAGGTGCATCAAACCACATGACAGGTCATGCAGAATGGATGGAGGATGCAAGGAAAATGGAAAAACCAGGATTTGTGGAGACTGATGATACTGCACATCCTATTGTGCAGATTGGAAAAATTCCTTTGTCTATGTAGGATGGGAAAAAGAAATACCTGTCCGATGTATTTCATGTCCCGAATATCACCAAGAATCTGGTTTCTGTTGGTCAAATGGTTGAGCAGGGCTTGCAGGTCAGATTTAATCCTCATGGATGCTTTGTTGAGGATATGAAAAATAAAGGTCGCTTGATAGCAAAAGGAAAGAAGAAGGGCAAAATGTTTACGTTGGATGCAGACATGCCTGAATTGAGTGTAGCAATGTTTGCACATGGGACCGGTGTAGTTGCAGATATTGATATCTGGCATAAACGCATTGGTCATGTTAATGTACAATGACTTAAATCAATGCAAGCCCAAAATATTGTTGCAGGATTGCCGAAATTCAAGGTTGCAGAAATGCATAAGGTATGTGAAGCCTGTCAGTTTGGAAAACAGGCAAGGAAACCATTTCCTAGACATGTTCAAGAGAGTAAAGAGCCATTGAAATTAATCCACTCTGATGTGTGGACTGCTAAAGCTGCATCTCTTGGGGGCTGTCATTATTTTGTCACTTTTATTGATGACTATAGCAGAAAATTTTGGGTGTATTTTATGAAAAAGAAAAGTGAAGTTTTTGGGCATTTCAAAACTCTTAAAGCTATGGTTGAAAAAGAAACAGACCTGCAAATAAAATGCCTAAGATCAGATGGAGGGGGAGAGTACCTCTCAAATGAGTTTGCAAGGTTCCTACAGGAGCATGGCATAAAGCAGCAATATTCATGCAGTCATACCCCACAACAAAATGGAATTGCAGAAAGGAAAAACATGCATATTGGAGAGGTATCTCGTGCCATGCTCAATGAAAAAGACTTGCTAGATTTTTACTGGGCTGAAGCAGTTGCTATAACAGTCTACATAATGAACAGGACTCCCACTGCAACAATACATGGGATGACTCCAGATGAGAGGTATATTGGTAGGAAACCAAATATTTCTCATTTGAAGATTTTTGGTTGCATTGCCTATGTTCATGTGCCAGATGAGTTGAGATCCAAGTTGGATCCAAAAGCTGAGAAGTGCATCTTTATTGGTTACTCTCTGCAGTCAGCAGAAAGGGTATAGATGCTATAACCCTTCTACTCATAAGTGTACAGTGAGCAGAGATGTTGTTTTTGATGAGATGAGTAGCTGGTATAAACCAATAAATGTGATTGATGATGTAGATGCACAAAATGGTAATGCTGCACAGAATTCACAGCAACAGTCACAAAATATTAGTGGACCTGGAGTGTCCTCTAGCAGTGGTTCATATTCTTTGCCATGGACAGGCAGATTGAGATCAGGAGAATCTCCTCAAAACAATGTAGATAGTGGTATGCAGGTTTCATAAAAAGGAAAAGAGAAGGTAGATTAGCCCATGTTTGATGTGAATGCAGGTCACTCTTATGTGGATGGTGAATCCAGTGGCTCAGAACAGAGCATTGATGATGAGTTGGGTATTCCTTCTATTGTTACACCTGGAGTAAGGAAGACCATTGATGTTTTGAGAGCACCTGGGAGTGAATCTACTTTGCGCAAGTGTACCAGAGCTAGGTATCCTGTGGATAGGCTGAAATATAATGGATTTACAGCCATTCACTATGCATATATGGTCAAAGTGATACAGGAACCAGAACCCACTTCTTTTGAGCAAGCCATGGGAAAAGAAAAATGGGAGAAAGCCATGGATGAAGAAATGGATGCCTTGGAAGCAAATGCTACATGGGGATTAGTACCTTTGCCTAAAGATAAGAATGAAATTGGTTGTAAGTGGGTTTATAAGGTGAAGCACAATGCAGATGGTTCTGTGAACAGATACAAGGCAAGATTAGTAGTCAAGGGGTATGCACAAACATATGGCATTGATTATGAAGAAACATTCAGTTCGGTTGCAAGGATGGCAACCGTAAGAGCAATCATTGCTATGGCTGCATCAAAGGGATGGTCTTTACATCAGATGGATGTAAAGAATGCCTTCTTGCATAGTGATTTGCAAGAAGAGGTATATATGGAGCAACCACCAGGTTATGTGCATGTTGTTCATTTTGAGTTTGTTTGTAAGTTGAAGAAAGCCTTGTATGGCTTGAAGCAAGCACCTAGAGCATGGTCTGACAAGATAGGACAGTATCTTATCACTATTGGCTTTTAGATTTTCAAGGCAGATTTCTCACTTTATGTGAGAAAAACAGAGAAAGGTATTATGCTACTTGTCATTTATGTTGATGATTTGATTATGACAGGTGACAGTGATGAAGATATCCTTCATGTGAAAATGCTATTGAAGTAGAAGTTTGAGATGAAAGATTTGGGAGAGCTGCGTTATTTCTTGGGCATTGAGGTGATTAGATCACCAAGTGGGATACGCCTCTTACAGAGGCAATATGGATTGAACATGCTATCCAAATATGGGATGACAGGCTATAAGCCTATTTTAGTTCCTTTGGAGCAGAATGTGAAGCTGAGCGCAGATCCCACCTCAAGGGTAGGACTTCCAAATGACCTATCTCCATAAGCCGCACACTGCACCTCGATCAATGCACGAATTGAGTCCTCAAGTGTGGGACAACACCCAGGCTTGCCCAACTCCCAGTTCCACACCCCCAGGTAGTGCACCTTGTTTTCTTTTTAGGTACAAACAAAGGTTGTAACCCACTGACTTAGGAGGCCCCAGCATTCATGCAATACATTCTTGGCCCCCACCACCTCAACCAGTTAATCAACCTCTCCCAAAACTAATCCCCACAAGACCCCATCATCATCACTCATACGACCACCCTTTTCAATCATCAAATCTTCATCAACTCAAAACTGTCAGTGTCATGGAACTTGCAACTTAAACAAAATTGGGAAAAAGCCATGTTAAGCTCATGGTGTCACGACCTCAAAAGTGAGAGGGGGATCCATCCAACACCATCTTAAATTGCAAAGGACCAATCCACCCATTGTCAACATCAAGGAGGGATCAACCCCAACACCATATTCAATTTCAAGGGTTGATCTATGCGATAGCGTCCCCCGCAAGGGCTTGTATACAAACTCAAAAAGCCATTTGGCTACACCCGTCCCACCTTCCAACTACTACATATCAATGCCATGGGACTAGCACTAGGCTAGGAAGGGGGTAATGTTAACCTCAGCACAAGAAAAAAGCAAAAAAAGTGGAAAAGCACAAGTCGGGAGCCAAAAGAGGCGGCCCAAAAGGAAATCGGACACAACAGAAGAAGCAAAAAGGGAAACAACCAAAAGAGCAAGGGCGGCCTCAAAAGCTAATTCAAAAAGTAAAAGTGCATTTTTAAATGCAAGGCACCCCTAAAACTTCTTGTAAAAGAGCGCGAGGCTCCCTCCTATGAAAATTGTAAAGGTAGATGGGTGGTAGAAAGGAAGCTAGGAAGATAGAAGGACAAAGAAAAAGAGGGTAAAAAAGGGGATGACCACTACCCCAAAGGGATTTAGGGTTTTTTATATAAAGTTG
This sequence comes from Lygodium microphyllum, assembly GCF_053477565.2. Classification (NCBI taxonomy): domain Eukaryota; kingdom Viridiplantae; phylum Streptophyta; class Polypodiopsida; order Schizaeales; family Lygodiaceae; genus Lygodium; species Lygodium microphyllum. The sequence continues at coordinate 122,570,932 of NC_141162.1, read as the reverse complement.
AAAAGTGAATGAGGAGCTCTTTCTTGTGTGTGGCCAAAAGTAGCTCTTCTCCTCTTCCTCTTCTTCTTCTTCTTGCTTACTTGAGCATATGCTTGTGAGAGGGAGTGTGAGAGTGTAAGGAAGTTTGTGTGTGAGGGTGAGGGACCATGGTGGAGAAGCTCTCCATCTTCTCCTCTCTTCTTCTCTTGCTCATGGCAATGGAGCTTGGAGTGTGGAGCTTGAGGATCAAGCTCGCTTGAATCTTGCACTTGGATTGTGGAGCTACCGGAGTGCTTGGGAGAGGATGCAACTTGATTAGGCATGGAGGTAAGCTCACTACACTCATAGAGAGAGATAGCATGTCAGCTATGTGAGATAGCCATTCGTGCTCGACTTGAAAGAATAAGTAGTCCGCGGGTCTTGGCAGTAGCTCACCCCAACAATAGCAATTAAGGAGAGAGAACTACTAATGTGTTGAGATATATATAGATATATATATATATATTTGGGGGTTAAAAAAGAGAAAGAGAGAGAGAAAGAGAGAAAGAGGGTGTTATTAAGGGGGAGGAGAGAGAGATACATATTGTGGGTCTCCGAGATATGAGAGAGAGAGAGAGAGAGAGAGAGAGAGAGAGAGAGAGAGAGAGAGAGAGAGAGAGAGAGAGAGAGAGAGAGAGAGAGAGCTTGAGGATTAATGAGTTCACATCCTCATCTCCTTCACCTTGGATCTGACAACCTAGATAATGAATCATTCATTTAAGCTCTATAAGATTATTAGTTGCTACTGGTTCAAACTATCTAAGTTGTGATTTGACTCCATCTCCATAAACAATAAAATCCATTACTATTTCATGTGGATGAGGCAATAGAATATTGTGAATATCCCACATATGAGTTTTAATCAATTTAATGCAACTTCTATAATATTCAACAAACTACCCCTCAGAATGCAAGTACATATTTTGTTTATTATTAAGAGATCACTTAAGGAACTGATATAGCCAAGGAACATTGGTAGGAATTTTCACTCAAACTCAAGAGGGAATGTAGACTTGTTTTCCCTCCAAGAATTATCCATTTACTTGTGTTTAACTAAATATTTCTTATAGACAGATGAGGGTTCTTCCATTTGTAGAGGATCAATATTTAAGTTAGATTCTTGCTCCTCTAAATACACCTCTAGAACATAAATTTCTTCTAAATATTTCCTCTCCCTAAATAGGATTTCCGAGTTTGGAAAAACATAACTAAATCTTTTGCCACTATCGTCAAATGCTACATGCTCAACATCCATGTGAATCAAAGTAGATACTATGTGAAATTGATTCTATGAGAAACTTATTCACCATAGAGTCCAATAGAGACTCAAGAGCTACTATGTGCTACATGAGTAAAGTTCTAGGATGGCACAATGAGAGCCAAGCCTCGCTCTACCACCACACATGATGTTCCTCTTTGGATCTTCTCTCTTGTATATGATAGCAACAAACTTTGGTCTTGTCTTTCTTTCTCTCCTCAACTATGGATGTGTACAACATAAGAAGGTAGATTGCTAATGAATAATCATGCTCTACAACCTCCAAAGGTATTATGCCTAGTGTACTCTCCATGGGATCAGTACATGCTTTGTGTGAAGGATATAGACCACAGTTGTTCACTAGTTTTTGGTGGCTCTTCCCAACTTGAATGCCATGAGCTATTCCAAAGGTATTGAAGTAATATCGGATCCCTCAATGGAATATGTGCAAGTGGCGATGACGCTCAAAAAGTCTTCTAGGACACTCTCCTACTGACAAGAGATTTGAGGTGGACCAATGGGAAAGGGGGTGGTATGCACATTTTATCTACTCCCTTTTTTCTCTTCTCCCTACCACTCATAGGCTTGTCCCCCGATGTCCCCTTTTATTCCCCTCCCACTTTTACCACTCCCTGTCACGTGGGTCCCACTGGTATCCCCTTCTCCTCAAAAAAGGGCCACCCCCTTAAAAAAATCTATTCTTATATCACATATAGTAAAAAGATCATTTTCTAGTGTCTTTTTGCAAGACATGCGTCCACTTTAGTTATTCTCTTACCTCCATTCTACAAATCTTCTTAGCTTTATATACTCACATAGCCATATCCCATAGAACCCCCATCTTCTTCTAGCTATAGTCACACATCATCCATCTTTTCTCTTTCTTCTATGCTCATTCTCTTACCTCCATTCCACACATTTTCTCATCTTTTTATGCTCACATACCCATAGCCACCACAGAGTCCCCAACTTCTCCCAGCCCCCATAGACACACAACACCTAGCTTCTCTCTTTCTTCTAAGCATAGCCACACATCCCCCAACTTCTCCTATCCATAGCCACACATCATCCAAATTATCATTTTCTTCCACTGTCATCTTTTTACCTCAGTTCCATAAAACTTCTCATCTTTTTATTCTCAAATAGCCATAGCCACAACCCCCCAGCTTCTCCTCTAGCCATAGCCATATAGTACCCAACTTCTCTCTTTCTTCCATCTCAATATCTACCACCATTTTGAAGTGTTATTACTTGCATTCTTCTCCTTCTAAGTAATATTCTTCTCAAATCTATTCCAATGGCATCTACATATTGGCAAAGGTGACCCCATGATTCCATATCTGCTATCTATGTACACAATACAAAGGATGAGCATGGCAAATGAGAAGGACCATTGTTCAAGAAGGATTCATGGGTATATATGCAATCTTTAGTAATAGAGCCTCATCAAGTTTTTTGTTATGGTATACTACAAACTCATTGGAAGGGTAGAGTACTTGGGTTTTGGGGGAGGCTTAAGATGGTGATCTTAGTGCATCAATTCCTTCTCCTCTTCCAAGCACCATTGCACTTGTCTCCTACACCCCTTCTCCTATGATGGATCACATTGTTATGAGCTTTATGCAATTCCTTCATGCAAAAATTTCAATAGGAGATAAGATTTGTACTAAATCTTTTGTTCTAATATCAAGTATTACGATACAATATTGTGCATGGTCCAAGCATCGTATTATCCTATTGAGTATATAAATACATACCTTCAAGAGTATACCATCGACATTGAGGATTTTGTTGAGAAATGGATGCCCTACAATCTTTTGCATTATATCAATAGCAGAGAGTCATTTTGCAAAAGACTAGATCATTTTTGTGCAAATCTCGCCCCCCTACTTCAAGCATCTCACTTCTTGATAGGCCATAGAATACAAAATTGATCAACATGGAATTGACTACCTCTCATGGATGGGCATCTTCATTTTGTTACTCAATGAAGGTGAAGACCCCCTATAATCATAGTGGGTATGGAAGAGCATGTGGGAGGGTTGCTAAAAAATGTCATTGACCCACTGACAAGGCGGCCTGAGAGGATGTAAAGGCTACAAAAGAGGTAAAATCTCTAGAACTTATGGTTGAAAGAGCTATATTCGTTGTGAATCATACCTTGGAAAGTGGCTCACGTGAATAGGAGGACACACCGTCTACCATCAATGCAGATGGCTCCATAGATAACATGAGAGGTCTTCATTGATGACAAAGAATTTGTGTTTCTCCATGATGTGGATAAATTTTAGTGAGGAGGATGAGGCATTGTCAATACTAGCAATCGCCAATGACTTCTCCCTTGTGCCTAATGATCTCCTTGTGGAATACAACAACCCAAAGAATCTAGAAAACATAGAGGGCACACTCATAGGTCTTGGAGATATCATCAACATGGTAGAGCATGTTACATTTGGCACCCACGAGTTTGAAGCAATGCAAGCGAGCTTGCTTGTAGGACATGTGCCCCTAGAAGAGTAGCAAGTCCCCATAATTGACAAGTTTAAGTCAAGTGTAGACTTGAATAAACCCTTTGAGATTACCACCAATGCACCGTAGGAAGTAATTGTATCAATAGTGCATCTAAACACTTTGTTTTACTATGTAGGCTATTTTGAGCTAGCTTCATGTCAACATAGGTTGTGCTCAACATCGAGAATTTTCCAAATCACCAAAAGAACTAGAGAGTGCTCGGGAAGGATGCATCGATAGGGCATTATAGTGGCTGAATTTCCACTAGCAACATAACCATTGTCCATATCACATTCACCCCAGATGGGCGGGCTCAACTCTCTATCCTGAAAGCCCTATCAAAAGTGCTACATGCTTCCACCATCACCCCAAATGTGCACAATCTAATACTTATTAAAAAGGAGTTAGTGAAGCATGTTTTTGGTACATGCCTGCCAAGAAGTGTACTACCATCCATGGGAATTGGAAAAGCCATAAGGGGCTAGGCATGATGCCATGCAGCACGAGAGTGTCAAGATTAGGTTGCTACAAGAGGTTAAGAAGAGACACAAGCATGCCCACGAGAAAATCAAGTACTTGAAAATGGGCTAAAGCTTGTATTGAGTCTTGGGAGGCCTTATAAAGAAAAAAGTCCTCATACTCTCTAGTATAATGCAAATATATTTTTCTTGCAATTCATCTCACAAATATATTTTTCATTTTTTGTATTCAAATGTCATAATATTGAAGTCTTTTTTACGAATCAATGTTCTATCATATATGTCTTAATATTTTAAAAGTATGAAATATGATAAAAATATAATTAAAAAATTTTGTGAATTTTTTTGTTGTTTGATAGTCCATACAACTTTTGTCTCAAAATGTCAGAAAGTGCTATAGCATCAAGGCTTCTTGCTTAGCTTATTTGGCATTTTTAAAACCATTTTTTAGCATTTTGAGACAAAATTAAGTTGTATGAGTTGTTAAGAGACAATTTTTTAAAACATAAAATTTTAAAAATGTCCATGTACTTTGTTGGTTATATGATGCATGGTAACTTGCCATTCAAAAAAGCAAAAATGCTAATTGGCTAGTTGACTTGATAACCCAACTGCTCATTCTACTCAATTATTGAAATTTAAATTGACATTGCAAATTTAATAATTATACAATCATACATAAATATAGTATGAGACATTCGAGGTACAATAAAAAGTAAAGGTTTTTCATTACATATCAAAATTTACAAAGTACATTGCATTACAATGTGCATTACAAAAACTCTAGGCCCTTGGCATTGCTAATCTCTCTTCTCTCTTATCCGTCTAGCTAATTACATGTCTCTCTATATGTTGGTCACTTTCTTACCATGAATTGTGCACATATATGGTTCCTCAAAAAGGGCAATAAGGTATGCTTCTATGGCTTCTTGGATAGCTTTCATTACAATCCCTTGCATGTAAAGTTGATATATGTAAGAGTGAAGAATTTCCTTCATTAAGTGTACAAAGGGTGCTTTTCTAATCAGCAAGTCTGTGCTCTTCAAGTACTTATGGATCTCTCTAAGGGCTACTAGGTGATAGTTCTTCCTTTGCTTTAGTCTTTGCCTTGGGCGGTTGGACTCACTATGGTTGTAATCCTTGTGCTTTTTGGGGATGAGGTTGGGGCTCAAGTGCGGGTTGCTTAGTGGGGGATAGTTCTAAAGTGGAAAGGAGGGATACTAAAGGAGAAGGATGAAATGCTCTACGTCTCTTCGTTGGTAGCTTGGGGCATTACATGGGGTCCCTACCACATGTTGAATACCCCTCAGTTGGATATAAACAAGCCTCAGGCCAATCAATCCTATCCTAGGGCCTATTGATGTTGTCGTCAATGTTTTTCTCATCACCATTATTTCCACCTTCTTCATCTATAGAAGGATCACCCTGATTGTTCTCTAACTAGTTGTTGTCACCTTCCATATCTTCTCTTTCTTTTTCCTCTTTAAATGGTCTTCTTGCTTGTGAGCCATTTTCAAAGTCTCCAAGGTTGATTTAGGGAGAGTCTTTGAGCTGTTGGATGGATGGGAAGAGGAGATGTGAGATGAAGAGATTATGCTCCTATTGGAGTCATCCCATCAATTAAAATTGGGGATCTCTTTTTCTTGCTGTAATGTGCCCACCTATCGGTTGCTTGTGAGCCCTTTCAAAGTCTCCAAAGTCAATTTAGGGAGAGTCTTTGAGCCTTTGGATAGATGGGAAGAGGGGACGTGAGATGAAGAGATTATGCTCCTATTGGAGTCATCCCATCGATTAAAATTGGGATATCTTTTCCTTGCGGTAACATGCCTACCTATCGGTTGTCCAGCACCATTTTAGCGGTCCGAATCTAAGCGACCTTGCATGGCACTCCCATGGAATGTTATGGGGTTTGTCGCCTAGGGTTTCTCAAGTCCTCCTCATGATGGAATGTTCACGGCTGAACCCACTGGGATCGACTTGAAATTTGGGCTCCTAGTGGTCAAGGATTCCTAACAGCATTCTAGCGTCGGGTCTTGTATATCCTACTTTGCGTAGGGATACCCAATCTGAAGTAGATCCATACCGCACTTGGTTCAAAGAGAATGGGAAACGAGAGGGATGCACCGCTCAACCTTTCTACTCATAGGGCATAGTCCCATTTCAGTCTCCCCCTTGGGATCAAGGAGCAATACTATGCAAAATTTTACTTAACACTTCCTTCCTTCGGCTAGGGCATATGATGAAGTTTTCTACAACTGTACAAGATGTAAGTCCTATCATTTCAATGTGAGATAATAAATCTGGCAAGAGAATTTATGCCTCCTCTTTAAGTGACATTTATCTTTTAGCCTTTTCCTAGTGTAATACTATGCAGAATTTTAACTTGACTTTATCTTTCTTTCTCCTAAGGCAAAGAATGCAATACAAATTTGTAACAATTATGATGCAATACTATCTTTCAATGTAAAATAATTCCCAAATCATTGTGCAAGTTGTAATCAATTCATGGTTTGGCAGCACAAGGTAACCTCTTTAACCATTATTTAATGCAAAATCTTCATAAGATGGATGTAGGACTTTTAATGCAAGATCATTTCATGTACCATCGATGTATGTTTCATATAATCTTTCCCCTACATGTATCGTCTATGTGCATAACCCTCAAGGTAACCTTGGGAACCTTAAACAATATTATCCTAAGTAAAGATTAATTGAAGACTCATCAATGCTTAATAATTTATTAGAGAGAGCGAAGAACTTGGACTTGAGTGGCTAGAGGTGGGGTGTTGTTCTTAGTTCCATCAGCTCTTATAACACCTACCGTAGTTAGATTGACAGTGATGCCCTCGCCCGAAGCTTCGTTGCTTGTTGTGGGATTGCCATTCGTGCGTGGCATTCTCCACTTGGGGTCCATTCTCGATCTTCCTCTCTTTCACATGTGCTTCCCACAAGACTTTAACAGCCTCTTACTGAAGAAGAGGGGGCCAATTGAGGGAAAATTAAGCTTGCGGGGTGGAGAAAAATATCACGGAAAAGGGGAAAATATAACTATGTGTGGCCACCCTCTAAGGAGGGGAAAGGGAGGAAGAACCTTCTAGAATGTTCTCTTCCCTTCTCTCTCTCTCTCTCTCTCTCTCTCTCTCTCTCTCTCTCTCTCGCTTTGTGTCATGTTGTCCCTCCTTCTCCTTATGATGGGGGGGGGGGGGGGGGGAGTATAATGGTGGGAGGTGGGAAGGAAGTGGAGTGGTGCATGGTGGTGGGAGTTTTGGGCCTCCTAGCTAGCCATGGACTGGCCGAGAGGCTAGGGGGATGGTAGGTCATGTGGCCTCCCCCTCCTCAACTTCATCTTTGTCATCGTCTTCTCCTTCATCATCTTCCTCCACTTCAACTTCATCGGTATTATCTCCTTCTTCCTCCCCCCGCCACCTGTTTGGCTATGACAGGAGGGACGATTTTAAAAATTTGAAATAATTTAATTATGTAGGGGGGGTGGTTCCTATGCAAAGGGGGGCGGAGATATTACACTTGCCATGATGGATAAGTGAATACTTGCCCTTTGCCATGCCTTCGTAGTGGATATCATCACACAATTTGCTTGGTGCAACCATGAGTAGATTAGAAGAGGAGAAGAGAATACAACAATAGATGCATGAAATAATAAATGAACTAAAAGAGCTCTATTTATATGAAACCTAGTATTAAATTACATATATGTCGATTTTGACCCTTCCCTTTGCCTTGTCATCTCAAGGAGGTAAGTCATAAATATATGCATGTATCATGTGGGTTCAATATAAGGGATTTTAAAAATACCATTTTTACATATTTTTAATATATAGAACGGTCCCATATAAAGAGGTTACTTATAGATTGAATAGAAAATGGTTATGTTCTATTAAGACAAAATTCATAGACAAGGATATTTATAAATAAGCCTTAGACACATGTGATATAGAGGGTGTACATATAGTGAACTACCCAAACTTGTCATGCATCATGCTATATGTGCATTCATTGGAGATGTGTGTCACCACTTTTTCTTATTGCATACTTAGATTTCTTGTCTCAGAGATTTAGCCAATGTTGTAGCATTAGCATTCTCCAATGTGATGGAGTGATCAAAGGTACATCTACAAAACTAATCAAACATTTTATGATTATGTTTTCTTGATGTAACCACCTCTATGGAAAATGTTTGAAATATGCACCATCATGATCTCATTTAATGAGACTTCTCTATAGCTTGGGTGCTCCACATTTTCCAACATCCATACTTCTCCAACAAATATAATCCATGAGCATATAATATGCGATGAAAAGGTATGGAGCATTGACATTAGATTTTGGGATATCAAGCTATATAAATATTAAAGAACATGCAAGTATCAGAGTTGAAGATGTACCATATAGTGAGTGATTATGGTTTCTCCCCATGCATTGACAACTAGCTTTGTAAAATCATTGACCACTATATGAAATTAACTTGAGGGAATGATGATGGTTTTACCATAATACACATGATCTTATCAAGAGAATGCCAAAAACTTCCACACAAGCATTCTTAAGATTAGGGTCTCTTTCTAAATATGTACTATTATTTTTACAACTTCCACTTCAACTTTGATCGCTTGCAAGTCATATTGCTCAAGAATCTCTTTTCCTTTGTCCCACTCATTGACACTTTTTATGCTACACCATAAGTTAGGCCTTGACATTTTTTGGTCCTTTATAATCTTAATCTTGGCTTCATGCACACCTAATGAATTTAATAGCTCCTCAACTTTCTCAATAGCTACCTCATCTTTGGAGAAAGGCTTTATGAAAGGATGGATAAAATAGAGTACTACTCTATTTTCAGCTATACAAAGTATGAAAATCAATGAAAGATTGAAGACATATGAACTAAAATGAAGATATGAAAGTAAGCCTCAGCTATATACATGATCTTGATTTCTTCAAAAGAGTTTTGAGCTATTAAGTCTTCAAGAAACAGACTTAAAATGAAGAAGACAACTTAGGACTATAAAAAAACCCTGTTGAACCAAATCTGCCATAACTTCTGGTAGAAGTAACCAAATGAAGCATGAAATATGTCAAAACATAGCTCTTGAAGAGTTCATTGACCTTATGTAGGTGGCATATTTCTAAAAATTTGACAAAATAAAAACTATTCTAAAATAGAGTGCTATCAAGTCCCTATTAGCACCATAACTGGCTCCACAATAATTATGCTTCAGCTCCATCAATGTATCTTGTAGATAAGAAAACACATCTTGTAGATAAAAAAACACATCTAATATAGATTTGGGCCTCCAAGAAGCTTCTTTAGGTAGTAAACCTCTCCATCGAATCAAATATTTAATGATACAGTGAAAGCAAAGCTTCTTCTCACGTAGACCTATGATACCTAAGGAATGTAGTGACTAAGACCTTCTTCATCTATAGGTGGTAGCTCATCAACTATATCCATAGGAGCACCATAGAAAGGCTTGAGATGACTAACATAGAATACAATATGAATCTTAGTGGAAGAGGATAGTTCTAATCTATATGCCAAGTCTCCAATGCGCTTCAAGTTCCTGTAGGGTTCGCAAAACCTATGAGCAAGTTTATTACTCGATCCATCATTCAAGGTAGACTAACGAGGCATGGGCACTTTCAACAATCTAATTCTCCTTATTGGAACTCTAAGGGTCACCTCTTCTCATCTACATACATCTTCATCTGATCTTGGGCCTTCCTAAGATTCATCTTACAACACTGAAGAAGGGTTTGCATTCTTTCCAATTCTTCTTTCCCATGAGGATTGATTTTCTCATTGAAAATGAATGTGGGTAAGGGCACCTTATAACCATACAGTGCCTCAAAAGATGAAACTCCAATACTAGTATGAGTGGAGTTATTATAGGCAAACTCACCCAAATGCAACCAAGAATCCCATGTATGTTTCACATCATGACAGAAATGGCTAAGGTAAGTCTCCAACCACTTATTTACCCTTTTTGTTAGGTCATGTGTCTACGGATGGAGGGCTGTTTAGTTCCCATTGAGCTAAATACCACCTACCAAAAGTTACTCATGAACTTTTAATCTCTAGCATGTACAATCACCTGCCACAATCCATGTAATTGAAAGATCTGCTCCATAAATTGATTGGCCACATGTGAAGCAATGAATTGTGTCTTGGTAGGAATAAAATGGGCTACCTTCGTATGGTAGTAGGCAAGCCAGTAATGAAGTCCATGGTAATATGGATCCACTTTTCCTTAAGAATAGGTAATGGCTACAACAAATCACCTGGCTTATGGGTGTTATCCTTGTTCTACTCACAAGGCATACACTTCATAAGAAAATATTTAACATCTTTTCATAGCCATTTCCAATAAAAGATTTTGATGATTTTATCATGGGTCTTAAAAACTCCAAAATTTCCATCTAAAGGTGGCCATCTAAAGGTGAAGAATGTAACCCCTTCATAAATTTCCATGTGAAAGAAGAAATAGAGGGAATAAAAATCTTGTCATTTAACTAGATTAGACCATTTTTGAGCTGACAATATGAGTTTTCCTCCATGAGACCTTGCTATAATTTTTGAAAAACATGACTGAGTCAAAAAGATATGCTTCGTAGAATTCTTCAATCTAGTCACTATATAGCTTAGTCATAGTTAAAACTTTACATTCTCACATGCAAGAAAGAGAATCAGCTACTGCTACATTGTCTTTGCCCCTCATATGAGTGATGACAAAATCATACTTTTATAGAGTAGCTACCCACCTACGTTGTTTAGAAGTGAGATTGGACTAAGTGATGAAATACTTTAGGACCTTGTGACCAATTTGAACTCTAAACAAGCTACCATACAAATAATGGTGTTACTTCTTTATCATATGTAAGATAGCCAATATCTCTTGGTCATAGACATTCATGTCCATTTTCTTATTTGTAAGCTTGCAACTTTCAAAGGCAATAACTCCATGCTCCTATAATAAAATAGCCCCTATGCCACGGCCACTAGCATCACACTGTATGGTGAACTCTTACAAAAATTTTGGGTATACTAGAATAGGAGTAGAAGTAAGGAGTTCCTTTAGCTGGTTGAAGCTACTATCTACAAGTGCATCCCAAAAGAAAGATTCCTTCTTCAACTTATCATTCAGAGGAGTTGCAATAGCCGCATAATGAATAATGAATCGGTGATAAAATGAAAATAGACTAAGAAACCCTCTAAGTAAAGTAGTGGTAGAGTAGGTGTTGGCAAATCTTTAACACACTACACCTTCTTAGGGTCAATCTATATCTCTTTTTCAATGACAATATGGCCCAAGTACTTCACCTTAGTGTGCATGAAAGAGCACTTCCTCTCCTTAGCAACAAAGAGTTTATGATACCTCAGTACATCAAAAAGCTTCCTCATATGTGATAAATGGTCTTGTAGAGTCTTGTTGTAAAACAATATGTCATCAAAGAAAACTAGGACAAACTAGAAGAGGAAAGGCTACAAAATCTTATTCATTAGACTTTGGAAGATAGTTGGAGCATTAATAAGCCCAAATGGCATAACTAGAAAATGGTATAGCCCTCTATCAGTATTAAAGGCAATCTTAATTGTATCACCCTCTGACATACCGATTTGATGATACCCTGATCTCAAGTCAATCTTGGTAAAGAATTTAGCCCCTTGAGTTCATGAAGCAAATCATCAACTCTGGGTATTTAGTACCTGTTTTTCATTGTCATCTTGTTTAGATCCCTATATTCAATACACATCTTAAAGGATCTATCTTACTTATACACTAACAAGACTGGAGATGCATAAGGTGAAAAAATATGTTCAATGAACCCATACCTAGAAGCTCCTCAATTTTCTTGGCTACTTCTTTATGCTCACACTTAGACAATCTATAGGGTGACTTATTGATTAGCTTTGAGTTTGTCTCCAAATTAATAGGGTGATCCACTGCCCTCTTAGGAGGTAATGAAGTAGATGCTTCAAAAAAATCCCAATACTCCTCAAGAAGAGCTTTCAAAGTTGGATGATCTACTGAATTTTTGGACTAATCTTCAACATCTTTATTCAAGTGCAAAAGAAAATTCTATGAGCATCTCTTGTACTTCTTCTTGAGTTGTTGAATGGTGATAAGTAAGTGAAAATTAGATTTACAATAGATTCCCTATGAGTGGATAGGCTATCCATCAAAGTTAAGCTCCATATATAGATGTGAGAAATCCATAGTAATCTTTCCTAAGGTCATCAGCTAATCACATCCGAGTACAAAATCTATGGGTAATCAGGTTTACTTTTGCTTCATAATTTTCAGTCAACTGGGTATATTTAAGTGGTGATTTCTTCTTCACCATTTTCTATTTGAACTCTTATGGGACTGTTGTAAATTAGTGGAAAGATAATTCAATTTGTCTAATGGACTTATTCACAAAATTATGTATATTACCATTGTCTATCAAGATAAACACATCCTTCCCATGAATATGACCCTTCATACAAAGAGTATTAGGGCTCTCAAAATGTATCCAAGCATCCATGGAAATGGAACAATTAGTGGCAACATGTGGCTCATCATGAATTCATCTTAGATAAGAAGGAATAGTATCATCCAAATCAAAAGAAAAGGTGTCGACAGGATCATAAAAGTGTTCTTACCCAACTTCCTCAACATCCTCATTTTCAATGGTAGTCACAAAAATGCATTGGTCTCATTATTGTCATCCTCTCAATCCTCAAAGACTAACATACTATGTACCTTGGCTTTTGCATTCTTGTATACACACTTTGTTGCATGATCAACTATACACTTTTCTTCACATTTGAAACATAAGCCTTTTTCTTTTCTTTCTTTGTAGAGGTCCATAGAAATAGGCTTTATATTAACATTAAAGTAGGTCTAAACTTGTTGTCCCCTTGTTTAAAATTCACTATTGGACTATTTGTTGTCCTAAAATTGCATTCAAGTCTTAAAGCATTGAATGAAGGATAAGTTGACATTCTTAAGCTTCCATTTGGTGCAAGATTGCTGTCCATAAACAATGCCAACTTATCTATATTTTAAAACAGTCCTTGGTTATCCATAACTAGGCTAAAATAAAGACTCTCTTTTATACTTCCTTCCATAGCATTTCATAAGCTCAATAGATTTGAAAAGTTTGGTGGGAATTTGCACCATAACATCAACTCTAATAAAGAAGGTTGTAAACCATACATATACTTATGGAATTTAGCTTCATCACTAATGCTCTCTACATATATGGTAAGGTTGAGGAATTGGTTTGTATAATCCCATACACTTAGGCTTCTTTGCCCTAATCTATACCATCTTCGTGCCAATTTCTCTTTTCAAGAGGAGAGACAAAGAGTTTAGCCATAAGTGTATTGAATACATCCCAACTCTCTACTAGTATGTTCTCTTTCTTGATGTATCTCCAATAAGTATATGCAAACCCTTGCAAATGTAATGATGCAAAATGAATCTTTATATAATCAATTTTAGGGAATATATAAAAATAGGATTCTAATTTAAAAATTCATTTCTCTAGATTGGATATTGAAGATAGTCACTGCCCATTGTACTTTACCAAAATGATTTTATCCTTCAAGTCCCTTTCATTAAAAGGTTATTGTCCCAAAATAGATCGCTCATGATTATTAGACATCAAACCTCCAAAATGGTATGGTACTCTTTCAAAAGGTGGCTAAGAACTAGTGTGAAATCTTCCCAATGGTAGAGGACCTCTAGAGAGTTAATAATTCAGCCCATAAGCTTGGGGATTACTACTGTTTAGATTATCCAAATAGTCATCATGCCTTTGCAAAGTCTCTCCTACTTCATATTGACTATTGGTAATGCCCCTTTGACCAATGATTCCTTGACTTTGGTCATTTTGATTAGGTGGTTGAAGTGGGGTTGATAGATCATTGTTTGATTGAGCTTTCTCCCTAGCTTCCTTGGTTCCCATTTGCATTTACATCCATAGGGATATTTGAGCTATTATTTGAGCATTAGATTCTACTCATTTGTCAATCAAATCCTTCATTTGGGTAGTGAAATCTACCAACTTCTCAATTGAAGACTTCGTTTGATTAGTAGACAATACTATATGTTCAACTCTAGATAGTAGCTCCATATGCCTTTGAGCATGCCTATTCTCATGTTTGCACATGATATTATTGAGTGCACTAATTTATCCTTGTATTTAAGGCTCTTTAGGGCTCTCTTGATATATATATTTTCAGCATAGAATCTTTGATTTGTTGAGCATATTCATCCTGGGCCTTACTCTTTTCCTTATATCCTACCATAGTAGTGCAATCCTACATTACCCCTTGTCAAAAAATTGTCTATAACTTCAGCTAAAAAACTCCAATTTCCAAAATTTTTGATTCAAAAGGAAGCCAATGATGCTCTCTTCAAGATCTGCTATAGCATGTTATAATGGGTTTATGATAGAAAATTATGCAACTCAATCTTTGAGGCTGAACTGTCCAAGTCTACACCCTATTACCTTATCTCCACCTATGAGGCCTTCCAAATCCTATGGGAATCTAGATGGGACCTGTGGAAAACATGCAGTACCTCTATCTATAGTTTAATGATGAAGATGGCACCTGTAATAACCTGTATAGTGTAAAATCCCTCTTTTACCCAACTTTGATCTTCAAGGTACTCGATTATTTGAGAGTGCTTCAGTCTCTTCAATTATCCACTTAATGTACCTGTGTGAGGGATAAAATGGCAGGATAGGCTCCCTACCCAGGCTCCAAATCACCGAGAGATAAACAAAGTTCCCCCCGGGTCAATTGGTTGCACCCCTTCAAGATCCTTAATAATGGGGGAGGGTCACCTCTCTATTGTCCCAATACCTCCCTTAGTATCCATATGTTTTCTCGATAAGAATATCAACATGGCATTGATATGCTACTCTAATTAATCAACATGGTATGCATGACTGAAATTTTCATTTAGCTCTTTCCATGAAATGAAAGAGGATTGAAATTGGCAAAATGAATAGGAAGAGGGCCTTACTACATAGTAACTCACTGCTGACTTACCCTTTATAATGGATTATAATATATTTTTCCTTGAATCAAATAATCATAAGCAAATCAATGGATTAGAGTAAGAAATCTAATCAATGAATTGGGCTTTAATCAATGGGATTAAATGTAATACTGAAACTTCAAGCAAGAGCTTCTAATTCACAGCTTGAATCAAGTGATCAATGCATTCCATGAATGAGCTGATTTAACCAATGATAGGCTAAAATTTGATGGAAAATGTTCAATTCTTTAATCTCTCAATAAATTGGATAAAGCTCAGCAATTGGATGAATGAGAGAGATTAAGAATTGAAGAGAAATATCTCTTGTTAGCTTGATGAAGGCTTGAATGATCCTCAAATGCTTAATGAAGCCTTCGGTTGCTCAATGTCACTAAAATTACCTTCAATCATTGTGCATTTAATGCTTAGAAGCAATCTTGGCTTAAGATTAAAGCATTGAACCCGTTTCTCCCAAATCTTGAGTCCGTAGAAGCTCTTGAAGTTGATGAATCCTTGGCCATTCATACTCAATCCTTGCAATTTCTTCAAGTATATTTACTCAAATAAGTCCCAAGCCTGAAATGATGAAGAGTCTTCAAGAAATTGAAGAGAAATTGAAGCTTGAGGTGAAGCTTTCATGGCTATACATGGCTAGGGTTTATTCAAAGTTAGACAAGAAGAGAATGACAACTATTTCAATAATTTATTAAAGTTTTTGCATGTCAAAGACCACCAACTAGGCCTCAAGCTAAGTGATGACTAGCAGTAGGAGAAATCAACCCAAAATTTGGGGCTATTTACTCCACTCAACAGTTCAATACTTGGCCTATCTAGTACTCCTCTGGGGCTGAGAATGAAGAATGGAAGAAGATTTAAGTGTGTAATTGTTGGGATAGTTCATGTCCTGAGAGGTAGAAGGAGATCTTGGCTGAAAATTCTATGAAACTTGCAAGAGAGCTCCAAGAAAGGGAAAGAGAACCCTCTCTTTGAAAAGTAACCATAGTTTATTCCTCTTCCAAGTCTAGTTAACTCCTATTTTACCAACTTACCTTCAAAATAGCCTCTAATGGATACACAACTTGACATTTTAGCCAGTATTTGTCCAAATCTCTCCAAGATCTTTGTTAGAGCTCCAAGATTAGTCTTTGCTTCAAGTAGAACTCCTGCAAGTACCTACCATGTGGCTCTTGTACTTGTTGTCCAAGATTTAATAGTGAAAAATTGGAGAAAATGTGATTGAAATAAGAAAATGAAATAGACAAAAATCCAATGCTTTGATAACACTTTTCAAGAAGAGAACTAAGAGGTGAGAGAAAGAAGAGCAAAGGAGAGAGAAATACTAGACATGGAGAGAGAGAAATATGGGAAAGAAGAGAGAGAAGCCATAGAAGTTATGAACAAGAAGGTGAGGTAGGAGACATTAAATGTATAACTATTCAAAAGATATGAAAATTAACATGTCTCTCCCTTTTATACCTGTGTGAGTGTGATAAGGTATTATTAATAATTTCACACTAAATGTATCTTCTTCCCAGCTTCTTACATAGAGCTTCTTGCCACTTTTTTACTTAGAAATTATATCCAAATATGGAGTACATTGGAAGATCCAAGAAAGAATATTATGGGTTTTCTTAGGCACTTCGACTACTCTACTAGCCATAAAATTTCATTTTCTCACCACACACTAAATGGTCGGTGTTACGTTTTGTATAGGCCATGGTGTAATTCATTGATGTAAGATCCACCCTCTCCAACTTGTGACCCTTTATGATTTGGCATTAAGCTTGATAACCAGCTCCAAGGTTGAAACAAAATGTGGCAATCATAGTTGGCATGAACTTAGTAGAAACAAGTGTACTAGATTAAATCTGTAATGTAATATTAGAACAAGTCAATGCCTTCATAGCATTGCATATTATAGAAATGAGCCATGGCACATTGCAACTAAACCAGGTCAACAAAAATATTATTGCAGTTATCATAATTACAAGAAATATTTCCAGCTTTAGTTTTCTCCACTTCCATTTTTCCAATGATAAAAAAAATTATCCTCTTGAATCACAAATGGACATATTTCACACATGGCTTACAATTCTAAGCTGAAATGGACGAGGCAAAATCATGTATTTTATTTTACTATGAGCCAATACATTTGCCTCTCATAGCCTTGTTGACTAACCTCAACTGTATTACATGCACTTTGAACTTCTTTCACCGATAAACTATTAAGAAAATCCGTAAGAACCTCGTTTAAAGCAAAAAGCCAAAGGGCTTGATATCAAGGGTCTCTTAAAATAGATACTTGCATTCTAAGAACACCTTTAGAAGCTCCATCTACTAGCCCTCACCTTGGCCTCCAGCATCATTAAAATGTTTCTTTAAAAAAAGAGGCATTTTTAGGGAATATAGTAGATTTAGATTGTCTTTCAATCAATGTTTCCTTTCCTTACAACAACTCATGGAAGTTTGCTTGTACCTTTGCAACTTTGCTTTGAAATATTCTTATCATTTACTCCAAAATCGATTTTAATGAAGCATTCTCCTCCTCAAGATTGAATTTCTTTGAGTGTTGTTTGATATTTCTTATCTCTCATCTTTACATTAATTTAATTATTATTTAAGCTTCTATACTTTGATTTGTTGACCTTGCGAGGCTTTTCGCAATACATTTAAAGAACCTTGGAATTGTAACAAGGATGGATGAGTGCTATATAACATTGATTGATGATATTGATGCATATGAATGTTTCCATCTAAGCATTTGCAATAATATAGTTGACCATTTTTACCATCCGCAATAGAAGTGAGAAATGAAAGAAGTGGAATGGAAAGGTGGATGGAGCCTAGTGCTAGGGACATTAGGATACAAGGAACAATCTAGCCAAAGATCAATATTTTTCTTTCTCTCTAAATGATATTAGGAAGCAATTGTTGCATGTAGGCTACCCTTGCTATAAGGGGGCTTTGCAATAGCATACTCTTTATCTACATGAATATCCAAATCCATCTTCCTCTTACGATTTCTTATGCCCCTAAGTGGTTCCATTAGGAAACCAAGGCATGTGAGACAATATAGTAGATTAAGTTTTTAGTGTAATATTCATTTAGAAGAGTTAGAGGACAAAAGAGAATATGAAAAATACTTAGATACATGTATAATATGATTAGGAACTACTAGATATGGAAAAGACCATGTTTTGAGAGGGAAGATAAAAAATCACTTTTTGGGGTCATAATTAGTCTACCAAGTTGATGTGGCACCTAGGCGGAGTAGTGGAGCATTAAGTGGGTATATAACTACCTTATCAAGGAGTGGACTACAGAGAGAGAAAGAGGAGAGAGAAGAATGCAGAAGAGAGAGAAGATGAGGTGCAGAAGAGAGAAAGAGAATGATGAGGAGAGAGAAAGACTAGAAAAGGAGAGAAGAAGACAGAAAGAGAAGAGAAGCCATGGAAGCTGTAAGCAAGATGATGAGGAAAAGAGACAATAATGTATTAATGTTTCAAAAAGATGTAAAAATTTACATGTCTCTCCTTTGTATACCTATATCAATGTGACATGGTAATATTATTATTTATACACTAAACATCTTTTCTTCCTAGATTCTTACAATCCATCCCATCCCAAAGGATTTTTCCCTCAAAAATAAACTTACAAAAGTTGGAAAGGATGGATGAAACATAGTATTACTCTATTTTTAGCTATACAAAGTATGAAAATGAATGAAAGGTTGAAGACATATGGACTAAAATAAAGACATGAAAGTACACCTCAGCTATATACATTATCCTGAGCTCTTCAAAAGAGTTTAGAGCCATTAAGTCTTCAGGAAGTAGACTTAAAATGAAGAAGTTAGCTTGCTATAAAAACAGACCCTGCTGAACCAAATCTGCCATAGCTTCTAGTAGAAGTATCCAAATGAAGCGTGCCATATGTCAAAACATAGCTCTTGAAGAGTACATTGAATTTTAGGTGGCATATTTCTAAAAATTTAGACAAATAATTTTTTTTCTAAAACATGCTACTTTCAAGACCATGTATGTACCATACTTGGCTCCACAGTAATTATGCTTCAACCACCAATGTATCCCATAGGTAAGAGCTCATCTAGTAGAGAATTGGGTCTCGAAAAAGCTTCTTCAGATGTGGTAAACCTCTCCATTTAATCATATATTCAATGATTGAACAATTGCAAGCCATACTTCCAAGGCTAAACAAACTTATGAGATTGTACATGACCATTTCTAATAATTATTAGACTCTGGCCTTTTTAATGAGAGCTTATTATGTGTAGGATGTAGTAATATTAGGAGCTTTCCTTATTAAGCCTAGGTGTATTTATGTGTTATAAGCTATGGAGGATAAGAGAAGCATTAGCATTAGGTAAATATGATAGTCATTACAATTGTTTTTATTATTTCTTTAGTGTCTTTTCTCCTAAAATAGAAAGGGTTTTTGATATAGTTTTCTGAATAGCACTTTTCTCGAAACAATGCATTAAAAAAATAATGTATTGACTTTAAAATAAGATTAACTATATAAAAGATATTTTTGATATTTTTTAGCATTGCCAAAACCTATGCATTTATCATAGATAATTTATTTAGTAAAACAAAAACCCATACATTTTTCAAAAATATGGTCAATGCATCAAAATTTTTTCTTTTTATTTAATTACCACATAAAAATATCTCTTCTAATTAATATTAATAATCATATAATAATATTTGGATATATGGCTCAGTTGGTACAACATTGGACTTTTAATCTAATGGTCGCACATTTAAGTTCTCTTATAGTCAAAAGCATTAAAACATTAAATTTTTTGAACACTATACTAGGGAATTTAGGAATTCTCATGTAGTTTGGGAATTCCCAATACAGTTAGTTAAAACATGATCAAATCTTGTCCCCTTAGTTGAAAGTGGAGTATACCCTAATTACTATATAGGTTGTTTTTCCAAGTCCAACTTTGAAGCATGGGTTAAGATTTAGCCGCATAGCCAAATCTTTACCCCTTATTTGAAAGTGGGACTTGGGAGATTGCAAATTCTCTAATATGGTGTTTTTGGGCAATTGTACCATTTAATGGATATTATTATGCCATGATAATCTCCAATCCAAACCACCCTTTTGTTCATCCCTTCATTTAATTGCAATAAAGAAAATAAAATATTTTTTAAATAATGGAAAATCATTTTTTCCTTTGTTTCTTTTAGGGAGTGAAAAGGGGAGATTTTTGGAAGAAAAATATACTATTACTATAAAAATTTATGATGTAATTTTAATATCATATAATGGAGGCTGAGGTTCCCTCTAGATTTCCTAATGTTCGTACAAGCCTTATGTGACAAAAATCACACGTACGGTTAAGAGGTGGTTTGCTTTTATATTGGCTAGGTATGGTTAAAAGTTTATGTTGTTCTATGAATTATGGGTTTACCAAAACTACCAATTTTGAAGAATCGGTGAGACTTCATTTGATGTTTAGTCCAATTGTATTTTTATAGGGATTTTATTTATTATCATAGGTTTTTTATTTAAAACTATTGTAGTTTCTTTTTGGGCAGCTGGAAGATGGTTTATGGGCAAATATTGTAATCAATTTTGATACTATTAGGGTACATTGTTTGTGTTAGGGCATGGAAATTATCATTGCCTCACACGAATATGAAACTATAGCATGTCACAAAAGCATGGTTGGGGGCTCATAGTACTTATTGTGTGATCTTTATTATGTTATATGAGATAAGTCTATCTATATGGCAAATTAAAGTTATCTCCTTTATCTTTTCATTGACTAGTGTGGAGAATTGAATTGGAGAGAGAGAAAGAGGAGAGAGAAGAAGAAGTGTAGAAGTGAGAGAAAGAGAGTGACGAGGAGAGAGAAATACTAGAAATGGAGAGAGAAAGACACGAAAGAAGAAGAGAGATGGCTAGAAGCCATGAAAGGAGAGGAGAAGCTAGACAGAGATAAAGGACAAAGATGTATTATTGTGTAAAAAGACTGATTACACGTACATGTCGCCTTTGTTCTTTTATATGCCCCTAATTTAACTCTTTACAACTAGCTATCCAATGAACTCACATTCTAAGCATTCGAAATGAGGTTTTCTTAGAATAGGAAGATAAAATGAATCTTTACTAGAAGGGCTGGGGTTAAATCTCGAGTTAACATTTTACTTATTGATTAGGGTATTACTTGGTAGAGTGTGTTCTCAGTAATCACTTTTTCTAGGCCCAAAAAGAAGTCTCATGTGTTAAAAAGTTTCCTCAAAAATAGGAAAAAATTAAGTGCCCTCTTTTTGAGTGAAAAACATCCTTTTTGGTACAAATTCAGAGAACAATGACTCTATTACTAAATGCCTTTTTGGGAGTCTTTTTAAAGTAGCATCTCACAATCATCAACCATTTTCACCTTTGATCTCTCCTATCTCCATCAAACTGAAATTGAGCAAGAGGAGTTGGAGGACAATTGTGATAGCATGCTTTTTGATTTCATGCAAAAGATAGGAAACTCATCCAAATTGATGTACATTAGGGATATGCTGAATGTCTCTTTTGATTGGCAAGATCTCTTGGGAGATCTTGATGAGAAGCTTAAGGACTACATAGAATTTTATTCTAGACATGCAGAGTCTCTCACAATTGACAGCTACGTTCATTTTAAGAATGTGATCTAAGCAACCAATGCTCCCAAGACAACTTTGATTCCCAAGTATTATCTTATTGATGAAGAGTTTAGAAGGCATGAAATAAACTATCTTTTTCATGGGGATCATCAATAGTGTCTTTTGATTCAAAAAGACATATGTTTTCTTGCGTTTCTCTAATATATGGAGGATTCTCCTTCAAAAAAAGTGTAAGAGAACAAGGAAAAAGATGCTCATATATAGATAAGAAGATTGAAGAGAAGGCAGAGATGTTTCAATAGGATGTTGAGAACCACCTAGTACAAGGTTTTGATCCTGTTGTGTTCAAGAGTAAGAACGTTACAAAGGTAAAAGAAAAGGAGATGTAATTGAGTACATAGATTGAGTAAGGCCCTCTGGATTGTATCCCTACATCTCTTGCCTACCTTATCAACAAAAAGAGATATGTATTGCTCAACAACATTCAACATCTTTTTGATACTAAGAGAAGATTGCTGCTTAGCAATCCTAGCAATGGCCTTGTACACATGTATAAATGAGATTGTGGAATATGAAAAAAAGGGGCTACCCATAGAAGAAGAGTTCTTAGAGGTGCCAAAAAGGCTTGGCATTAAGGGCATGGGATATGAAGACACACTGAAGCATCCATTAGAGAAGAAGCCAAAGAAATCAATAAATCTCTATAATGAGAACCTTCTTGAAGATGATGAAAACCCAAAGGTATTAAAGATATTCCCAAGATCTTCTAGGCTTCATAGTAGGTATTAAAGATAAGTAACTTTAAGATTTTCATCTATTAAGAAGGAATTTTTTTTTTTCTTATGCAAATTGAAATCAAAGATCTTGATAGCTTTCTTGAAAGAGCCAAGGACTCTAGACCAGTGAAGCTTGCGAAAAGTGAAGAACTTGGCCACTATATTTGAAGCTTAAATAATCAAACTATTGCAATTTATCACAAAACCCAAGCTCTCCAAGTCTACTAATGATGGCTTTAAAAGCTATTTGAAAATTCATTGGATTTTAAGTTTTCAATAGAGTAGAGAATATAATTTTGCTAGAGAAGGAAAAAGTCATAAGGGTTTTTGGCTACATGTCTGATTATAATTGAGTTCTTAGCTCTTAAGTACTCTCCAATGTAGCAGATTCAAAATATTTGAAGCTTCTCCCAAGCTACAAAAAGCAAGAGTTTTTGAAATATAGATGCCTTATTGAGTGGGATGAAGCCAAAGATTTCTTTGCAACAATAGAGACAAACTGAAGAATCTTTAAAAATCACGGGTTTCTCAAAACCTATATTTTTCCTTTTCTTTGTCTAGTTACCATTCTAAAAATCTCTACTTTGCACAAGAGTTTAGATATCCCTCTTTCTTTTTTTGTGTGACCATTTGTATGTTTTTTTCCAAAGATGATGTATTGCATGATGTGCTTGTATCTTTAATCTTGAATTTATGCCAAATTTGTTTGTAAGACCATTAAAAGATATCTAATAAACTATTTACTTTTACTCTTTCTCCTCCATGTCTTATGTATCTAAAGTATTTTATTATTCTTTGATAATGTGATTTTTTCATACCTTGGGTTGTCCAAATAGATAGACTTCCATATTTTTTGATAAAATTTGGAGCCGGTTATATAAAATATGTTGCGTAGTTAAAAAACAAAGAGAGTTAGTTAAAAATCTCATATGAATTAAACAATGAATAAACACAACAAACTTGTTACTATACAAACATGAGAGTTTCTTATCATATAGTGAGTGAAGTGTTGATTATCCCAAGCTTCTGTCATTGCCTTTTTGAAAAGGTTCAATTGGTCTTTGCAGTCTTTGAGATCATTATCTTTCTGATCAATTTCATCACAATAAAAAATATTTTATTTAGTGTTTTCTAAACTTTGGCTTTTTTGTTTCGAGCATGTCCATTATCAGCATGATCCTAAACTACATTATGTAGGGATTTACATTGATTATATTTAATGGTTGAACCTCCATTTCTAGAGTTGATCTTGTCAAGCTTTCCATGAAAGCCTAGGAACCTTTTAGCCTTCACCCCACCAATAGATGACTTTTTGGGAATACAATTTCCATCCTTGGACTTTTTAAGATTTAGTTCAATGATAATATTACCTCCATGCAAACCAATTGCTAATAAAAACTTGCTTTTGACCTTTGTTATAGTATATTATCTAGCTTGTAAGAATTTTAGCTTCCAAGAAAACCCTATGTAAAGACAAAAAAGCTTTTTATTTATTCTACAGAGTGCATGAAGTGTACATATATGAGCATTGGTCAAAGGAATATCTAAAATGGGCTTGAATTGTGGGTCTTTGATATGCCTAGAGAGGTCCCTATTCCAATTGCTTGAGCTTAGGTGTGCAATTGGAGACATACAATATAGGTAGGGATATCTAGATTTTGCTCCTTTAAACACATTGTACATGCATTTGAGTGTCTTTAATTCACCAACTATGTGCCATTCAATCTTGTAGTTCCCAAATCCCTCGACAAACAGCTCTTCTATTTCTTGTTTGCTTTTAATCACATCAAGTATTGAAGTTTGATAGACAACCCAATATAGTATATAAAAAATCTCTATGTCTACTTTAAAAGCTCCTAAACACTAGATATTGTGTTCAGATTGAATAGTAAATGATATTGAATCACTCCAATGACTTGATGAAAGTGATGTATTCATCAAGTTGAGATCCTTTCTAATACTTTACACTTTAAAATATCACTTTCATCAAGTTTAATCACAAACATGGCTACTCCTTGTGCCTCTTCTCAAGACAAATCATAGAATTTGATCATAAAATGTTATAGGGTAGGTAGATCAAGTAAAATATTGTCAAATTGATTGTAAAGAACCTCTTCTTTTGTACTCTTGAAGCTAGCCTTGATATGGAAAGACACACTCAAAACTTCCATCACCTTGCCACATTAACTCTTTGTTTGATAGTCTTCACAATATATGGCCTTGAAAGTAAAAAATTGCGAATCAGACCATGTTTCATATTTTATTGCATTAGTTGAAAATTTTGTATATATGAATCTCAAATTATACCAATATTGCCTAAAGTCTTTTTACTAGCTCAGAATCCAAAGAATGATGCCTAACAAAAGAATTAAAGCATTGTCTCTTTACTTTTTTGAACATTTTCTTCTTAATAATATCTTTTGGGATTGCTGAGAGCAAGAGATGACAATAAAACTAAGATACCTTTGAAGCATCTCTCTCACTTACATTTGGCTAAAGAAGAGACCTAAATAAGATCAACATCACAACATATTTACTATTATGGGAAAAGTTATATTCAACATTTCTTAAGTAAAAAGATAAACCTTGTTGCTTGGATTCTCTTTTTCACAACCATCACGTCCTTCTTTGAGATGCTTAATATTCTTGAGAGATCTTTGTCAATTTCAAAGACCTAAAATAGTTTGTTTTTGCTAGTATTCTTTGATGCATTTCTCCAATGAATGATTCTTCTATTGACAATCATGTAGTTTTTGCAATAACTCATCTCTATGTTTTGTTAACAAGTGACTCTCTAATCTAACAATATCCTTCTTTGTAATAAGATTAAGTGTATAGCCTAAAAAACCATTATAACTATAACCAATAAATCACATTAGTGAAGAGCTATTATAAAAAGGAGGAGTACTATTTTTGATAGGATCTCTCGAGTATAACCTTCCATCCAACCAAAGATTAAGATTTTTCTTTCTTCAAATCGAAACACATGTTTCATGGACTTTGAAACAATGGTTTGTTTTGATCTTTTTATACTTACATTCTACCTCAACATGAAGATGATAGAGACCTCTTTTACTAGTGTTATAAGGATCATTGGATGATTATTTCATAGCTAAAGATATGATTTGTAACTTTGAATGAGTATACTATGTCAATTTAAAAAAGTAGAAGAATATGTAACTAACAAGGAGAAGAAGAACGAAAAGAGAGAATGAGGATGGAGGGAGGTAATGAAATGTCCAAAACATTCAAATTAAATATTTTGTTTTACTCTATCAAGTTAAGGTAGAATCTTCATTAAATCAATCTCATCATCATCTTTACGACAGCCTACATTTCTAGATTTTACGCAAGCCACGAGAATATTATGATAATGATCTTTTAACAATTCTAGATATGTTTATTTATCAAAATATAAAAAAAATTAACATGTTTTTTATTTCTTAATTTTTTTTTCTCTCTAGGATCTCTTACATGGCTTTTTTGAGACCTCAAATCTCCCTCAATGGCTCTTGTTCTTGTGCAAAATAATTGAAAGATAGAATCTCGAGGTCCTAGTTCACCTACAAGGTGATGAGAGAAGAGGGGTAAATTTCTATATGATCATGAGTTTGGAATATAAACCAAGAAGTAGTATCTTTACACACTGTGAGACCGAATAAACTTATTTAAAGACCTAGGAGATATTACATCCTCTTCCCTTTAGATGAATCGAGATACCCTCATCTTGAAAGGAATTGGGGGTATCATTTATATAGGGCGTTCTCATAAATCCAAGTGGCATTCTCTTTAGGATAATCCTTCCACTAGATGAGTTCTCTAAGAGTTGAGCTCCTCATGATTATTTCTCTTAGATCAAGTACCCTATTAGCCTGGAGCTCAAAGACTCCTTGGTTTGGCATTACAACTTGTTGATAATCAAGAAACATGATCAAGGTTTGCTACATAAGCTTTCAATAAGTTAGCATGAAATATGTTATAAAATTTTAAGTGGTTAGAAAGTTGAAGCGTTTATGCATTCGATCCTACACACTTGAGAAACTTGTAGAGTCTACAATATCTTGGGATTAGTTTCTTGAATTCTCCGAAAGACAAGGAACTCTTCTTTGGACGAACATATAAAAAAAACATGTCTTCCTCCTTGAAGATCAATTCTTGTCTCTCTACATCAGCACATGCCTTTTGTCAATCCTTGGTAGCTTGAATATTTAGCATGATACCTTTGACATGAAAATCCATTTCTTTTAGCATCTTCCTAGAAGCTTCTACCTTTAGGATAGAATTAGAGAATTTGAGTTGTGTGAGATAATCTTAACAATGCAATGCTTAGAATGGAGGTATTTGGATGCTCTGATGATAAGATACATAGTAGGCAAACCCAACCAAGGGCAGATACTATATCCATCCTTTAGGTTATTTGCATTAGTAAGCTCTCAGTATGTCCTCAATGAATTGATTTACTTGCTCTATTTATCCATCAGTTTGTGGATGATACGTTGTATACTAAAATAAATTTGAGTCCCAATTGCCTCAAACAAGCTCCACCAAAAATGAGAAGTGAAAAGTGAATCTCGATCACACTAATAATTCTCTTGGGTTATCCATGCAGCTTGAAGATCTCTTTAACAAAGAGTGTGAATAGGAGGCAACACAACTACAAAATTCATGCTAATAAATTCCCATTTCATCTAAGGAATGTCAAGTAGCTAGAGCTTTCATGGAGTCTTGAATCACTTAGCCTCGCTAGAAGCCTAGGTACTCAGTCATATATTTAAGTACATCACCCTTGAGTTTCTCCTAATAGTAGATTTTCCTAACAACATTGAGAGTTTTAGTGTAGACATGGTGTCCTGAGAAAGGAGAGTCATGAGTGTCC
This sequence comes from Lygodium microphyllum, assembly GCF_053477565.2. Taxonomy (NCBI): domain Eukaryota; kingdom Viridiplantae; phylum Streptophyta; class Polypodiopsida; order Schizaeales; family Lygodiaceae; genus Lygodium; species Lygodium microphyllum. Next base: position 122,543,328 of record NC_141162.1, on the reverse strand, counting down.
TTCAGTATCTTCTTCCTGAGTATTTGACTCATGGAAATACATAGCCTCATTCTAAAATAGATGAGTCTTTCATCAACAAAGAAGTATTGATGCTTGATCTTGAATTTAGAGCCTATCTCTTTTGCTAGGATTTCCTTTAGCATCTGTTGGTATTTTAAATCCTTGCTTGTGTCTTCCCTAGCTAGCTCAATGATTGGGTTGCTAGGCATTAAAACCATGGTAGCTAGAGATTCCACCATAGATGTTTCCTCTAGGATGAAGGCATTGAGAAACACTTTGTGAATTAAGGCATGCGCAACAATATTCTCATTTCATGGTTTATACTTGATCTCAAAGTCAACTTCCTATAAGATCTCAATCCATTGACATTGTCTCGTATTAAGATCTAGCTAAATGAAGATCCATTTGAGGCTTTTGTGATTAGTGTGACTAGAGAAAACTTATTTCTAAGCATGTAGTGTCTCCATAGCTTGAGAACATGAACCACATCAAATAGCTCTAGATCATGAGTAGCATAATTCTTCTCATGAGTCTTTAGCTTCCTTGAAGAATAAGCTTTAGGATGACCTTCATTCATAAGTACACAAGCTAGTGCAAGAGAACTCACATCTATTACTATCCCAAATTCTTTACTTAGGTCAAGTAACTTCAGGATGGGTGTTGTCACCAAGCTTTGTTTGAGCTTCTCAAAGCTAGCTTGCTCAATGGGAGTCCACACGATAAAGACTTGCTTCTTGAGGAATTTAGTGAGGGGTGTAGTAATCAAGGCATAATCCTTGATAAAAATCATGTACCATCTGGTTAGCCCTTAAAAAATTCACACCTCTTTAACTGATGTTGGACTTGGCTATTCTTCTTGAACATCCATGACTTTGGCTAGATCCATTAAGATTCCCTCTATGAATATTATAAATATGTGATACTCAATATGCCTTTTGAAGGAGGCACATTTCTTCTTCTTTGCATACATCTTATGCATCCTCGTTTCAAGGATGATGAAAAGCTATGGCTCATGGTTTTCATTGTGCTTGGAATATGTTAGAACGTCATCAAAGAAGACAATGAAAAAATCATCAAGATATGGGCAAAAAATGTCCTACATTAATATGTTGAAGGTGCTATGTGTATTGGTCAATCCAAAAGACATCACAATGAACTCGAAATGGCCATATCTCATGTTGAAAGTGGTCTTTTGAATGTTTTCATCCTTAATACTTATCTGGTAGTAATTTGATCTAAGTTCAATCTTGGAGAAGATCTTTGTCCCTTGAAGTTTGCCAAGTAGCTTATCTATCCTTAGAATCATGTTGACTGTCACCTAGTTTAGCCCTCAATAATTAATGCAAAGATGGAGAGTTCCATTCTTCTTCTTTGGAAATAGCAATGGGAATCCCCACAGTGAGTTACTTGGTCTAATGTAACCATGATCCAATAGCTATTTGAGTTTCTCCTTCAACTCAATAGCTTTTGGGATTGACATTGGTAGGGTCTCTTGGCAATTAGAGGGGCCCGCACAAGCTTGATATCATGATTGACTTCCTTATGAGGTGGAAGTTCAATCAACTCTTTTGGGATCTACATTTTTTTAAAGCTAGGATTAGTCTCAGCACCCTATTTGATTTTATTAAGTTTGATTAAGAAGACAAGTAGTCATTTTCTTAATTCTTTCACTATGTGAGAAGCTTTTGCCAGATGGACTTTGGGCTCCCTTGATTCCTCCTAATTAGTTACTTGTTTGCCCTTTTGGTCCTGGAAGGTGACTTTTTTTTCACAATGGATATGAGCATCATTAGGGATCAACCAATCCATTCCTAACATTTAGGGTGGACTCCATCTTTAAGTAAGACAATAAGATTTGACCATATGGTCAAATAATAAAGGTATTGGGGGTTCCCAAAGTACATGGAAATTTCCAAATTCCTTAATATAGTGTTACATACAACACATTAGCCAAGTACCTAGATTTACCATCCTACATACTTATAGCAACATTTTTAACATGAGTAATGGGATGAGCTATATCATCCCTTGTCTCCATATAGATTGAAGACTCTAGAGTGCACATCTCTCTAAACTAGCCTCCATGAGGAATCATAAAGTTAGAGGTAGCTAAGTCTACATACCATACATCATTCTTTGATGAACCATCAATAATCATAGTGTTCATGAAGTGTTACATAAAACAAATAATTGTTCACTTTTTTCATCATTGTTTCTATTGCTAGATGTACAGTTGCCTTGTTGCTTTTTTCATTTTTAATTTTAGCTTTTTTTTAAAAAGTAATTTTTAAGAAATGTGGCCTTATTGACCACCATGTGAGTAGTCCCTGCTATCACTAGAATTTTATTGCCTATTGGAATTTGTAACTTGATCTCTTTGACTTCCCCTTTCCTCGAGACTATCCTCCTCTATTTTGATGTGCATCATAACTTTGATCATGACCACCACCTTGGCATCTATCATGACCTCTACCTCTTCTAGTAGAGTAAAACACCTATTCATAATTATTTTTTCTTTGAGAAGAAGATAGATCCAAGCTAGGATTCTTCTCCTTAAGTATTAGTATAGAAATCATGTCTAAAAAATCACGAATATCATTTCACATATTCATAGATGACCTGAAGCTCTTGTATTCATCTCCAAGTCCATCTATGCATGCATGCATAACATTATCATCATATCAACTACCACACAGGTAGATCCAAGACCTTCCACAATACTCTTGATCTTCAAGGCAGACTCATTGATGGATAGGTTTCCTCTTTTCACTTAGTTCAACTCTAACTTGAGCTATAACTTTCTAGTATTTGCATTTACTTTGAATAATCTTGTCCGATTCTTCCATTATTACAATAGTAGGGATATCAAATTCTTATGAATAGGCCATCATGCTATCTATGACACTAATAGATATCCAATACATGAATTTACTTTGTGTTTGATCCCAATCTTTCCTAGCCTTTACCTGTTCTGCAATAGTATTTCGTGCAAGAACTTTAGGTGCTACTATCATGTGTCCTTCAATGTAGTTTAAACATCATTCCCTTAAATAAATTTATCATTGTGAACTTTCATGTATGATAATGGTTCTTATTAAGGTTCTCACTAACAATCTAGTTGAATTTGTTAGATATTTTGACAAAATAAACAACCTTGTAAAAAACTCTACAAACAAGTTGACACCAAGTGTACCATAAGTAAAATTGCATTTTTCATGAACTGCACAATAATAATTGTGATATGCAATCTCTATATAGAGGTCTTTTGTGTATGTAACTTAGTAAATATGTGAAACCTTATAGATTTAAAATCTGTAACCTATGCACTTATAAACGACAAACACAATTGAAACTGCATTATATCTAAAAACTGCTATCAACACTATATTAGAAAATTTGGGAATTTCACAAGTCTCAATTTCAAATAAGTGATAAATATTTGACCACGTGGCTAAATCTTGATCTATATCTGAAATTGGAATTTAGAAATGCATCTTATATAGTATTTAGGGTAGACTCTACCTTTAAGTAAGATAACAAGACCATGTGGTCAAATAATAAAGGTATCGTGAACTCCCAAAATTCCTACTATAGTGTTTATCGAACTACTTACAAGTCTAGAATGGAGGAAGAAATGATCTTAAATGCCAAAAATAGCAGTGGCATAAGCCCTAAAGGGTTGGTTTGAAGTATATACATTGTTTTTCCTACTCACCAAGTTTCATTGCAATTGGAGACTATAGCTCTACTAGCCTCAAGAACTTCCTACTACTATAACCAAAGGCAAATTTAGCAAGGTGGAAAAGCTCCTTACCCCTTATTTGCTTGCTTACTTTCGTGCTCCAACGACTTCATTGCAGCCTTCAATCAAGCTCTACACATCCATGGGGGATGGCTCTGATAATAAAAATAGACAAGAGGGAAGAGGGGTGAAAAGATGAAGAGCACAAACACAAAAGCAATCCAAGAGCACATAGAGAGAAAGGGTTAAACTTTTCTTCTTCTTCTTTCTTCTTTTTCCACATAAAATAACTAGGTGCACAACATAATAACTGATGCTAGGAGGCATGGACCACGGTGGATTCCGTGAGGTTTTTCGGTGGATTTCGTAAAACTATATTAATTATTTACCGGGGCCCATATACAAGGTGGATTCCTTGTGTGAGAAGTTGACGAGGATGCCTGTCCTTTTCGGACGCGTCTGATTAATTTAATGTGAATGTGGATGATTCCAAAAAATACATATTTAAATTAATGGACATTTATGAGCTTAGAATGCATTTGTATTAAATTAAGGTTAGGACAGAGTTCCAACCTATTTATTTATTTTATAGCTAAAGATAGCTAGGTATTCATTTTTGTCAAATTTTATTATTTTTTAACAATTTTGAATGCTTCAGTTGATGTATAGTAGATGTATAGAGCAGACAATGGTGGTGTTGGGAAGCACTAGGCGATTGCATGTATTTAAATTACCTAGAAATTCTTGGGGACCTTTTGGCATTCACTACATTTGTACACATCATCCGATTTGCGCATTAGTAGTATCAGAGCGAAGCTGAGATCAAGGGCTTCTAATCGCTTACCATCTCATGCAAAGGTGAAGCTCCTGGAACAACTGGGCTCTACAGGTAGTCTCGTAATGAACCATCAATACTAGTGTGTTCCTGGCGGTGAAGAACCCCCCTATTGTGCTGTCAGATTGTGAAGGGCCACTCTCTGGAGGCAGACGACTACTCACGAAGCTCCTTCATAAATGCATTTTTCTAAGAGAAGCAGACAAGAATTTTTCATTAATTTTGAGACTACAAAGCTTAATAAAGCTTAAGAGAAAAGCTTAAGCCCCCAAATTCAATCGTCAATGGCGAGAGTATGTTCTAAACGGCGACGGACCTCATGCCGACATCCTCTTGTCTTGTGCATGGCTACCAAAATATTAAGTAAAGCTTTTCTTTAAAAGCTTAAAGTTAAGCTTTATTAAAACTTAAATAATTTACTCTTAAATATCCTTCTCAGCGGGTGTTCACATCAAACTCTTCCCGAACCACTCTCAAAAACTTCAGCTAGTGTTTGTTCACACCTGCACCTTGACAGAGTCAATTTTCAGCAAGAACACTGTCGCGCGCAATCTATTTTCCATTTGGAAGAAGACCGTCATCGATTACCGTACCCGCAAAAGAAGCAAGATCATAAAAAGCCATTTTTAAAAAAAAAAAGCAAGCCTTATAAACCCAAATTTGAGCTACGCTTATCCTTCTAACAAGATTTCAAGTGTGTGAGGTTGTTCGAGATTTTGCAGGATGTTAGATCAAACATGGAAGATTTTATGGCCAAAGGTGATTTACCAGAACCAACTATGGAGCAAAAATTGGACCTAATTATGATGCAAATTCAAGAGGAACGAAGAGTACATCAAAATTTACAAGCTCAACTAGGTACTCTTTAACGATCCACTATCGATCAAGATGGAACACAAATCGAAGATTTTATTCGATGTATGATTGATGCAACACTTGAAGCATAGTCTCTCAGGAAAGAAGCCAAGATAAGTAAAAGAAATTTCAAATTATGTACCTTTAATGGGCAACATGATGGAAAAATTGTTCTCACTTTTATCAATCAGTTTGATGATTATTCCCATGAAGAGCAATATGTTGAAAAAGATAAACTCAAATGTGTCACTAACCATATAGTGGAGAGAGCATTGTTATGGTGGACTGTTGTTGGCAAGAGTATTGATTGTCCTACTACTTTGGAGGCCTTTCAAAAGAAAATTTTCACTACAACAAAAAGGCCTCATAGATGCACATTTAGACGCGATTTTTGAATACAGAGAAAAACTTATGGGCGCGTCTATCCGCCCGTCTATTTGCGCATCTATCATTCCGTATCTACAATCACATGTATCGACGAATTTACACGCACAAATAGACGCGTACTAGACACACATATACACGCGCATATAGACGTGCTGGTAGACACGCTTTTACAAGCACTGATAGACACGAACGGAAAACAAAAAATGTCATTTAAAAAAAAAGATATTTAATTTTCTTTTTTAATTTGAATTATGCAGCACGTGTATAAGCGCGTGTAGTCTGCATTATAGACGCGTGAATAAACGTGAAATACCTACAATTTAGACGCGCTGATAGATGCGCAAAACAGAACTGGTTTTTTTTTTCCCCCTCCCATACATCAGATTGTGTATTTGGGAAAAAGACAATGTATCTTACAGGCACGAGAATTGAAAGTAAAAGTCCATGTATTCATTATATATCAAAGCATTTACAAGGGAAGTTTTGAGTGCTTGCGACCTAAAGCATGGCCGCAAGCAGTAGGCTCAAAGAGATGTCATACATATACAAGAAAAGAAGGCCTCATGAGGAGGTATGGTGCTCCTCTACGAATCTGAAGAGGAAACATCCTCGCTAGTACCACCATGGCTACTAGCGTCGCTATCCCCCTCCTCGCTGTGCTCCACATCCGGGTTCGCCTACACACACAAAAGATCAGGGTTGCTTACATAGACAAGGTGGATAAAAAGTTATAATTAGTTATACTTTTAATAGGAAAGTAAGAAAAACATACCTCCTCTGGCTGTCGAATCCTCATGGCCCGGTTGTATTGGTCCTTAGTGATGAGACCCTCCTCATAAAAGTGAAGCCATGTCGCTGCGCGGTTATGGCCTCGATGGTAACCTACCTCTCTAGGGGTAGGTGTCCTACCAACGATGGTAGTCTGCAAAACATTTAGAGATATACAAACAATTAGACGTCACAATATATTAGACTAAAATATATAAATAATTTAAAGAAATATAAATTTAAAAAAACTAGAAATCAAAATATAATTACAAACTCTGCCTCCCACGACTCTCTGCCGCCTGATCCGTAATGCGACGATCCCATGGTTCCCATTTGGATCCGTCGCGCCTCTGCGTGCTGGCGACTCTTCACTTTCTCTGCTGCTTTCTTCTTGGCTTTCTTCCACTCTATGCGGTGGCACATAGGTGGTTGGCTGTAGGCTCCACGCCCCTCCTCCAGCCTCCGCAGTAAGTCCCTGGCCCGTGTCATGAGGTGGGATCTTTTGTTGTGAAGCATATCCCTCACTTTTGTACGTCCCCAATCATCCGAGAATCGCTGACCCTCAGGATTTGGGTACCTCCTATGGATTGCCCTCAACACCTCCTGCCACAAGCCGCTTTTCTAATTTTTGAAGGCAATGAAATAATCTTTATACGTCGCATGCACGACACTCCTCATGTACGCCATTACATCCCTTCCCTCATCATCATGAAAGATGCCACCGGCATCTATAACTCTATAGTAATTGCATACAACCTCCTCTACATGATCTACTGGTGAGGGTGATCGCTCGCCACCTCCTAGGCAACCCCCACACAACCCTCGTCCTCCCCCTCCACTCTCCCTCCTCCCTCTCTGTCGACTGCCCTCTGCCTCATTGGATGCATGAGCTTCTGCAGATACTTGTGCTTCAACCGATGCACGTGGAGCACGTGGAGTACCTGCAAACGGAGTACCTACATATGGAGTACCTGCATATGGAGTACCTGCATGTGGAGTCTGGGAAGTAGTGCTAGGCAAAGACGCCAGAGGCGTTCCAGACATGACACTGAACACCTTGTCCGCTATGGGAGAGCGGCCAAGGTGTCTGGTCATCTCTCCCATGAAGTCTTCCCTACTAGGAAAACCTCCAAAAAATGCATTGACCCCCCTGCCAAAGGAGGCCAATGTATCATTCATGCGATCCACATCTAGGTCATTGCTAGATGAACCAGGATACGACATTTGTAAAAAAAACACAGGAAAAATACAAATTTATTTACATACAAAAAATCATATATTACCTACATTTTCAAAGAGCTTTCTTTAGACATTGAGCAGAACACTTAAAGTGCTAATGCTTCTCTGGTTTCAAGAAAATTGATAAACACAAACTTATCAGTGCTAATGCTTCTCTCCTTTGGCATGACTCACCTCTTCCTCTCCTTTGGCATGAAGAGACTGCATGTTGGCTAAACTCAAGCTTCAGAACCGCAAAAAATGCACGAAAAGAAAGGCGCACTTTGAAAAGAAATGATTTAAGTATGGTTTGAATTTTGACGTGTGCGTCTATTTTCGCGTGTATATGTGTGTCTATTGTTCAGATAGACGCGAATATATACGCATAGATAGACACTGATATAGACGCGCATTTGGGATTCATCATAATTTTTTATTTTTAAGATAAGTTTTGATAGTGAATTCTTGTTAAGTTTTGATAAGTTAAGATAAGTTTTAAGATGATGATTTTTGTGTATTTAAAATTAAGATCTTATGTAAACATATGAATGACAAATATTTTGATGTTGTCATGAATTAGGTTTAATGATGTCGATGTCATCATCACCTAGTGTAGTGCAAGGTGGTGAGTCAATGAGCACATCCTCAAGTGAGGATGAAACATTGCATCTTCATAATCCAGATGCATGGCTACAACGAAAAATCAAATGCATGTGTGATCGTTGTCGAGGGTGTATTTTTTGAGCACGTCGAATTGCAATGTCACACCTCAGCTTGTATGGAGAATGGGACCGAGAAAAATCACCGGTATTCATAGTTTTTTTTTACCACTAAGATTGCATGTCTATGTTACGGGAATTATATATCAACGTACATGAAACTCCCTTTTGTGGTTGAGCAGGATGCGGTGCCACATCCTCAGATGCTCCCTCCCGGGTGTCGAGAGGCTACAAAACGTTGATGCGAGGAGGTAGAGTCTTCAAGAAGAGTAGAGACTGACGAACATGATAGTAGCCCTCATGAAATGCCCCATCAAGTTGTAGAGGATGAGATTTTGGACAACATGGTACATCATCTATTTTCGCAACCGGTTCAGGGAGAAGGTCACTCTACGAAGCCAGATGATCCACTATATGTAGCATCATCTACTCCGTTGTATGAAGGTTGTACGTACTCCGTTCTTCGTGCATCCCTCGAGATACTTAACTTGCAAACAATTTATGGATGGAGTAATGTCAGTTTGGATGCATTATTGAAGTAGGTATCAATTCAGTTTGGCTTATATATGAATCATAATATTAATTGTTAATTTTATTTTGAAATTAGACAGAAATATATGTTGGTGGCTTTTTAACTCACTTTTAAAATATATGTAGGTTATTATCACAAATGCTTCCAAAAGGAAACAAATTGCCAACTAAGAGAGAGCAAGAAAGACATTACTTGACATCTCTGGGAGGCCTCAATTATGTTAAGATCCATGCATGTGTCAATGATTGTGTCTTATTTCGTGGGATTCATGAGTTCACACGAGAGTGTCCTGTTTGTGGCGAATCAAGATACGAAGTGGAGATGAAGTCAATGGATGTACCTCGTAAGGTTTTACGACATTTTCCGATTGTTCCACGTATAAAACTTATGTTCAAGTGTAAATCTATTGGAAAGCTCATGTCATGGCATACTAGTCATCGTTCAAGTGATGGAAAATGGAGGATCCCTGCAGACACACCCGCATGGCAACATATAGATAATTTGTGGCCCGTTTTCAAAGAAGAGCCAAGAAATTTGAGATTTGGTTTAGGTATGGATGGAATCAATCCATTTGGCATCAAAAGCACATCATATAGTGTATGGCCAGTGGTATTGGTGAACTATAATATTCCTCCATCCATGGCAATTAAAAAGGGACATGTGATGTTGTCCCTTCTGATTCCTGGAAAGCACAAGGTAAAAACATGGACATTTACTTAGAGCCTTTGATTGAAGAGTTAGAAATGTTATGGGAAGGTATTGAGGTGCAAGATACAAGTGCATCTGCATCCTCTAGAGATTTCACATTGAAGGCCATGTTGTTGTGGACCATGCATGACTTTCCAAGATACAGAGAGTGTTCAGGTACATGTATATAACTCTATATTTGAAATTCAAGACTTGAATCAATTGCATTTTATTAATTCACTTGTTTTTTCAGGTTTAACCACGTCAGGATATCATGCATGTCCTATTTGCAGTCCCTCTCTAGTTTCCTCTAGGCTGGCACGTTTAAAGAAGGTTATCTACGACAATCATCATCGATTTCTTCCTATTGACCATCCCAAATATGTTCTCTCTACTAATGGAATGACTCCACAATCTCTAACCATTCGAGATTGGAAGGAGAGATGGATTAATGCCGACAGCCACCCTCCACATGGCATGAGTCGGTAAGAAGTGCATTTCTCTCGATTGACTTTAAAGTATTTAGCATGATAAATTGTTTACATAATATATTGTTTGTTTGTTAGGTTCTCTATATTCTTTCGTCTTCCGTACTGGACTGAACTCAAGATCAATCACCTGTTGGACCCCATGCACATATTCAAAAATGTTGTATCTACATTATGGGATCACTTGATAGGGGCTCGCGATTCAATTATGTAAGGGAGGATTTACGTAACATTGGTCGCATGAGACGAGCCTGGCTGCACATTGGACCCAGAGGAAAGATTGAGCTACCCCATGCACCTTGGATATTGTCAAAGAACGATGAAAAAATAGTGAAGGAACAAATATATAGCTTTCGAACACCCACAGGATGTATGAGATGTCTCAAGGGAGCCTTCATAAAGAAAAAGAAAAGAGGTGTGGAGCAACTATCTGGTTTGAAGTCCCACGATTGGCACAAAATGATTCAAGTAAGGGTATCTCTAACCATGAATATAGTAATTAGTGGCGTAACTATGTGTAAACTTTGGGGTATGATGACTTTTTCCTCAACTAATCATTTGCATCTATGAATATTGTTTACATTCAGTTCGTACTTCCTACTAGCATATCCCATTGTGCCTCCAAAGATGTACGTGATATCATTTACAAGATGGGAGAGCTTGTGAGGTGTGTATACATTGTATTTTTTCATTATATATCTTTGAATTTCTACACAAAAATAAACAATTCTCAAATACATCTTGACAGATACGTGAGCTCGAAGGAAATTGATCCAAACACATTGCAAGATGCTCGAGTATTATCTATTGAGGTGGTTTGTTTGGTGGAGGAAATTTTTCCTCGATCCATTTTGACTACTTAATTACATTTACTCGTACATTTGATTGATGAGATCGCACTTTGTGGGGCAGTTCATGTAAGGTGGATGTTTTTTCTTGAGCGCTTCATGAAAACCTTGAAAGATTTTGTGAGACAAAAAGCACGGCCTGAGGGAAGCATGGCTGAGGGTTGGTTAGTGCAATCATCCCTTGTTTATATCTCTGAATATCTTGCTGAAGTGGATCCCTCTCAACCACGACTATGGAAAGATGATGAAGACTTGAGGATGACCTCTATAGTACCTCAAGGAAAAGGAATGAGTAAAGTGCTAACAAAAGAAGAACTTCGTAAGTTAAATAGTTTTTGTGTGCTCAATAGTGATGTTATGAGCAAATGGGTGACACTATATAATGAAGCAAGGGCAAGAAGAAAAAGCGAAAGACAAGAATTTCACACTAGATATGGACGTAGTGTCTCATTTCCAGATCATCTAAATGCGCTCCCACGTCATATTGACATAGATTGGTTACATGAGGAAATGGAAAGAATGGAAAAAGAGGAGGAAATTAATATATCTCAAGAAGAGTGGGAATACGCACGAGGTTGCTTATCAAAGGTGAGACATACTATCAATTAATTTGTTTCTATAAGTTTTATTTTATATAAATAATTGATATGTTTGATCTTTTATCTTTTACTACTAGTGCACATTATTCAATGCACTTTGGTGTGAGGGTAAACATCTTCGAACTCAACGTATAGATAAAAAGAGAAATACCCAAGATTGTGGTGTCCTTGCTCACTTCGAGGCTGCCAATGGTACCATGGAAGGTTATTGTGGCTTGATCCAAGATATTCTGAAGCTTGACTTCAGACGATTCTTTATATATGTAGTGGTCTTTATATATGTAGTGGATGTGAAGTGGTTTAAAGAAGTGGTAACAAATGGTGAGCATTGCACAATCAGACGTCATCCAAGTGGTTTTGTAATCATTGACTCTACAAACTTTCACCAAAACAAGAATGACACATTAGTACTACCTCAACAATGCAAGCAGGTATATATGCAAAGGCTAATTTTTTTATATGTATACATGTGATACATATACACAATATAATAAGTACTTAAGTTTTTTGCTTTTGTTTTTCAAATACAGGTTGTGTATCATCCAATGGTAAACAATAACCGATGGTGGTATGTCATCCCTATATCTAATCATTCAAAACCAATATATGGTAATATTACCGACATGGAGATAGCAGATGACAATCCAACAAATAATGATGATGTGCATGATGACACCATAATGGATGATATGCGTGATATAGTACAAGATGAACCTTGCGATGATGTTCAAGGAAATGCAGAAGAAGGCAATAATGTGATTGTCGATGATATTGATGAAGTTATTGAGCAATATAGCAACACATCTGATAGTGGGATAGACTTATTTGTTTTGTTACCTCTTGGTAACATAGACCTAGAAGTAGATAGTTTAGCAAGGACTGATCTCATTGAAGATGAGATGGATCATTCACTGTAACATACTTAATTTGCTTATTGATTCAATATATGTGTATTCCTAATTCTATGCTTTTTATCATGCGCACACGTGCATACTCAAGAATCAATAGTCAATTTTAAAGCAAGCATTGAATTTTCCATAATAAAAAGGAAGTATCTTTTATCATCTTCAAGTACATAGAGAAATAATTACGAGATACATATTGCAATGCTTGCTACTAATTGTAAGGTTTTTGTCGCTTGCCGCTAATTACTTATATCAGGCTTGTCAACTGGAGGAACTGCCATTCATTAGAGAGCAATGAAAAAGCAACTATTAACTCTATTTTTTTAATTCAATGATTCAATGTGTATTCTTAATTCTATGGTTTTTATCATGCGCACATGTGCATGCTCAAGAATCAATTTCAGGTGGTTAAATAATTATTAACTTTGGTTTTTCAATTATGTGAATTGCTAATTTTAGGTGGTTAAATAATTGTGCGTCTGCTAGCGCGTCTATATTAGCGTCTATTTGCATGGATATATAGACGCAAAATACGCATCTATTTACACGCATTTATAGACACTCTGATAGACACGCCCGACTTTGCGCATCTAACGTGCGCATCTATGCCTCGTTTCTGTTGTAGTGTTTGGGGAATTTTCTTCCACCTCAATTCCATGAAAAAGTAATCAAATAGTGGGATCTTCTGCAACAAAGAGATTGTGAATCCATACCGCAATACACTGAGCGTTTCTGGAGTGCCTTACTACAACTTCGAATGCTTGAAGATGTTCTTGAGGCGATCCACAAGAACAAGTATGTGTCTGATTTGCTTGGTCACTTCTATGCGGAAGTGAACATGTTCAAGCCAAAGACTTTCGAAGATGCGATTTCTTTGTCCCATGATGCTGAAGACAAAATTCGTGGACGAGAAAAGCGACCGCAATAATTTTCAACTAACGGTAACTTTGGTACAAAGCAATTCAAATCTAACTTTCGAAGATTCAATCAAAATCGCTTTATTCCTTCTTCTTTCCGTAAATCCTGGACTTGACCTCCTCCTTTACTATCAAACACAAATTAAAACCCTAAGCCATCTCTCCAACCAAATCCCAACATTCTCAAAATTTTAGCCATTACCAATAATGTTTCCAAAGCAAAGTCTATAGTTTGCTACAAGTGCCATCAACCTAGACACTTAGCGATCAACTATTAATCCAAGAAGCTAGTTGTTCACATCAACTACTTGGGAGTGACTGAAGACAAAGACCATGAAGATATGGCAAATTTTACTGAAGATGATGATGATATCGGTGATGCTTCAAATACTTTGCAAGGTATGCCAAATTCTCATTCATTATTAACAATGAAATGTCTTGTGCATGGTCACGAAAAGATTAATTTGCATGATGATGGGAGCACACATGATTTTATCCTACAAACTTGGTAAAACAATTGAATTTACGTCCTGTTCCAACTCATTATCGTATAAAGGCTGCATTCTTAGGCACTAGATACAATGGTACACAAGAAGTTCATGATTTAGAAATTAAAATTGGCGATTATGTTGAGTGCAAAAATTTATTGTTTGTACCTTTGCAAGCTAGTGACCTTATTTTAAGAATGCATTGGCATCACAAATATAATCTCGATACACAAATCGGATGATGTATGCGCGCGTAGTGAACACCGGAAGGTCCCCAAGAACAAAGAACTCTACTAAAACTCATAAAGTAAGAAGAAGGTTTTGCATGACATGAGTCAAAAAGACAAATTGGGTACAATCTCCCCCCATGGCCTGTGTAAGTGCTCCAAAAGGCATGCATTTTATAAATTTATTCATCTCCAAGCTCAAAAATAGCCCAATTTACAATTAGCATGCTTTGGCTTTTGTGTTTGCTTTTGCCCAAATAAAGAATGAAGTGGTTAAGTGTCCAAAAAGTCGACTTGTGCCCAAATACAATGTCCAATAATGAAATATTCAAACCGAGTGTCTATGCACATACAAAATAATAAATGTTTATCAAATGTTTTAATAAATAAGTGTACCTAAATAAATATTAGTGCCACACCTTTAATGATAAGACACGTGTCCATAAAAAAATGATACTTTCTTCTAGGTAATTTGAATACACGCCATCGCCCGGTGCTTCCCAACGCCATCTTGTCTGCTCTACACATCAACTAAAGCATTTACAATTGTTAAAAAATAATAAAATTAAATCGACAAAAGTGAATACCTAGCAATATTTAGCCACAAAATAAATAAATAGGTTGGAACTATGTCCTAACCTTAATTTAATACGAGTGCACTCTAAACTCATAAATGTCCATTAATTTAAATATGTATTTTACAGAATCACCCGTTGTGGAATCACCCACGTGCACATTAAATTAATCTGATGCCCGAAAAGGACAGGTGACCTTGTCAACTTCTCGCACAAGGAATCCACCTTATGTATGAGCACGGGTAAATAAATATAGTTTTACGAAATCCACCGCAAAACCTCATGGAATCCACTGTGGAATAAAAAACTCACGGAATCCACTGTGGAATATACCTCTTGGCATCATATCCCCGGGGTGGGATATAGCAATTGAGGCATAGATCACGATGGATTCTGTGAGGTTTTTCGGTGGATTCTATAAAACTATATTTATTTTTCGGGGCTCGTACACAAGGTGGATTCCTTGTGCGAGAAGTTGACGGGGACGCTTATCCTTTTCGAGCGTCAAATTAATTTAATGTGCACGTGGGTGATTCCACAGCAGGTGATCTACAAAATACATATTTAAATTAATGGGCGTTTATGTGTTTAGAGTGCACTTATATTAAATTAAGCTTAGGACGTAGTTCCACCTATTTATTTATTTTGTAGCTGAAGATTGCTAGGTATTCACTTTTGCTAGTTTAATTTTCTTATTTTCTAACAATTGTAAATGCTTTAGTTGATGTGTAGAGTAGGCAACGGTGGCGTTGGGAAGCACTCGGTGATGGCGTGTATTCAAATTACCTAGAAAAAATTATCATTTTTGATGGACACATGCCTTATCATTAAAGACGTGGTGCTAATATTTATTTAGGCACACTTATTTATTAAAGCGCTTGACAAAAACTTATTATTTTGTATGCGCATAGATGCTCGGTCTGAATATTTCATTATTAGACATTGTATTTGGGCGCTGCTCAACTTTTCGGACACCTAACTGCTTCATTCTTTTATTTGGGAAAAAGCAAACACAAAAGCCAAAGCATGCTAATTGTAAATAGGGCTATTTTTGAGCTTGGTGATGAATAAATTTATAAAATACATGCCTTGTGGAGTGCTCACACAAGGCATGGGGGGAGATTGTACCCAATTTGTATTTTTGCCTCATGTTGTGCAAAACCTTCTTCTTACTTTATGAGTTTTAGTAGAGTTCTTTGTTCTTGGGGACCTTCCGGTGGTCACTACGTGTGCATATAGCATCCGATTTGTGCACTACTCACAATACCACACACACACTACTCCCAAAAACACCCAAGTATATATATGCACCTTCTCACCCTTGCATACCATCCATTACATCTAACTTCATCTAGGACTCTATTCTTGCATTGTGTATGGATAGCCTTGCATTGTGCTTGCACAAAATCACCTTGCTTTTAAAAGAATGAAAGCATAATTTTACACATTTCACTTTTGTGTGTTTGGGACTCGAATCTATGTAAAATCCATTGGATAGAACATCTTAAGTACCTAAAGCATTCATTGAGAAACTTGTAAAGTGACGAAGTTGGGTGCTTGAGAAGAGGAAGGAATTTCTCATTGAGCATTCATTGAGAACAACTCCTTCCTCTTCTCTAAACTAGGAAACTTTGCACCCCCAGCCTAGTACAATAGATGTGGCAACATTTCTAGACTCTATTCCAAGATATGTCCACGAGTCCTTAGATAGCTACTAACAAGATGCACATTTTGATCATGCTCGACTCTCACATGTGGACCTAGAAGCAAAACTCATGGTCCTTAAAAATTAGGGGACTAGTACTTTCAACATGATTCTCGAACACACAATGGACAAAAAATTCTAACCATGAAATCTCAGTTGGAATTGATCAAGAGCATGTTTTTGAATGCATGAATGTTAGGATCACCCACTAACACTATAATAGACCATGTTCAACATAGGCTCTTTGATCACACGGATCTACTCACCATAGGAGCTCACATTTCCTAAACATTACTTATAGGGATGGGAAATACACTTATCCAATGAGACTAAGCTGAAGTGCTATTAGTGACCAAATAACTTGACAAGCATCAGGCTAGAAATGACCCATATAGCTTCATACAATAATTTGAGCAAGTTTATGAGGCCAATAACCCTATAGGAGATACCAAGCAGGCTCAAGCCTTTGGACTCTTCATGGGCAAGAAGGGTTGTGCTTGGTTTACTAGCCTTGATGTAGTTGAGAAGCTTCCTTTTTAGCCCTTAATACCCTCTTTATTAAGTGATTTATAGAAGCAAGCTATGGGGACACTCTCATTGTCAACCTCATAAGATTATTGAATAACAAGAAGATGAGAGCACAAGGGATTATGTGTCCAAATTGTGAGGGTTATACAAATGTATACCACTCACAGATAAACTAGCCACCAAAGCAATCACAAAGGCTTTCATCAAGGGAATCCATAATAATGAAAAGATCTACAAAGCATTGGCTAGCAACTTTATCCTTGATTGCACTAACCTCAATGGAGTCTTAGATGAAGCAATCCGAATTGAAGACCTACACAAGGAGAGAACTCAATATAAGAAAGGAAAGGGCCTAGAAGTTGAATCCCAATCTAGCAGAGGAAAACTTGAGATAAACACCCAAACTCAGAATCTCATGGTAGAAATGATGAAACAACAAAAAGAGCTCTTAAGATTGATTGAATCATTTTGACAAACTTAGCCATATGGACAAAATGTGCAATGTATCCATTACGATGGTGATCACTTGCCATTGAAATGCTCTTAACAAAATAGGGCACGCACCCCTTTTGGACAGCATATGCAAATTGAGGGTTCCCATACCCTAGACCAAACAAATGGCTCTACCTACCCCCTCGCCCCCTGAATCAGAGACTTGCAACTCTAGTGTGCCCTTGTGTAGTACGTTGAAGAGCCCACATATGACTCTTATGATGAGGAAGAAAATGTAGTTCTCATGGATTATAGAACAATTTCAATCATGATATTAGGAAGAGATAGATGATGTGGCATAATGTAGCCTCCAGAAACTCTTGCTTGTTGGACTTGTGGGGACATGTGGCCAACCCAGTCACATCTCCACCCGGTGCCCTCAGAAACAAGAACAATCAAAGGATAATGGAGTTGACCAAAGGCGTCCCAAATGTGGAATCACTCACATGTCTCTTGGCTACCCAAAGAGGAAAACTAGCTCTAACAAAGCTATAGTACCCACTACACCCTTAAGTCTCTTTGTGGTCAAAATGCTGCAAGAAGAGAATGTGATTCCCATTTTGATTAATGACATTACCATAGCTCAAGCTAAGCAAGGTGGGGTCAGTATCCCTAGCCCATCTTTGGCAAGTGGCTCTATCATTGGAAAGAAAAATTCTAAGAAGAAAGAAAAGCATACAACTCTCGATCTCAATAATTCCTACAGTTGCTTCAAGTGCTGAGCAAGCTACATGTGCTCCACACACTAAAATTGCAGCTTCAACCAAAGGAGTGAAAATAGAAATGACGAAGCCAAAGTAGGTGAAATTAGGAATGATGAAGCCAAGGATAGTTTGCAATACCATGGTGTAGAGAAAGCACAATTCCTTCGGCCTCAATTATGAGTCCAAATACTTTTGGACAACCCATATTGAACTAAGAGCCCAATTGCATGCTCAAGGTCGACTAAGAAAGTTGTGAAAATAAGAAGTAGATCCAAGGCTCTTCGATGTCTCACCTTCTACAAGTGTCAATACCATTGGGTATGCTCTTTAAGAGAAACCCTACCATTTGAAAAACTTTCAAGTCCTCAATTGATGGAAGTAATGAAAGCCAACCTATCAAGGAGAATACACAAAATCCTATGGCAAGCTGCCCACCTATACCACCCTATCGTTGGTGCTCTCAGAGTTGCCATGTTCTAGGAGGGTACTAAACAACATGTGGTTCTTCATGTGAAAGCCTTTGGTGACTCCATGAGAAGAGGCATTACAAATATGGGAGTTGGTGTTAGCATCATGAATCATGCCATGCTCAAAGGCATCGAGAAACCCCCTGATTAAGTGTGTCCATTTTAACCTCATTGTCACCAATGTTTCTAAGGTGCACCCCTAGATGTGTTGAAGGAATGACTGGTGAAGATTACTGGCGTCAAGTTCTCTATTACATTTGTGGCCATGAAGGGAGTTGAGTATGACCTATTGCTTGACTAACCTTGGATGCCTGATGCACAACTCTTTAAAGATTGGAGTGATAGTCTAATATTTTTGGGAAATTGATCTGAAGTTATGTGCATCAAAACGAATGGCTAGAACACTATTATAATATACCTTGACTCTATTTCTAGCTTATTATGTTGTGACACAATTTGTCCCCCAACATAGTAGTCATTGAACAAGTATGTTCCATGTGCCAAGGATGAGTAGGATTGGCTTCATATTCTTGGCACAATGAAGTTTCCTTTCATTGAGAAAGGAGAATACAAAGTAGCAAATGACCATCTGAGTCTACAAAATTTTTTAGAAGCCCTTGTCAATAGGCCTGATATCCCTAATGGCCTTTCTTCTATGGCATTGTTGATGATATATGCCAATTCATCACATATCTCTAAGCACAAAGGATTTCCTACACCCATTGATAGACTCAAACTCTATAAAAACCTTTAATTATGGTAACCAACCTTCAAGAACTTGAGTGAGGCTAACTTATAAGAAGCAAAAGAAAATTGAAGAAAACAATGTAGATGACAAGCATCAAAGAGGCATGAAGGTCAAGAGGCTCTAGCCAGGGCAATGCAAAGGAAGAGCCCAAGAAAGAGACAAGAAGGCAAAAAATCCAACTAGGGATGACCAAAGTAAGAGTCTAAAAAATACCTAAGGTTAAGAAACACCACAACACACCAATGAAAAGACCCTAGAGAAGAATCCTAAGAAGGCATGAAAAGAGAACCCCGAATAGGATAGAGGACCCTAGGCAACCCTAGGACTCCTATGATAGCTAAGTAGACCCTAGTTGTGGGGATACTCAATCCAAACATGTAAAACATATCCTTGTAACATATATTACCGATTGTTGATTACAAAAATCAATACGAGGACAATGATTTTTGTTAATTGTTTGTTAGATATCATATTCCACTTTAAATAGTTAGTTCTAAATGTTATATGTATACTTTTTTAATCAGAAAATTCACCCTTCATATCCTCAAAAGTCTTGCTAAAGATATTAGCCTATGTAAGGAGAATGCAATAAGTCTCACAAAATTGACAACGATTACTAAGGCGCATGATAATAGACAAAAGTTTTCAATTAAGGGTTTGAAAATCTTACAATTCCTTGCTTGGGCAACTCATCGCATGGATAAGATTTTTATTCCCTTATTCCAATCAATTCACCATTTATACTAAATCAACATCTAATATCCATGGTTGCAAATAGAGTTTAAAGGGCCTCTCTAATCCAAGCTAATGTCCATTTCTTGTTTATTGATTCTTTGGATCACTATCCTCTAAATAGATTGTCAAAGTAGAGTTATCATCACTTTCCTAAGAGTTTAAAGGTACCCATGCACCCTTATTTCTCTTCCATCCTCTAAATTGGAAATTTAGATCCATAGTGTTAGTCTTGGAATGTTGTCTGGCAAGGTCATTAGGTCTTGTGAACACTTCTAGAGAAATATATCACTCTTGCACTTTCTCCATTGACTTCAAATCTAATCCAAATAACTAGTATGGTGGATGACATTTTCCTACCCAACCACATGGTTTTTGCAATGATGTTCAACTTGAACCCTTGAATGGTTTGAGCATCCATAGTTTCCCTATTCATCAAAGAGATCATCAATGATGCTGACTGTACTTTTTAAGTGACTCTATTGATTGCCACTCTACACTTCTTGATGGAAATATGCACAATGTTCTTAAAGTTAGTTTGCAATGTAAATGAAACAAAAAACCTAATATGAAAGTATATACTAATTGTGTAACTTCTTTCAAATATCATTTTTTCTAACTAATAATGAGGTAGAATATGTGGCCACATAGAGGGTGCTAGATGAAGATCCTTTCCTTTCTAGAATATACATGTTGGATGTTTGGACACCATTTCTTATCTTCTAAGCTAAATCCTAATATTCCTCCTTTCCAATGAAAGCTCATGTTTTCTCTCTTCCAGTTGTTGATTCTGCAAAGACCTTTGCAAGATGTTGTGTAATAGTTAAGCTTGTAGGTTGTTGGGTACCAATTGTCCTAAGTTTACTACCTAACCTAGAATTAAGTTGATCGTGCACCTTCCCAAAATAGCAATCATATAGTGAATCCTTTATCTATCATGAAATGCAAGATTGCTAGAATTGAAATTTTCCCTAGTTAATTTGTTTGCTAAACTACATGTAACCTAAATTTATTTCCCAAATTAACTTAATCTCTATGGAAAATGGTAAATAAGTCATTTCTACTCAAAAAAATAGTAAAGTGGAATTTAACCTAGGATGCAATCTTTACAACATGGGATTCAGAGTAATGTACTTAGTAACCTATGCGTGCTTGGTAGGAATGGACTGGTCGGTCCCCAATGATGCTCATATCCATTGTGGGAAGGGCCAAGTCACCTTCGAGGATCAAAAGGATGAACAAGTAAGTACTCAGGGGCAAGCAAGGGAGCCAAAAGTCTAGCTGGCAAAAGCTTCTCACATAGTGAAAATATTAAGAAAAGGGATACCTCATGTTCAAGGAGGGTACAATTTAATCATAATGATTGTGGATTTGCTAACAAAAGTTACTCACCTTATCTTAATCAAGACCAACTACAAGGATTTAGACATTGCAAGGCTCTTTGTTAAAGAGACCTTCAAGTTGCATGGATTACCCATGAGAATTGTCACTCTCATTGAGATTCACTTTTCACTTCAATTATTGGAAGAGCTTGTTTGAGGCTATTGGGACTCATTTTTGTTTTAGTATAGCATATCACCTACAAATTGATGGACAAATAGAGCAAGTAAATCAAGTCATTGAGGACATATTGAGAGCTTGCTATTGCAAAGAACCTAAGTGATGAATACAATATTTGTTCTTGGTTGAGTTTGCCTACAATGTATCTTATCATCAGAGCATCCAAACGACTCCATTCCAAGCATATTATGGATAAGATTGTCTCACCCCACCACTCAATTTCTTTGATTCTACCCTAAAGGTAGAAGCTTCTAGGAAGATGCTAGAAGAAATGGATGATCAATTAAAAGCTATCATGCTAGACATTCAAGCTACCAAGGATAGACAAAAGGCATATGTTGATCTAGAGATATAAGAATTGATATTTAAGGAGAGAGACATGGTTTTTGTTTGTGTCCATCCAAAGAAGAGTTCCTTGTCTTTGGGAAAATTCAAGAAACTAATACCAAGATATTGTAGACCTACAAGATTCTCAAGTGTGGGGGACTAAATGCATACACACTTCAAATCCATGAATACTTAAAAGTTCATAATGTATTTCATGTTAGCTTATTGAAAGCTTATGTAGGAGATCGTGATCATGTTCTTGATGATCAACAAGTTGTAATATTGAGCCAAGGAGTCTTTGAGCTCCAAGCTAATAGGGTACAATGTAAGATAAATAATCTCAAGAAGCGGAATCCTT
Source organism: Lygodium microphyllum (assembly GCF_053477565.2). Lineage (NCBI taxonomy): Eukaryota > Viridiplantae > Streptophyta > Polypodiopsida > Schizaeales > Lygodiaceae > Lygodium > Lygodium microphyllum. Next base: position 122,520,917 of record NC_141162.1, on the reverse strand, counting down.
TAAGTATAACTCATCTAGTGGAAGCATTATCCTAAAAAGGATGCCACTTGGATTAATGAGGACACCCTATATAAATAATATCCCTAGTTTTTTTCAAGATGAGGACATCTCGATTTTTCTAAGGGGAAGAGGATGTAATATCTCCCAAGTCTTTAAAAAAGTTTATTCGATCTCACATTGTGTGAAGACACTACTTCTTGGTCTAAATCCCAAACTCTTGATTGCATAGAACGTTACCTCTCTTCTCTCATCACCTTGTGGATGAACTAGGACCTACACCAAAACAAAAGCCATTAGGGGAGATTTTAGGTCTTGAAAATGCCTTGTAAGAGACCCCATAGAGATAAAATATTTAAGGACATATTATATTTTTAAAAGTTTATATGTTGATAAATAAAAATATTCAAAATTATTCAAAAAACATTATCATAATATTCTCATAGCTTGCATCAAATCTAGAAATGTAGGCCACCATAAAGTTGATGATGATTGATTTAATGCAGATCCTATCTTGATTTGACAGAAGTAAAAGTGAATACTTAATTTATTTATCTCTTGAAATTTCATTACCTCCCTCCATTCACATTCTCTCTTTTCCTTCTTCTTCTCCTTGTTAGTTACTTACCCATTCTTCTACTTTTTTGAATTCATACAATATCCTTATTCAAAGTTATAATTCACATATTTAGCTATGGAATAATCATCCAATGATCCTTATAACACTAATAAAGAGATCTCTATCATCTTCATATTGAGTTGGAATGTGAGTATGAAAAGAACAAAACAAAACACTTTTCACATTCTATGAAACATGTGTTTTGGTATGAAAAAAAGAAATATTGATAATTGGTTGGATGGAAGGTTATACCACTTGAGATCCTATAAAAAATAGTACTCCTTGTTTTTATAATAGCTCTTTACTAATGTGTTTTATTGGTTATAGTTATAATGGATTTTTAGGATGTACACTTAATCTAATTGCAGAGAAGGACATTGTTAGATTGGAGAATTACTTGTAAACAAAACATAGAGATGAGTTATTGCAAAAACTACATGATTGTCAATAGAAAAATCATTCATTGGAGAAATGCATCAAAGCATACTAGTGAAAACAAAATATTTTAGGTCTTCGAAATTGACAAAGATCTCTCAAGAATATTAAGCATCTTAAAGAAGAAGGTGGTGGTTGAGCAGAAAAAGAATCCAAGTAGCAAGGTATATCTTTTTATTTAAGAAATGTAAGTGATGTTGATCTTATTTAGGTCTCTTCTTTAGCCAAATGTAAGTGAGAGAGATGCTTCAAAGGCATCTTAGTTTTATTATCATCTATTGCTCTCAACAATCCCAAAATATATTATTGAGAAGAAAAAGTTTAAAAAAGTAAAGAGACAATGCTTTAATTCTTTTATTAGGCATCATTATTTGGATTCTGAGCTAGTACAAAAGATTTTGCACAGTATTGGTATGAGTTGAGATGCATATATGCAAAATTTTAAACTAATGCAATTAAATATGAAACACGGGATGATTCACAATTATTTACTTCCAAGGCCATCTTTGTGGTGAAGACTATCAAACAAAGAGTTAATGGCAAGGTGATGGAAGTTTTGGGTGAGCCTTTCCATATCAAGGCCAGCTTCAAAAGTACAAAAAATGTGTTTTTTACAGTGAATTTAACAATATTTTCCTTGATCTACCTACTCTACAACATTTGATGATCAAATTCTATGATTTGCCTTTAGAAGAGGAACAAGGAGTGGCCATTGTGATTAAACTTGATGAAAATGAAATTTTAGAGTGTACAAAATTAGAAAGGATCTCACTTGATGAATAGAGTACATTCATCAAGTCATTGTAGTGATTGAATATCATTTAGTGTTCAATTTGAACATGATATCTAGTGGTTAGGAGCAAGCTCTAGACATTCTTGCCTATATTGCATGTCCCTAGCTGCACACCTAGGCTTGAGAAATTGGGATAGAGTCCCATGCAAGCATATCAAAGATCCACAATTCAAGCCAATTTTAGATATTATTTTTGCCAATACTCATATATGTACACTTTATGTACTCTATAGAATAATTAAAAAGCTTGTTTGTCTTTACATAGGGTTTTCTTGGAAGCCAAAGCCCTTATTAGCTAGATAAGAAGCTATAACAAAAGTCAAGAAAGTTTTATCTACAATTGGTTTGCATGGAGATAATATTGTCATTGAACCAAATCTTCAAAAGTCTAAGGATGGAAATTTGTGTTCCCAAAAAATCATCTATTGGTGGGGTGAAGGCTAGAGGTTCCTAGGCTTTCATGGAAAGCTTGCCAAGATTAACTCTAGAAATAGGGGTTTAACTATTAAATATAATCAATGGAAATCCTTGCATAATGCAATTAAGGATCATGTTGATAATGGACATGCTCAAAACAGAAAAGCCAAAGTTTAGAAAACACTAGATAAAGTCTTTTTTAAAATTATGATAAAATCAATTGGATAGATGATGATCTCAAAGACTTCAAAGACCAATTGAACCTTTTCAAAAAGGTAATGATAGAATGTCAAGGAGAGGACTGAGGAGAGAGAAAGAGGAGAGAGAAGACTATAAAATAGAGAGAAGAAGAGAAAAAGAAGAGAGAGAAAGAGAGTGAGAAGGAGATAGAAAGACTAGAAGAAGAGAGAGAAAGACAGAAAAGGAAGAAAATAAGCCATGAAAGCTAGAGAGAGGGAGAGAAGATGAAGGAGACTTGTTATTATAATCTGCTAGTCAAAAATCCACTCCTCCCTTACACCTTTTATATCGTCTAGTGTAGCTGGTATTTTATGCACATTATTTTATTTCTCTCTCTTACATTCTATACCCATCCAAAGGTTTTTTCCCTCAAAAACAAGTTGGGCACTTATTACAAAAAGACAGGGTAGGAACATACTAGAGTACTACTCTACCGTGCAGACATTACAAGGGTTACTTGATGGAGTGATGAGTAATCGTTGATGTATAAAGGGTCATTAATCAAGTATGATATATAGATATGATTGGGAAATGATAAAATATAAATCTTGACCCATATTCTCTAAGATGATGAAGCCTGTAGGGAGTGGACACTGTGCTGTCTACTACAAGACCTTGGTGTAGTAAATTTGAGATAATTTTTTGTAGAGAACTCTGATTAAGGCATGATATACATCAAAATGGAGCTCTTGGTAAGTGCTTTCAGCCCATGTAGGTTGGGTTTGGCTATTCAGAGTTCAGAGTAAAATCTGGTGTAAAACAGTGAGTTTTCAACAATCTTCCCTGCACTAAAATATGGCCATAGATAACCAATCTTCGGCCAAAAGAGTCTACCAAAAAAATGAAGAAATTTTCGAGAATGGCCATCCACCACATATTCCAGTCCACCCGAATTAAATGGATACAAGAAAGTATCCCCATAATCAAGTCCATAATCACATCCATAATCTCTCGGATTATAGGGAAGCATAATGCCATTCTTCATCTTCATGTACGCCCAAATCATGTATTACATCATCATAAGACATATACCAGTCATAGTAACCATGATCAAGGTACTCATTATCAAATGCATTCAATGGGTGTTGTAAACCTTGATTAAGTGTAAACTGATTCTCAAGAAGATCATCATGAGGTTTCTCCAAGATTCTAAAACCTTCATCATAACCATCTACATCTATGAGTGGCTCATGTGATTCTTTAGCTAATATGTCATGAGCTTGTACATCTTGCTCTTCACTGTTCCCTTCTTGTACATCTTCTTGGTCTTCTTCTCTTTTCCCTTCATTTGAATCTCCAACCACTTACAGAAATTGGCATTAAGTGTGTCCATGGTGGCTCTCATTTGACACATTTCCTTCATCATCTTAGTATGAATTTCTAAATTGTTTACATCTTCTTATTGATCATGTTGCTCATTATCCCCTTCTTATTGTTCAACTTGCTCATTGCTCTCTTCTTCATCTTCAGCACCTTGAAAATAACTCATCATTACATTTGGGTGATCATGAGGTATGAACTCATTGGGATATAGTATACCATGGTAGTTATGAACTTGTTGCTTATCAAAGCTAGAAGAGTATTGATAAGCATGAGCATTATTGTCATGTTCATAAGAATTGGGATGCTGAATTAAGGAAGGTTCACATGTATAATCATGACTATGTTACTGAAAAGGTGGATGCTCATAAGCATAAGCATGTTTCCCATAATAACTATTCTACTGCCAAGGTTCAATGGAATGATAATCTGCATTATGACATGGTACATCATATCTATAAGCATTAACATGCTCTCCTGGTGTACTTGCATACTGCTCATGTTCATTTGCATGTTTTTGATGTCCGTATTCATAAGATGCATGCAAATCATAGTGTGCCCATCATCATATACATTTTGTCCATAAGCATAACGGTGCATAATGCCCATGAGAATACTCATCATGTTGTTGATAATACATAGGGCGATGAGAATCCATACTTGATTCAAGACTTGATCTATTTTCTTTGTCCGCCTTCATAAGAGCAATATATCGATCAATTAAAGCTCCAAGTTTATCAATATTAGCTTGTGTTTGAAGCCAACCTTGTTCACTAGAGCTGGAGCTATTGATCTCAGTTGCCATTGTAATCAAGTTACCTTCAGAATATTCCAACAAATGGTAGAAGCCAACTACATTAGTATCATGTGATCACGAATCCTCAAAGAATGAAGAGGTATCTCGTGGTTATGCAATTGACTATAGATTGTCACAGAATAGCAAACATGTGGCACAAGTGGCCTCTGGCTCTATAATTTCATCACCTAATAGTGCTTTGGCTTATCTTGTGCTTTCTCAAGCCACTTCAGCCATGTTTATGATTTATGGTATGATGAATTTGTCATACAGTGGAAGTAGTGGCAACAGAGGCTAGTAGATACAAGAGAAAGTAGGTCCCATTATTCAGCCTGGAAACTGTTGCTATCTGTGTGACTTAGGTCTACTTAGTTTTATAACTATTTCTACCTACTTTTTCTTATATTTAGAAATATCCTTTTTCGAAAAGAACCTCAACAAAGAATTGCAACTCCTTTATGGTAATCAATGAAAACTTGGATTCCAATAGGTTGTTACTCTCTGTTGAGAATCTTCTACAAAACATTGAAAAAATTTGGGGATGCTTATTCTAGTTAAAGAAATTGTGGCATCTTTAGACTATGGGACTCTAAACTTTGATTCCCATCACACCTCAGATAACACTTCCATCAAGTTGTTTGAATCATGTGGTCTAGATTATGTTGATATACACCATGACAGGGTTCAAAGAGGGCATTGAAGTTTTTCCCCAATGAAAAGCTCATGAACAAAGAGCGGCATTGTCCTATTGATGAGGAAAACTTAGGTGTCTAATACCTAGTCCATACTCGGGCGTGTAAAAAGGAGAGAGTTGAGCGTAGAGTGACCCAAGGAGAACATGGCATCAATCTCAGATCCTGACTCGGTACCCAAGCACCTACCAAGCTCTCGCGAGGTGACACTTAACCATTTTTTAGTGCTCACTTTTATTCTCGCTCCAACCTTGCGTTCTTTTCCTTGTAGCTAGCGCCTACCCTTAGGAAGACAAGGCATCGACCCTGGGACTTTGACTTGTTCCCAAAAACCTATCGAGCCTCTGCCGCAAGGCGATAATCATCTACTTGTAGGAATGTTCTTCATTTTTCTTTTCCTTTTCTTATCGAGGGGTTAGAACCCCTTTTTACATACCTCCGTAATGTTTAATTTTAGATGTATTCAGAACTTAATTTCCCTTTACATTTAGGAAAGCTTCTCTAATTGCCTCACACTAGCAGGGACTCCTAGGACAGCTGCCTAGTAGGTCAATGGAAAAATATCACTAGAACTACCCACTAGCACATGTCTTTATCACTTGACAATGTCCTAATAGGAGGTAGACAACTACTCAAATCTCCCCTAGATTTACCTAACCAAGCCCTAGGACTTCATGCCTTGATTTTCGATCCCCAACAAACGAAAATAATTTAACGCCTGCATACAAATATAACATTATTAACTTAAGGGAAGACTCAAAAAGGAGATGAAACCACTTGGAATGGCCACAAGAAGCTCCTGTGCAACAAAGGCTCCCTCCAGTGACTTTGTCAACCTGTGTGATGCAATCACTAAAACAGAAAACCATTAAATGTACCTACACCAAACAGACATATGGCTCTCTTGGCCTAAAGAAATATTACATTTCACACCCAACAAAACCGGCCCTCTTGGCCTGAAGAAATAAATCATTAAAACCCTAAAAAGAACTAGCCCTCTTGGCCTAAAGAAACAAAACAAAACAGCTCATATATATCCCCCCTTGTGAATCCTTGCTAATAGGCAACAAGATGCTCCTTCCCAAGGAGGAAATAGGGCTATTGCCCTAAACTAAGTGCATTATATTGTAACCCATGCCTCTTGCATAAATAGCAAGAGGTGTACACATAACATGTCATCTGACCAACCTATGGGTCCAAGATAACAAAGGCAAATGGGTCTCGACCACTCTTTGCATCACCCATACTAACCATTGCTTGCCATATAGAAACACTATACTAGGAAGTTTGGGAGTTTTCATATGCTTTGGGAATTTATAGAATGGTCTACATTTGGTCACATGGTCAAATTATTACACCCTTTCTTAAATGTGAAACTTTTTCTAGATACTATATTGATGATAGTACCAAGTTCCATCTTCAAAAAAGGGATTAAGATTTAGAGATATGGATAAATATTTATTTCTAATTTGAGAGTAGAAATTGGGAGATTTCCAAATACTCTAATATAGTGTTTAGGGCGCATTTTGACAAAAGGCCCCATAATCGACCGGGTCCTATCTCATCATTAATAGAGATATCCAAACTAGGACCACGGTTGAAGAAAAGGTCTTCTTCATAAGCAAATTTTGCTAACGAGTCTACAAATTGATTCTAATAACGTAGAACCAGCTAAAGAGACACTCTCTCAAACCCGTCGAGCATGGTCATAGCATTGCAACAATACATATAAAGAATGGGATTTTGTAAGTGTAAGTCCCATTTAGTTGGTTCAACACCAATTGGGAATCCCCTTTTACTAACAACTAACAAATATTGCGTCTCTCTTAGCAATATTTAGCCCCATGATTAAAGCTTTGTTCCGCCATGTTATTGGTAAATCCAACCCCGAGATAAATAGCTAATTTTATCACAACTCTACGTTGGGGATTTCTAATAACTACCCCTATACTCCCTTTCTTGTTGGGACCCCTCGATGCTCCATCGAAGTACATTTTGTACGTCCACAATGGGTTAACACAGCCCGCCATCATCGACTCCTCTACTCGTAATTATGATAGTCAAAATTTAGCATATTCAAAGGATGTATTAAAGGCTCCATCCCACCTTCTTCATTAAATATAACAGGGATGCTTGTCAAAATTCATAAGCAGTGATAATCGAAGACTTTGATTTACCAAATGAATGATCTGTCCTCTTGCTCAATCACTTTATAGCCTTTACTTCACCAAATAAGCTTCCCATGATGATATCTCTACTCCAAGTATGGGCGTTCAAAATAAGGAACCAGCCACCCCATCAACCTCTTTCACCTCTTGCAGGTTCCTGATCAGCCCAGTATTGACCTGCAAGGCATTTATTTTGTTAGTGCATTTAAAGGTAATAAGGTTTAATCTTATTAAGATTAACTTTATTTTTAAACTCCACTCCCTCAAGATCTGCTAGTAATGTCATGGACTTATTTTTCCCAATTCTAACAATCTTGTAGGCCATCCCATTTGGGCTCAAGTTTTCCTAAAAAATTTTCTCTACATGCATCATAATATAGAAATAACTATCCCTTATTAAAGGTACATTTCTTTACAGTTTCTAAATCATGCAACTGCTTCATTTGACGCTTAGCCACTTCTTTTGGTGCAACAAACTCAGAAATTTGAGTTCATCCAAGTGGATCAAAGTTGTAAAGTGCTTGAAGAGGGCATCCTCATCACCCAAAGAATGATTGATTGCAAATCTTATAGTTGGGAACTCAATCTCTAAGGGAAAAACACACTCCTCCCCATAGACTAACTTGAACGAGGAGTGGCTAGTGGCTCATTTAAACGTCATGTTATATGCCCACATTGCCACATATAGTTTCTTATCCCAATCTCACTTCTTTTCGTACACTATTTTCAATAAAATAGCAATAAGCATTTTCCTGTTGTGCTTAATTTTCCACTCTTTAATCACGCTTTTGATCACCTTGTTTAGGAAATGGGATCCTTGGTCTGATACTAATTCTTTTGGTGGCCCAAATCGGTATATAATTTGCTCTAATAGAAAACTGGCAGTCTCTTTTTTGTCATCCTTCCTCGTCACTCGTGCTTCTAACCACTTTGTAAAATAGTGAGTTGCCACTATGATATATCTCTTCTACATTTGAAGACGACAGGGTAATAGGACCCACAAATCCACTTCTTGAATGGAAGGACAACCATAAATAGAGTAAGTGGTTGCTTTCTATTCTCCCTACTATCATGTTGTTGACAAGTATCATATCTCTTAACATACTCGAATGCATCTTGGAAAATGGACAGTAACTTGTTCTTAAAGCTTTTTGGGCAATCAGCTACCCAGCAAAGTGGCCACCAAAAGCGAAGTTATGGCACTCTTCCAAAAAGAATGGAACCTTGTCGAGCATCACACATTAGTGATAGATATCATCAACCCCTTCCGATATAGTGTTCATGCGATCAAAGAAAATTTCAAATCCTACTGCTTGATTTTCCTCTTTTATGATTTTACTAAACCAGCTCTAGTCTCTCTCATTGATAGATAATGCGTTATAGTAGCATACCAAGATGGGATCGAAGTCGTATCAATTTTAAACATTTCCTCAATATCACTTCCAACAACTAAAGTCTCTTTTAGCTCCTCGAAATCCAGGAGGCATTCCACAGGGCCCTGTAGCTTCAATGGCTTACTCCTGATCTCACAATCGAATTCTTGCAAAGTGATCAACCATTTTGCTAAATGATCAAGTAGTTGTAACTTGTTCATCAGCAATCTAAGCCCTTCCACCTTCGTATAGAAAACTACCTTCTCATATACAATGTAGTGCTTGAATTTTTTAGTAGCAAATACCATTGCAAGGCACAACTTCTCCATGTAGGTATAGTTGATTTTTAAGATGCCCAAATTCCAACTAGCAAAGGGCTATTGGGTGATACCATTTTTCCTCCCAGATTTGGGATAAACAATAGCTGACACTATGCATGGTGGCTGCTGAAAATATGTGTTTTTCATATTTCCTTGCTGCTCTTCACTCAACTTTGCTAACCCCTCATTAAGCTGTTGCATGCTTACGAGGTTTTGTTTCTCCTTAGCCCACCTTGCTTCCCACTTTCCTTCTTCTCCTTCCTTTGTTTAGAGCTGCTCTTTTAGCTCTCAGATTTCTCATTGATGCTTTTACCTGGCGGGTTGCTTCCAACCTAAGTGCTACTGAGGCTTCTCTTTCAATCTCTAGGTTAGCTCTGTTGCCCCTCTCTTCTCCTCCTTTTTTCCTCTTTTCTAGTGACCCATGATGGCTTTGAGTTGGCACTTCGGATTTGGGGTACTCCCCGACTTTAGCACTTAACACTATATTAGGGAATTTGGGAATTTCCAATATAGTTAATATTTGGCCACATGATCAAATCTTGTCCCCTTACTTGAAAGTGGAGTCTATCCTAATTACTATATAGGTTGTCTTTCCAAGTCCCACTTTGAAGCATGGGTTAAGATTTAGCCACATGGCCAAATCTTTACCCCTTATTTGAAAGTGGGACTTGGGAGATTTCCAAATTCTCTAATATGGTATTACTTCCCATTTCAGTCGTCTGTGGGGTTGACGTTTCTTCCTCTACATCAATGACTTTCCTTCCAACAGGCACTATTGTGGCACTTTCAGTTTTAAGGGTGACCTTAGTGTCTGATCTTTTCTTCTTTTGTCTTTGACTCTTCTTTTCGATTGAGGTTTCATCAAGGTTGCTAGCCCCTAGCAATGATATGCCAGCCTGCTTCATCTACGCACGATTCATGACATGTAATGGGATAGGCGCAGCCTCCCCATCGAGTGTCTTGACACCAAACAATCCCAATGGAACCGATGGCTCATTTGATGGATGGCCTTTGCCTAGGAAAATCGGCAAAGAGATGAGTGATTCCACTCAACGCATCTCAAGTTAGCCTTATCTCTATTTGCTTGCTACCTGTTGGGGCAGCGCGAAGAAATGTGTATTGGGTGACTGCAACACTCTTGGGTTTGTGCTCCTAGGCCTCTTCCTCTCCCTCTACCTAATGCCATCACTAGTACTGGTTGGTAGTCCATAAGAATAGTGTTGCCTTCCTCATCGTACAACATGTATGGGTTTACATAAGGCTTGTTGTCACTAGGCTTGTCCACATAGTGGACTGGAGTATCACTCGGTGGGTGGGTCACCTAGGGTCCACGTAGTCTAGGGATACCTATAGGATTTATTTCCATCCTAGGGATGGATGGATTAGCGTCATTAGGTGACGGGAGAGCCAATGGAGCTCCCATTCCAAAGAAGTTTGATGGCCTGTTTGTAAGGTAGGGTTGACCGTAGGGCTGCAGGTATGGGAGTCTCTAAGGTAGTTGACAGTGCATGGTGTCATGGCCAAACCTACCACAATTAACACAAGATCATGACCTAGGGTCATGACACTCGGTTGGAAAGTGGTTTCTGCCACAATGCACGCATTGAATGTGTGGGCGTGTTGGCCATCTCATCATCTCTTATAGTTTGACTATGTCCATCCTAATCTCTGCTAGCTCTTGTCCCAAATCAGTGTCCTTCCCTTTGTCCTATGTGCTTGGGCATGCTCTCTCACTCAGCATTGAGGCCCTCTCAAAACTCCTGGCATTAGAATCTTCTCAATTTGAGCTTCTAGAGCTTCTTTCCTTGAGCTGGTCATCCACTCTAATAGCTTCTTCAAAGACCCTTGCCAGTGCATTTCACTATAAGCTCGAGTTGCCGGCCAAGGCTTTGTAGAGCTCTTCATTTCGTATTCCATTGATGAATATAGCTTGGATAGCGCTCTTTCAGTTGATTCTCTTGAAGAGGCTCCTCACATGGGTCACATAATCTCAAATATCCTCTTTCTCTCTATGCTTGACGTTCATGAGTCACACTAATAGGTTATCGGAGTACGTAGGTTTGGAAAATCTCTTAAAGAAGAGATTTTTCAAGCCATTGAAATTGGCATGCTCTGCAGCATTCAAACTCGTGTACCAGGTTAGTCCTTGTCACCTAAGCATAGTTTGAAATCTTGGGAGCGTTGAGTAGGATCTGTGAGGCTGTTGGCCTCACAGACCTACTTGAACTGCTCCACAAAGTTATACGGGTCATCATTTGCTCCAACTGCTTTGCCACCAGGTGAATTTTTTATTGGCTCTTAGAGCCTTGCTTGACTCCTAATCATGCTAGCAACAATGTTGCTAATGCCACAACACTTTGCTCTATTGTCGTGTTATTTAGCAACTGCTTAATTAGGAGCTCGCTTAGTGTGAGGTCTCCTTCTAGCGCTCTCTTGCTCTCCAACCAATTTCTACCTGCTAGGGCTAGCATTCTCTGGATCTCTCACATTTCCATGCTCTGGTGCAAGCTCCTAGTTTTCTAGTCTTGTTTGTATGCTTCTAGGCCTTGCAAAGCCCTATGTGCGAGCTTCCTCTCCTCCTCAAGATTTTCTATGATGTCCTTTATAGGTCTACCGTGGTGTTCTAGCTGACTTTGAGCATCATATTTGTTCACTAACTATTGGAAAGCCTCAGAAAAGTCTCCTATATCAAGTTCCTCATTGCTTCTATGGCCTAAGCTGCCCTCTTCCATGTCTAGGATTTCATGTTGCACCAAGTTGTCGATCAGGTTGATGAGGTTGTGTAGATCCACTTCCTCGATAGTGTCGGTCCTCACTGTGTCGGGCTCTTCGATCTTGTTCATCGCCTGGTCTTACTTTTGAGGATTCGATCACCCTTCTATTTCTTGGGATCTTCTCCGATTAGTGGGTTCCTTCAAGGCTTTATGTCTAAGTGTGTTCCTTGTTAATTGCGACCAGCCCTCAACTTACCCTCACTCTGTGTGTGTGTGTATGCGGGTGTATTATTTTCAGTGCACTATGCGTAACCAGGCTCTTTTCTCTCTTTAAGTGTGTTTCACGTGTTGGAAATCAGAGTGAGTAAAAAAAAAAAGGGTATGCACAGCTCTAGTTCTCTTGTCTATAGGTTTGCTTGATGGGATATGTGTTCGATTTCTAACTGCCCTTGCGGGCTTATGAGGTTTTTTGATGCGATATTCTGTTCAGCTCGTTCATGGTCAAGTTGGGGTCTTACAACCAACCCACAACACCAGATATGTCAAGCTTGCAAAATGCATTGATGTACAATTCTTGACTGTTCGGTCATGATTTCTAGGTCTGTAACTATGTGTGAGGCTTTTGGTGGATTCTCCTGGTGCGGGTCATACTTCTCGTTGGCCAGGGTTTGTCAAATTTCTAGATTTTCTCTCTCAAGCTGTGTCTGATTTACCAGAGTCCAATTTTAAAAATCGGACATCCGATTTACTAGTGTCCGATTCTAAGAATGGGACAGGGTCATGTCCGATTGTCACAATCGAACAAGGTGTGTCTGATTGGCGGACGGCTTGAGTTTGGTTTGATTGCTGATTCAAATGTATGCCCAATTGGACTAGTCACTTAGTCCAATTCTGTAGTCCAATTGTTGCGATCAGATGGGGTGGCGTGTTCGATTATGAGTTGGTCCGATTTTCAAAATCAAACAAGTATGTCCGATCGGATTGGATGGGCTTGTCCGAGTCTGATTCTAGGAATTGGACCATTCTAGCCTGATTCTGGAAATCAGACACTGCGGAAAGCGTCTGATTCTATCGACTAAAAATGTGTGTCGATCACGTTTTGCAAAAAATATCTACTTTAATGTTGCCACCACCTACAAAAACTTCTAGGAATCAAGTAGGGGTGTAGGCCAAGGGCATCCTATACCTGAATCTTTTCGAAAGTTGTGATGCTCTCCAATTGATCCAAAGTAGAGTCGTGACGTGCAAGCTCTTTCTCTCTCTCACACACACAAAGCCAGGGCTGAAGATGAGGCTTTCCCTGGTCACCTAGAACCTTAAACCCTTGCTGTGTACCACCTTAGCCTTCTCAATCACTCCCCTTGGGACTCCTACACATCTGAGGACTCTTTTTTTTCCATTTTTTCCTAGTTAATGCTCTGTTCATAGTGCTCTGTTCAAGCTTGTTTTACAGCAGTGAATCCTAAGCTTTCCATTCCAATTTCTCCCTCCTATCCTACTCTAAATGCAACAAAAATCAAAAGCAAAGTGTTGAAATGATTTCTTCTACTCAACTAATAATCAAAAACCAAAAATACTTACTCGTAGCATGGATTAAAAACCCAAAACCTCCTATCTATCTCAAACTTCGTTTTGGGGATGAAACCCTCACTTTGATGCTCTATTTGAAGCATGCAACAGTCAAGCTTGAATTCGTTGTCCCAGCAACGAAACCAAAATGTAGAGGCGTCAACCACCAAGACCCACAAACCACTTATTCTTTCAAGTGTTTTAAGACAGGACTAATGGCTACCTCTCACATAGCCAATGCACTATCCCTCTCTACGAGTGTAGTGAGCTTACCTTGATGCCCGATTGAGTTGCTTCCTCTCTCAAGCACTCTGATAGCTCCATGATTCATGATGTATGCTCAAGCATCCTCAAGCCTCTTCCTCCAAGCTCGATCCTCCATAGCCACGTGCGAGACGAGAGAAGAGAAGAGAGGAAGAAGAAGAGACACTCCCTCCCTCAAGCACTCACAAGGAAGCAAGGGAGTAACCTCTACATACTCACATTTTGACAACCTACAGGGTGTCTTATTGATTGGCTTGGAGAAAGGCTCAAAATAAATAGAGTGGTCAACTACTCTCGTGGAAGGTAGTGATGTAGGCACCTGAGTACTCCTCAAGGCGAGCCTTCAATACTGAATTATCCACTAAGTCTTTGGACTAATCTGCTACCTCTTTACTCACATGTCATGAAAATATCAGACAATGCTTTTGTACTCCTTCTTGAGTTCTTTAATAGTGATAAGCTAAAAACTACATTTTCTATGGATTCCCTCTAAATGGATAGGCTATCCATCAATGACAAACTTTATGTACAACTACAAAAAACCCATAGCAATCATGCCCAATGTCATCAATCAATCACACCCAAGTACAACATATATGGCTCCTAAGAGAAGAAGAAGAGTCCACTTTGCCACACACCAAAAATGAGCTCTCATTCACTATTTGAGCTTTATATACAAAATCCTCTTTCCCTTGGGAGGTCATCCCCTTTTTACATGGCCGGCCATGGCCTTGGACCTTTTTTCCATTGTTCTCCTCTCTTCCAAGATTCCTTCCTACCACTCATCTACCTTTACAATTTGCACGATGCTCTTAAAATAAATCATGATGTGCCTTGCACTCTTTTAAAAAAGTATTGACTTGCGCTTTTTCTTATGTGCATTTCTCCTTAATTTAGGAATCTTCTGTGCTTCTTGTGTTTCCATATTTTTCTTGGTGCACCTTCGTCTTTTGCTTTAGATTTTCTAAAAATTTCACCTTGTTTTGTCTGAGGATTAACACCATGGAATCTCGCTCCAAAGTTACAATATCAAAAGTTGCCAAGGTATAATGCCAAAGATGGGTGTGCTCTAGGGCTGCTGCATCAACCATGGCATGGTTCTAGGAATCAAGTTGGTCCATAGTCACCACCCTATTTGTTTGCTGCTACAGAGGGGTGTTGTAGGGTTCCATCCTGGGGGGGGGGGGGGGGGGGAAGGTAATTTAAATTGAGGGCTAAGAAGCGCATTGTACTGAGCTAAACCAAGCTCACCATGGCTCTAATACCATGTTGAGAAACATGAATCCTTGAGCAAGGTTTAGCTATGGAGGGTGAAAGTTAGTGACAAGAGACATGATGACTAAGACTAGACACACTAACTGTTACTCAAGTGAATTAGGTTCCAAGATATATTAGCTTGAACTCATAAACACAATCTTGAGTAGAGAGAGATAAGATTGAAATTATAAAGTACAATAACATTGCATTAAAATGATAGTCAAGTATATTACTTTATAGTTCCATGATGATATCACTTTTCCACACTCTGCCTATGGGATATAGATAGCTTCTCCTAGAATACTACTCCATACAAAGAGGCTATCTTAGGAGTGTGATTGCATAAATCTCAACATATGGGTGGTTGTTAAAGATCCCTACCCACTCTCCAATGTTCCTTTGCCTATTGTAGTTTTAAGTCTCTCTGCTCCTGCCCCTATCCCTCGTATGTGCACACTCTCACTATGCTGGCATTGCCACCTCCTCTATCAAGCATTGCACCATCTTTGGCACTCTGCATCACTTCTCATCCATGTCCTAGATCTACCACCTCCCTCATCTCTGAACGAGGTTCTAGGGCATCCCACTACAAGATGTTCAATCATCTTGCATGTGAAGCATTGGCCAAAGAGTCTTGCATATGTGATAGGCTGGGTGAGAAAACCCCTATGGGGAGGGGATCTTGATGGTCTAAGGGAGGGAATGTAAGGACTCTATGGGAACTATAACTCAAATCGAAGGTCATCTATGTGGGTCTTCTAAGATTACAATGGCAAAGATCCTCTCTCTCTATATAACATGGTGGAATGTGTTACCAATCTTAGAAAAGAGATGACACAAAGTACTCATCAAGGCCAAGAAAAGAGATGGTGATGGCAATGCCATCTTTGAGTAATCAATAGTCTTGACCCTTGATCCATTTGTCAAAATATAAAACTAAAGATGTGACATTAAGCTAGATGGTAGCAAGCATTGCCTCCACCTACTCCAGGGAGCTAAACTGGAGTTTCCACCAGGGGTTCCACTTGTGTGACTTTGGTTGGGGTGCAACTAAAAGCTGACAAGATGAAGTCCTTCAGAATGCAAATGGGTGGGTGATCTCCAACCAATTTATAGGCTAGAGAAGACACCTCAAGGGCCCAAGGGCCATCACTTTGTCCCTAAGTGCTAGTTATGTGTCTAGAGCAAAGTGAATTTGTGAAAATGCATCAACCAAGTGTGTGTGTGTGTGTGGGGGGGGGGGGGGGGGTTGCACTAGAGTCCCCCATGGTGGGGGACCAACTACTATCTCAAGTGACACACTAGCTCCATGCAACTATCATGCTAGGTTTGACTAGATGACTGGTGTTAAGCTCTCCTCTTGTGATTTTGGCACCTGAGGGGGATGCACCAAAGTGGGGGAGATGGATGTGGCTTAGGCAAGAAATCAGAGAAAGGCTAGAAGAGGATGGATGAAGAAGCTCAAGATGTATCCAAATGTAGCACATGTCTATCATTGTGTTTTGAGGTTTTGCCCTATTTGTGGGTGTCTTAGGCTTCTCATCTTGAGGATGTCCAAGGGGATAGTATTATTTTATTTGAATCACATTAAAATGATCAATTCCTTCCTTGTCAAGAGACTTGAGCTCTACATTATGGTTTGGCTAATTCCAAAAATGTGATTAGGAGCCACTCTCTTATGCCAAATTTTCAAATCTCTTACAGTGCCAGAACCATGAGTAAACATAGCTGAATTCAGCTCTGGAACAGTGGCATCAAGAGTAAACATTCTGCCATTCTTGTGACCACGAGCAATCAATTTGCATCCATTTCCAAACTCTTCAATAAAGAAACCATGCTTATTGAACCTAATCTGCAAGTTTTGCTCCAATAGACAGTAAGTTCTTCATTATCGATGGGACATGCAGTACATCATGCAAATTTTTGTTTCTGCCATCATGAACCACACGAGGCACTTTGCCTTCGTGCTCAATGATATAATGCGTGTCATCACTTGTGCATACATAGCCATGTCTTTTAGCTACCATGTCAGTAAACCAATCACCATGAGGGGTCATGTGGTTCGATGCCCTTGAATCAATGTATGGATTTTTCAGTAGCCTTGTCTTTCACATACTACATGGCAAATAATCTATCTCCTGAAGCATCATCTACCTGACTGGACGTAGCAAAATGTCCATGCTATTTGCCCTTTTGATTTCCCTACTTCTTCTAGTAGTCCTTGGCAATATGACCATACTTCCCGAAGTAACGACAATCCTTGTCCTTATTCGGATTGTCAGATAGGTGCTGCTGCTGCCAGGAGCCTCTGCCTCTAGGGCTAGATCTCCCCCTGCCTCTAAAGTTTCCACCACCTCTTGCATTCGGTACCTGCTGGTTGTTATTGCCATAGGATGCATTTTGATGGCCTTCTCTGCCAGAACCATAGCCTCTACCACAGCTGCCACGGCTGCATTGATTAGAATAAAAGATTGCATCCTTGCTTTTGGAACTGCTTGGCCCTGTAGCCAAGCTAAGTTTGACCTCCTCATGGATAAGCAATGCAACCAGTTCATTGAAATCAGGCATTTCAACCTGCACAGACACAGAAGTATCAAAAGACTTGTACTCTGGACCCAAGCCATTCAGAGTCACAACAACCATATATTCATCTTCAACCCGAGTACCAACTGATGCCAGTTGATCTGCGATGGTTTTGATCTTTGTCACATAGTCCTTTATAGACCTTCTCTTTCTCTCCATATTGTTAAATTTTTTCTTTTACTGTATCTTCCTGGCACTTGTAGTGGTGCCATAGTACCTGATCAAAATGTCCCATGCATCCTTATGAGAGTTGTAGTTCATTATCTGCATTACCATGGCATCTGATATACATAGAGACAGCTAATGCAACACCCTGCAAGTCTTTCTATCCAAGCTCAGTGTAATCGTCTTTGATCAACTGTAGGTCTCTCTAGGAGCTCAGGTTCGGCTTTTGCTCTAGTCACCAACTCCCAATATCCTTTCCCAATTAAGAAGTTTTCCATGCGAAACTTCCATATGGCATAATTATGGCTATCCAATTTCTCCCCCACAATCTGGGTAATATTGTCTGTCCTATCAGCATTTTCCATGTCATATGTTCTACTTGACTACCTACAAGACAAAAATCTTCTTGACAATTCAGTTTCAGCCTGCAACTATTTATGACAGTTTTCAGCACTCTATTTGCTCAGACGGTCAGTATTTCAACCTAAAAAACAATGATATATACATCTCTTGACACTTGGCAATCACCTAGGTATGGTAGCCTGCATATATAGACTGTATTCACTTCATAAATAAATAGTGTCCCTACTTGACTTCATGCACACCAAGTAATTTTCACAGACGGGGTGCTTGTACGCACTCCAATCAATCCAATAAATATGGAGACAAGATGTTTGTAATATCAACTATGAGTGACCAACAACAAGTTCTCTGCTCAATTTTGAATGTTCTCTATTCAGAAAACCCCTTAAAGCATTCCAAAGATATGCCTTTTCATTCGAAAGTTCACAGACATTTCTATGAGTATCAAGACTTTCTTACACAACATGTAGCAACCAAGAAGTTTCTTACAATTGCAACCAACCAAGTACCTCTATTTTACCATCAATAAATCAGCCCAGAATTGAGCATTAAAACTTTCCAGTATTCCTCAAGTAACCCACAGTCCATGTAGTAAGATCCAAGCATTAGAGGACATCAACATGTAGTTCAATGTGCTTGTAGCACATTAGACCAAAGCTGGTAGAGTTCCAGGACTGATTTCAAGACAATGTCATAGTGCAAGTATAGCTTTGGACATGGAAATCCAATGCTCATAACATCCTACTTAACATCCACACGTCATGTGGCAAAGACCGAGTATAAATAGGTATTATTAAGCTTCAATGAGTTGCAAAATTTCAAGTATGAGTTGTCATTATTTCCAAGACAGCACTGGCTGTAGAAAATTCATTCAGATCTGTACAATTGCTTCACTATCATGCCCAAGTGTGTGTACATAATCTCAAGTCCATTAGCAAGCATCCATGACATCAAGTATGACATTTATCAAGTATTTTATGAAGTTGTGTGTGACCCTTCAAGCATTTAATGTTGTGAAAAACTGATCTGCAACAGGTGAAGAAGGCAGGCACAGTTATCCTAGCATCACGCTGCTTGATAGTCATGTTTTTTGTTGCAACACAGTGATTTAAATGATCTTGTCATTTGGCAATTGATATGCCACACATAGGCTGCATGTACAAAGCACCAAAGCTTCCCATTCTTGTTAGTTGAGAACATGCACAATCTTCTTTCAGTTCACACTAAATTTCAAGAGCTGGGGGCGACTACTTCTTGCTGCAAGCAGTGAGTATTACCAAACACTCATAAGTACCAATCACATCCCACAAAAAGGCCTCAATACTCCCAAAGCATTAGGCCACATTTGAGCTAATTTGACATGAGTTTAATGTTGTTGATTCTCTCTCTTGAGAAGTAGGTGCAAATGGGCATACATCACGTGAGCTACTGCTTGTATCCTTCAAGCCAATGCTCACTAATAAGAGCTCTATTACATGCCTTTTAATCCTTTTGAATGGCTCCAACAAGTCCTGACAGGGTTAGACACCAAGAACCCCACATACAACTCCTTCAGCTCTTGTTCATGGCTGTCTTGCACTTCTCTGCTCTCCAGAGTTTTGTCCAGCTATACAGACTCACAGGTCTTGCTCACCGCAAGGCCGTGCTCACTAGGCTTGCAAAGTTTCCAATCTTCATGGCTCTGATACCATGATAAAAGTCAGAGAGAGAGGTTGGAGATAACACATAGTGAGAAGTAGTGTGCTCTCTCACATATCCTTTTTATTATATATTACTCCCATAACTCAAATGATTGTTTACAACCTAAGGTCTCAAGGACCATTCACACCAAACACCAAGTCCTAAGCACCGACTTATTAAATGTCTGCATCATGTAGTACAACTGGACAACTCAAGTGTCGGGTACACTCATACCAAAGATAGAAAGTTGAGCTTGAAGTCTAACAAGCTTGCCCCCACACATCATAGTGAACTAACTGCAATGGTCACGTACTATTTCTTACATGCCTGACAAATGAGAACCTCGCCAAACTAGCAAGCATCACAGACATGACCAGTATCTGTATATTGAAACTTGGGTAAACCTGTCCACAAGATGTTTCTCCTAAATCATTTGTAGCCGTTGAAGATTTACATGTCCCACTCTCTTATGCCATATTTTCAAGTCTCTAACTATGTCAGAGCCATGGGCAAACATTGTTGATTTCAGCTGTGACAACATGGCATCAAGAGTAAACATCCTGCCAATCCTATAACTGCAAGCAATCAATTTGTAGCCATTACCAAACTCCTCCATGAAGCATCCATGCTTGTTAAATTGGACTTGCAAATTCTGCTCAGTCATCTGATCCACAAACAATAGATTTTTAGTAATTGACGGGACATGTAGTACATAATGTAAGTTCTTCTTCCTACCATCGTGGATTACCAAAGGTACTTTGCCTTTATGTTCTATGCTATGTTGCATGTCATCCCCTGTGCATACATAGCTATTCCTCTCAAGCACCATATCTATAAACTAGTCACCATGAGGTGTCATATGATTTGATGCCCCCAAATCAATGTACCAAATTGCATCCTCATGAGACTTCTCAGTAGCCCTGTCTTTCACATATATCATGGCAAACAATCTATCCCGAGATGCATATTCTGCGTGACTGGAAGATGCATAATGTCCATTTTGTTTGCCTCTTTGATTTGCCTGCTTCTTCCAGTAGTCCTTGGCAATATGATCGTACTTTCCACAATAGTGACAATCCTTATCCTTATTAGGATTGTTAGATGGGCACTGCTATTGCCAAGAGCCTCTTCCTCTAGGGCTAGATCTCCCCCTGCCTCTGAAATTTCCACCTCCTTGTGCATTCCTACCCTACTGGTTATTATTTCCATACGAGACATTTTGTTGGCCTCCTCTGCTAGAACCATAACCTGTACCACGTCTACCATGACCGCATTGATTATTTGCTACTATGTGTAGGGGTCAATACATAACCATATCGGCATCCATAAACTCTGTCTTCAAGAAGCAATATCATATCATGCATTTACTATTTGTAACGAGCCAAGTACATGTCAATGCATTTGTTTCCAACTTCAACCTTCAACATTTAGTAGCCTCCAATACTCTTCCTAATCCACCAGACATTCAGTAGACATATGCCAGGTTATACAAATGACAGAATCCTTCTAATGTCATGTATTGCTTTATTAAAAGACAATGTTTGCTGTCCACAGTAAATGACAGTTTTCAACCTATGAAAAAATATCCAGATCTGATTATTTTAGTAGAAAATTCCATCTCCAAGGTATAAAATCAAATCCATATGTCCTCCTTGCATATGGCATTGATCCAGTGATGCTTCTGGGTATATTAGAGAGCTCCAAGATCATGTCAAAGATACATACATGTTGTATGTTGTCTGAATACATCAGACAATCTTCAATTCTAGACCTATAACCAATTATTCCAACTCATATATCATCTCCAGACTAAGCATTTGCAAGTCAAGACCTTCAAGTACCTTCCAAAGTGTCTATGCAAGCTGTAGATCACTTGAGCAGTGATTACTTTATTAATTTGCAACCATGGGGAACAGTTTGGACATCAGGTGCAATCACATGATATAAAAATAGAAAAGGAAAGAAAGAAAAATTATTAAGCAGTGTCTATTGCCTTGCGAAGGCTTGGTAGGTTCCTGGGGACGAGTTAGACCTGGTGCCGATGCCTTGTCTTTCTTTGGGTGACATCTTGCCATAAAACAAAGAATACAATAAGGTTGGAGCGAAAATAAAAGTGAGCATTACAAAAGGATTAAGTGTTGCCTTGCGAGGGCTTGGTAGGTTCTTGGGTATCGAGATAATGTAAAAAATTACACGGTGCAGCGAATAGAATCTGAGAAAGAGATAGAGAGTACACAACAGATAAGAGGAGAATCAGTAAATTCTTTAGCTCCAAACAACTGATACAAAGATGGACCTTTCCACCCGTACGCTTCCATTGTGTGAAGCTTAGATGGCGATCTAG
This sequence comes from Lygodium microphyllum, assembly GCF_053477565.2. Lineage (NCBI taxonomy): Eukaryota > Viridiplantae > Streptophyta > Polypodiopsida > Schizaeales > Lygodiaceae > Lygodium > Lygodium microphyllum. Next base: position 122,498,808 of record NC_141162.1, on the reverse strand, counting down.
ACAGAAGGTAGGTGAAGAGCTTAAGGCTAGCTGGAACAACAACTCTGACTGGGTGAAAGTTGAATGAATGGATGGCTGTGAAGGGGTTTAGCTTTTATAGCCTGCGAAGGCCGTTAGGTCGGCTTGACTAACCTACCATATGAGCCTCCATTAGTCGGCCAAGGAATATTCTAGGGAATATTTCCTTTACCATCGAGTGCTTCCGCGGCCCCTGGACCCCAAAATAAGGGCCCCTTTTAACTCCCTTACCCCACAACTCGATGCAATGCACCTCCAGTTGCTACCAGCTTAACCACTTCGTCTAAACCCAAAGATTAGACCCACAACGGTCACCTTTTTGCTATCCAGTCACATAGACCTCATCTGATATACAAGTTAGGACTCAACCAATGTCCGGGCTCACATTTGGCTTCTCCTCATAATGGGGGCCTTACAACTTTGAGCACCATGGATCATTGGTGGCACCTCATGAGGGTGGGGCATTGATCATATCTAACACCTCCCCTCAATGTCCACTCATAGGTGAACTATCTCCTCGGCCCAATGCCGAGTCTCTAAAGATGAACTTGAAGCAAATCCTTCGTAAGTGATTTGGTGAAGATATCTGCTCCATTCTCCTCTGTTGGACAGTAGACTAGTTCCACTATCCCATCCTCCATCAAATCATACACATAGTGATACTAGATCTCTATATGTTTGGTGCGTGCATGAAACACTGGATTTTTGGCAATGGTGATGCAACTCTGATTGTCACATCTCAGCACAGTTGGTTCTTCATCCTGCACTCCCATATGCCATAGAATCCTTCTCGACCATACTGCTTCACATGCAGCAAAACAAGCTGCCTTGTACTCTACTTTGGTAGAAGACAATGCCACTGTTGGCTACTTCTTACTAATCCAAGAGAAAATTCCTGAACCCAAAGAGAAACAATAACCAAAAATTGACTTCCTGGAATCACTGTCTCCTGCCCAATCTGAGTCACAGTTCCCCACAAGAGAAGTTCTGAAACCGTATGTGATACCATAGTCAAGAGTTTCCTTCAAGTATCTAAGCCCCCGCATCCTAGCCTTCCAATGACTCTCATGAGGTTTGTTTGAGAACCTGCTCAAAACACCAACAGCAAAATGGATATCTGGTCTGGTGTTACATAAGTAGATCTGTCGACCAACCTCCTATACCTCCCAATGTTTGCTAGTGCTAATGTATCCTCGACGGATAACTTTGCATTCACCTCCATAGGTGTAGCTATCTCCTTGCACTCGGTCATGTCAAATGCCTTCAAGATCTCCCATGCATACTTCTTTTGAGAGATGAAGATCTTTCCTGGCTCTTGCCAGACTTCAATCCCCAAACAATAGTGCAACAAGCCCAAGTCTGTCATTTCAAACTCAGAACTCAAAGCCTTTCGAGTTTGATTGATCATATCTTCATAGTCACCTGTAATAAGAAGGTCTTCCACATATAGGACAATCACTACAGACTTTTTACCATCCATGTAAACATACAAGTTAGCATTTGAGGCACATCTTTCAAATTTTAGGTTTAAAAAGAACTTATCTATCTGCTGGTACCGTGCTCTGGGGGCTTGTTTCAACCCATACAATGCCTTCTTCAGCTTACATACTTGTTCTTAGTATGGGGGGCCTCAAACCCTGGTGGCTGAGCCATGTACACCTCCTCCTTGAGGTCACCATTTAAGAACGCTGACTTAACATCCATTTGGTACACTGGCCACTTCTTGTGGGCAGCCAATGCAAGTACCGTGCGAATAGTGGTCATTCTCGCAGTTGGGGCAAATGACCCTTGAAAATCAAACCCTTCAACTTGTGAAAATCCTTGGGCAACCAGTCTAGCTTTGTACTTTTCTAAGGTATCATCTGCCTTGTACTTTACCTTCCAGATCCACTTGGTACTAATAACCTTCCCCTTTGCTGGTCGATCCACTAGCTCCCAAGTGTCATTCTTCATTATGCTGTCATACTCCACTTGCATAGCAGCCTTCCATGATGAATCTGCAAGTGCTTCTTCTAAGTCAGTTGGCTCCTTTACTTCTCTCATAATCTCAACCATCAAGTCCATATTGACTATGTGAGCAGAAGCTCTCCTTTGCTTCTCTATTCTCTGAGACCTCCTTGGTCCATCTACCTTCTCCTCAACAAATGAAAGCATAGGATTATTGTGATCATAGAGCTACTTCACCCAACGCGGCAATGGCTTTTCCGGTGGGGTGATGTCAGGTTAGTGAACTTTTTCTTCATCATCTAAAGATGATGCTTTCTCCTCCTTAAGGATAGGGACAGCTCTCGGGACAGGTTCATAGTGGACTACTTCTTCGCTTGACGATAAAGTGGAAGAACTTGCCTTGTCCTCCTCCACTTTATGTGGCTCCTCCTTGAACACCACATCACGGCTCGCGATGATCTTCCTTGCCTCTCAGTCATATAATTTGTAAGCCTTCTACTCATCACTATAACCCAAGAAGATACATTTTCTGCTTTTTGGTTTTAACTTGTTTCTCTTCTCATCTAGAACATGTGCATAACATTCACATCCAAAAATTCTGAAATGTGAGACAGATGGTTTCTTACCAGTGTAAGCCTCATGAGGTGTTTTTCCATTGAGAGCCTTTGTGTAGCTCCGATTTAGAATGTAGACTGCAGTATTAATAGCTTCAGCCCAAAAATGGTTAGGCAATCCCTTGCCCTTTAGCATGCATCTTGCCATCTCCACAATGGTGCGATTCCTGCGTTCCACAACACCGTTCTGCTGAGGTGTGTGAGGCGTCGTCAATTGATGCTTGATCCCTTTGCTCTTGCAAAAGTCTTCAAACTCCTTTGAGTTGAGCTCACCTCCACCATCTGTTCTAAATTTCTTCACACTTTTCCCTGTTTCATTCTCAACAAGCTTTAGCCATTCTTTAAACTTACCAAAAGCTTGAGCCTTATCATGAAGGAAGTACACCCACATCTTCCTACTGTAGTCGTTGACAATCAACATAAAATAAGAAGGTCCCCCCAAGGCCTGTGTAGGCATCTTACCACACAAGTCAGCATGCACCAACTCTAGAGGAGCCTGTGCTCTATTCTTGCTTTCTTGTGGAAATGCCTTTCTCTGTTGCTTGCCCATCATACAAGCTTCACATGGTTCCTTCAATTCAGTTATTGTAGGTAGGTGAGCAACCATATCTTGCTTTTGCATCTCCTTCAACACTGTAAATCCGATGTGTCCAAACCTTTCATGCCAAAGCTTACTTATGCCCACTCTAGTGGTGGCTGTAAGAGCACTTAGCTCATATAGGTTGTTCCTTCTTTCTCCTTTGCCAACAATTGTGCCAGCACTATCAAGAATTTTTGCACTTGTCTTCTTGAACCTCACTTCATGACCAAGATCAGTTATGGTAGCAACTGATAACAGATTTCTCTTGATTTCGGGAACATACAACACATTTGAAAGCTTTTTAACTTCACCATTTGCAGCAACAAAAGAAATAGTACCTGTGCCTGCAGTAGGGCATTTAACATCATTTCCAACCGTCACAGTGATGGATTCTTGTAGAGGCTGCATAGAACTGTATAGACCTTTCTTGTTGGTCATGTGATGGGAGGCCCCACTATCCAACACCCATGAGTCAGTGGTAGATTCTTCTTGCGCCGAGGAGCACACTTTCTCAATGGTCGCCTTGAATAATTCCAACTCTGCTTCAACCATATTGGCTATCTCTTTCCCTTTACTTTTAAGGGTACCATTCTTTTCATATGTCTTCTTGACACGACAATCTGCAATTGCATGTCCTTTCTTCTTGCAATAGAAGCAATCTCCTTGAAACTTCTTCTTGCCGCCCTTCTTCTTTTTGTCACAATCATTTTTGGTGGAGGAACCACCTTTGCCTTTTGCATTGGCAGAGAATGCAGCATCTCCATTGTTGCTTCCTTCTCGGGCTTTCAGCCTCAACTCCTCCTCCATCAATAATGCACAAAACTCCTCAAAAGTCAAAGCTTGAGGTCTCACCTGAGTATTAAGGGCAGTTACTAGTCCATCAAACTTTTGTGGACAAATCTAAAGATACCTCCGAGCTAGCTCTTCGCTAGTCGTTTGTATCCCAGCACCAGCCATCTGGTCGCGCAGATTCTTAATCCGAGTGATGAATGCTTCAACCGTCTCTCCTTCAGCAAACTTCTCCGTTGCTAGTTGATTCTCCAAGTTTTGAATCCTTGTTTGGTTTCGTGTTTCATACTGACTCCTTAGTACATTCCAAGCCTCTGACACTTTGGTTGTATATGTTGAATCAAAGTCAGAACACTGTCAGAACAGCTTGTAAACCGCTTCCGGAAGTCGACATAGTTTCTCTTTGCTGTTGAAGCCTTTACCTCTTGCACACTCTCTGATCTCTAGAGCCCCCTGGGCTTTGATACCATGTAAAAAATTACATGGCACAGTGAACAGAATCTGAGAAAGAGACATAGAGTACACAATAGATAAGAGGAGAATCAGTAAATTCTTTAGCTCCAAACAACTAATACAAAGATGGCTCTGTCCACCCGTGTGCTTCCACTGTGTGAAGCTTAGATGGCGATCTAGACAGAAGATAGGTAAAGAGCTTAAGGCTAGCTTGAACAACAACTCTGGCTGGGTGAAAGATGAATGAATGGATGGCTGTGAAGGGTTTTAGCTTTTATAGCCCGCGAAGGCCGTTAGGTCGGCCTGACCGACCTACCATATGAGCCTCCACTAGTCGGCCAGGGAATATTTCAGGGAATATCCCCTTTACCATCGGGCCGGGGGCACTGCCCTCGGACCCCCCCAGCCAAGGGCCGCTTCCGCTGCCCCTGGACCCCAAAATAGAGGTCCCTTTTAACTCCTTTACCCCGCAACTCGATGCAATGTGCCTCGAGTTGCTACCAGCTTAACCACTCTGTCTAACCCAAAGATTAGACCCACAATGGTCACCTTTTTGCCATTTGGTCACATAGACCTCATCTGATATACAAGTCAGGACTCAACCAATGTCCAGGCTCACATTTGGCTTCTCCTCATAATGGGGGTCTTACAACTTTGAGCACCATGGATCATTGGTGGCACCTAATGAGGGTGGGGCATTGATCATATCTAACAGATAGGACCTGAGGCTGATGCCCTGTTCTCCTTGGGTCACTACGCTCAGCTCCCTCCTTTTTACACGCCCGAGTATGGCAAAATAAAAAAAGAGTAATGTACTAAAAGAAACTATTTCTTGATCAGGCTATAGGAGTTCTCGCCTAGGAGGAGCTCTTGGTTGAGTTGTCCTTAGCTAGGTAGGTAGTTCAGACCACCACTTAGGATGACCTCTTTGATCGTTATTTTTAGCTTGGTTGTGTTGGAGCAGTTGGTTAGCGACTGGCTTTAGACTTTCTATCAGATTAAGCTGGGCCTACTCCTCGTGGATTTCATGCCTTGGTTTTGTCAGGGGGTAGGGTATGAGCTGTGATGTGTTGTGCTGTGTATTTTTTGTATGAGCTTGATGCTCCTTTTTGTTGTTTATGTGTAGATCTATTCATGGGATTCGCGGGCTGAGTCGCCCTATCTTGTGGTCGCCAATGACAGATGATTTTTTATGCCGAGAAGTGCTTAAAAATATCCAAAAATTACGAATATGAGGGGAAAAATAGACTTTGTCGAAGGCGGCGGTGGCAATCAGTACGATTTTAAGCGGCAATGCCCGAAAAGTACTTAAAAGAGCCACTGGATGGCGGTCAAAGAATTTTCATTATTTTTTGACATGACAGACGAGACCTTGGGAGATGCTCGACAGTGGAAGACTTCAAGATGGACGCCCAGGATTTTTCAGACCATGATTCGGGTACCGGACGTGGAAGAGGGAGTGCCCAGAAGGCCAAAGGCTAAAATGCCAAGTAAGAATAGGCTTTAGTAGAACCCAAAGGGTGTGACCCTTTGGGGCTCCCTTTGGGGAGCCCAAACATAAAAAAACGTGGGGGGGTGCGTTTTTTTTCCATGCAGGGAGAAGAAGAAGATGCCATGCCACGAAATGGAGGGAGAATGGGTTGTGGGACCAGAGAACAACCCCCCCAACTGATCTTGGCCCTTAGATGCTTCTATCCTTCGCTCTCCATCGCTCTAATCCGCTCCTCCAATGGCTGCCCGGTTGTGAAGATGCAGATCTAGTATTTCTCTCTCCTCCCTCTCTCTCTTGCATAGAGGCAATTCATGTGCAAGAAATCAAGAAGAAGAGGGGTTGAAGAATGCTTGTTCGGAATTGCTTCAAGATGAAGAGGAGGCTGAGGAAGGAGGTTCAGCACTGAAGAATGGTTGATGGTCGGTTCGTGGGTTGCCCGTAATGATTATTAAAAAACCCGCAACACGCAAGACACGCGGTATGCTCCAATTTTATGAAGAAATTTACTTGTTTAGTTGTTTCATGGTCCAAATGTTGTTCATATGCAATGAATTTTTATTTGAACCTTTTTTTCATCATGTTTGAGGGCTGTAACTACAAAAATGTAGAACCCGTGATGATTTAGAGCCGTTATTAATTCTTTAAAACCTGCAAAATGTCATTTTTAATGGAAATTAGTGGTTTTTTTCGATTTTGAGTTGGAAAAAGGAATGGAAATGGGAAAAAATCATAGAAAATGTTAAGTTTTAGTCAAAATAATAAGCCAACACAAATAAATCAGAAAATACCTATTTTTCATGAATAATAAATAGAAAAAAATAGTTTAAAAAAAGAGAAAATTGGAGTTTTTATTCTTAAAAAAATAGAAAAATAAGATTTATGTGTGTGAATATTTGGAGAGGTTAAATCATGATGTCAAGCCTCAGTTTGGCCTTGTTGTTTGTGTTATAGTATGTGTTTATTTATTTTTACATACAAAAATGATACAAAACAACCATTTATACCTATGCACCGCAACAACACTTAAACGGTGAGGGGGAGGGGAGGAAGTTTGTGCGATGATCTAATTGCTGGAAAGATACAAATTCTAATTTCTCTCTTTATGCATAGCATTTAGGGATTGTTCCATAATTAAATATAGATGACTAGTAGCACGGAAGTTCCAGTGCTAGTCCCTAAAGCAATGCAACACGGAACACTTAGTCAAAATCCATGAAAGGGCTATTTTCTGCACCTCACATGGCTGGTTTTTTAATCATAAAATGTTTGTGCACAATCGTCATACACCTTGCATCAAGCATGCCACATGGTATCTCCTAGAATACATTGCAATTGATTGATAAACTTTGACCAACGTTGAGAGGATAGGAAACCTAAGTCGTAGGTTAGACGGGCGCTTCCGTTGGGAAAAGTTTTGTGAGGAAAATCAAAATCTCCAAGAACGCTGAATTATGAAAGAGTGGAGTTTGTGCGAATGTTATATGTATTAGCGACGCATCTTGGGGCCAATCCCCGAGGTGTAGGAGAGTCGCAGTGGAGCCGCGGCAATCAGCCAAGAGGTGCTTCCCTATGTGTGTATTACGAGGCATTATGCCTATTTGTTATGGGATCTCCCTCTGAGGAGAAGGGAAGGTGAACGCTAGACTACATATTGGATACAAATGCAAAACCGTCATAAGCATTTAGTGCAAAGTGAGTTTTAAATACTCCTGGCCCGTGAGGCCGTGTGGTGGGGTTGTCTGTCGTATGCATGGGGTCTAGCTAGTGCTATAGCCAGTGCTGGCCCATTTTAGGTCCCATCAACAAGCCCTCACTTTCACCTTGGATAGCCTAGATGCTACCATGACCAGCTTCATTGCTGACTTCTCCTCCTGTCCCGATCTCGCCTTCATTACCACATGCAACTTCCTTAGGCTATTAAAAATCTTACTTAAGCAAGATCCCATCCTAGCAGAACGTGGTCTCCCCCCACTCTTTTTATCCTAACGCCATAGATAGCTCATCTGACACAAGAACATATGCAACACATCCAAATACCTTCAAGTGCGACACATCGAGCTTCTTCCTACCCATTAAAGCATTCTTCAGGAGTCATCTCATGAACTACAACTGTGGGAGTTCTTTTCATAATGTAGACAACAGTATGGATAGCCTCAGACCAAAAATGTTTAGGCATATTCTTTTCAGTCATTAATGCACGTGCAACTTCTGCAATATGCCTATTTTTTCTTTTTGCAACTCCATTTTGCAATGGGGTATACCTGTAAGTGAATTGCCTCTTTATCCCATGGGTCCTCAAGAAGCCACTAAACTCATTAGAGAGGCACTCTCCCCCTCCATTTGAGCTCAAGCACTTTACTTTTAAGCTTGTTTCTATTTCACAACAGCTACCTTAAAATATTTGAAGTGCTCAAATACATCACTTTTTTCCTTCATGAAGTATACCCATAACTTCCTTGAACAGCATCAATAAATGTGACAAAGTATTTGCTGCCACTAAGAGATACATTCTGTGTAGGCCCCCAAACATCTGTATGCACTACATCAAGTATTTTTCTACTCACTTCTCTATCATGTGAGAAGGGTTGTCTTGCCTGCTTCACAAAATTTATGCAATTCTACAACTCTAAAAGAAGGAGACCCTGTAACCAATCCTCTAGACTGCATTAATTTCAGTCTTTGCACATTTGCATGTCCAATATATTTATGCCATATTTCAATATCTGCAACTACTCCTTTTCCTTTAGCATACATAGCAATATCCATTGCAGAAATTCCAGCATCTAAAGTGAACATTCGGCCAACTCTACGTCCTTTTGCGACCAACCTAGACTTATCATTAAAGTCTTCTACAAAACAACCTTTTGCATTGAATTGGGCTTGCAACCCCTGCTCTACCATTAAAGTACACTTCCTTTTGCGACCAACCTATACTTATCATTAAATTCTTCTACAAAACAACCTTTTGCATTGAATCGGGCTTGCAACCCCTACTCTACCATTTGGCAATAGATACTAGATTCTTTGTAATTAATGGCACATATAATACATCTACCAGACTCTTTGTCTGGCCATCATACAAGGACAAGGGAACCTTTCCAATGTGTGAAACCGGGTGGCATGAATCATCACCCGTCTGCACATAACTTGGATTTTGTAAGTCCTGCATCTCTCCAAACCATTCAACATGACTGGTTATATGATTAGATGCACCTGAATTAACATACCATACATCATCATGTGTCCCCTTTCCTGTAATTGCATTCATCATATGCTGCATAACAAACAGACGCTTATTTTTTTCTTCATTCTGTCGTGAAGACGATGCATAGTTTCCTTCCTGCAATTTACCACTACGAATATCATCCTTTCTTTGCATAGCAATGGGCTGTAATATGGCTTGTTTTGCCACAATAATGGCAAACAATAGCAAAATTTCAAGAACCTCTATTCTACCATCCATCTCTTCTTCTAGAGCTCCCCCTACCTCTAAAGTTTCCTCGTCCTCCTGAAACATGCATTTCACCAAATTGCTGATTGAACTTGTTTTGCTGGTTATCGCCAACATGTCCCATACCACGGCCTCTCAAAGAGGATCTACCACGTCCCCTTCCTGAACTTGAGTAAAATGCTTGAACCTGTTTACCATTTTTTTCAGATGAGTCACCCTGCATATTGATCTCTTCGGTAATCATGAGAGAGATCAACTCATCAAAATCTGGAAATGGCTTCCGTACGTATACTGAAGTAACAAATGATTTCAATGCCTTCTCATTATTAAGACCACTCAAAGTGGATGAAACCAAATCATCATCATCAGGCATTGCATCAATCGTTGCTAAAGCATCTGCAATGCTCCTCACCTTCAATACATACTCATTCACAAACATTTTCCCTTTCTTCAAGGCATTCAACTCTTGCTTGAGTTGAATCTTTTGTGTCTTTGTATTTACTGAAAACATATTCTCAAAAATTGTCCAAGCTGCATGTGAAGTTTCTGCATTCCTGATATGTCCCAATATCATATTATCAATTATTGCAGATAACCAGTACATCACCTTTTTGTCTTTTGCATTCCATTCTTTCCATGCTTTTAATTCATCTGCAGTCGGAGGGATATCCAGCTCTGGCTCCTTTTCTTCACTTGAAACAAACTCATAAAGGCCCTTTCCAATGAGGAAGTTCGTCACACGGAACTTCCATGAAGGGTAGTTGTTCTTGTCAAGCTTCTCAATAATGGGATTTTCACTGTTCTCTACCATTATCACAAATAAGGATACAACACATCAAGCTAGTCTTCTGCAATCTTTCATAACACGTGCACAGCACTACACTAAGCAACCTTTTTCACTGATTGCTCAATAGTACATGTAATCTGCAACTTGTTCACAAATAAACCTTATGTTTGCTTCCTGCAAACACCTCAAAAACTACATATTCGCAATCTGTAACTTGTGCACCCACTTTCGCTCAATATAACCGAAATCACAATGTACCCTAAAACTGCTATCCGCAATCTTGCGGCTCTAAAACGGGTCCTGAAATGGCCTCAGATGCCCAAAATAACTGTGATAAGCCCTGAAGGGTTTTCTTGTAGAATATACAGTGCTCTAATCACACACCAAATCTCACAACAATCTGAGATTTTTGCTCAACCCTCCTTACAGTGCCTCCACATGCACTATCCAAGGGAGAGAGTGGAACAATGGGAGAGCTTCTTACCCGTTGCTTGCTTGCTCGAACTTTGCTTCTTCTCCTTTACTTCAGCCTTCAAAATCAGCCTCTCTCAGTGGCGCGGCTCTGATACCATGTCAAGAATTGCGTGGTGGGGGGATTTGCTTGAGCTGCTGTGCCAAACATACATTGTATACACAAGAGGAAGCTCACTCAAGAACACAAGAAGAGAGATGGAGGCCAAAACGTTTTCTTGGTGATTTTTTCTTCTTCTCTCACACACTATATAATGTACACAAAGTATAGATAATATACAACATAAAGGAAAGCGGCCTTCTAAGTCAAACAATGTATAACCGACTACACTAATCGACTGGCGTTATATCTTTGCCAGCTATAGGTAGGTGTAACAAACTAAATCTAATAAGTGATAAGTTAGTGGCCATGTGAGTATCATAATGACCACCAACGTGCTAAGTGTAGATGTGTGGACTCATCTAGCCAGGCGGTCCATTATCAATGTCCACACGTGTTGAGCTTTCCATCTCAACACTCATACCCTCTGCTTTTGGGAAGACCTTGGCTTTTTGAAGCAAGAGAAAGGATGGACTGGTTCAAAGGAACCCTAACCCTTGACAGAGGACCCAACAAAGTGGTGTTGAAGTTGTATGGATCACAAAAAGGTAATGGATCCACGTCCATAGAAGTCATAACTGACTCCTCCAATGAAGTAACAGATGGTACATCAGGAGATGAAGAGGCCGCCAAACAAATCTTTCCCAATAAGACAAAGACACAGTCCCTAGTACTGGGCACTATAAGCCAACTACCAAAAGAAGAAAAGTCATTGTCCATGGGAGAATACCTCCTACTAAACTCGAATTGACTTTTGAAATCACAGGTGATAGCGAAATAGAAGCATGGATATATTGTTCTCCTTGTTACATGGTAGTCACAAAGACAGAGCCAAAGACAGAGACAGGAGCAAAGACAGACACAAACACAGAGATAGCAGCAAAAGCAGAAGCAGAAGCAGAGGACATAATAGAGAGTCTGTTCTTCTCTTACAAAGCACTTAGAGATGTAGAAATAGAACCTCAAGCAGATGAAGATGACAATGCAAAAGAAGATTATGAAAGCAAGCTAGAAGGATCTATCCCACTTACAGAAGGCGGAGATGAGGAAGAAGATCTTGAAGCCTCAGAAGTAGAAGATCCCTCTCTGATAGATAGAATGACTATGGTGCATTTTGAACTAATTAATGAATCATATTATGAGCAAAACCTTTATAAGAAATGGATTAAGAAGAATAGGCCTTCATGCAGCAATGGCTCTTGTGGTCTAAAGTTACCCTTCCTTAAAGAAGATGATGACAATGCACCTTATCAACAATCCCTAGCCTTGTAGGTTAAATAGAATGTAGAAAGGTCCTATCATGTGACATTCTTGGATGCATCTTCAGAAGAAAAACCCTGGAGCCAAGAAATAATTCATCCCCAATCCAAACCCGAAACCTTAATGATACCATTTCAACCTCCCAAAGAGCAAGCTAAGCCTTCATTAAAAGAGAATAGTAGTTCCAGTGCAACATCAGAAGAGGAGACCACTTCCTTGAAGGAGTTGGATCTTTACCCAAAAGCACTCCATGGGACATTTATCCGTGAAGTGAAAGGTGAAAGGTAATTGATGTTCATGGATGCTAACGGTACTGAACATCATCTGAAGGTGGGTCTACATCTTCCAAAAGAGGAACTAGTGGACTTGTGAGACCTATTAAAGGAGAACTTAGACGTGTTTTCATAGTCATATAAAGATCTAAAGGGGATTGATCCCATAGTATGCCAACACCAGATCGACCTAGAGCGAGATCCTAAAACTGTGAGGCAAAGATAGAGGCGCATGAATCCTAATTATTCTTCTCTAGTGAATCATTGAAGCTCCTTGAAGCTGAGTTCATTTATCCATTAGCTATTAGTGAATGGGTTTCGCCCATTGTGGTCGTACCCAAGAAGAATGGGAAACTTTGAATATGTGTGGACTTTCAAAAGCTGAATTCCAAGACAAAGAAGGCGATCCCTTTCATAGATCAACTATTGGACTTGGTTGTATTCAGTGGATACAACCAAGTCCAAATCATAGAAGAGGATCAATCCAAAACAACCTTCACAACCAAATGGGGAACCTATGCTTACAAAGTGATGCCATTTGGGCTCTGTAACGCTCCTACTACCTTCCAACAAGTGATGATGGCTACCTTCCAGAACCATCTACATGGTTTCATTGAGGTGTACGTCGATGACTTCTGTGTTTAAAGACTAATCCGTGAGCATTGGGGACACCTAGAGCAGTGTTTTAACAAATGTCGAGAGTATGGGATTCCTCTCAATCCAAACAAATGTGTCTTTGGCATCTCATCAGGAGTCCTTCTAGGCCACATTGTCTCTACACAAGGGATATCAACAGATCCTACTAAGATTGAGAAGATTTCTGTCTTAACAAGGCCAATTAACCTTAAGCAATTGAGGGGATTCCTTGGCCATGTGGGCTATTACAGAAGATTCATTGCACACTTTTTTATGAAGTCAGTGCCTTTGCATGAACTCTTGAGGAAAGATGCTGAGTTTACATGGACCACTGATTGTGATGAGGCATTCAATACCTTGAAGCAGTGTTTGATTGAAGCACCTATCCTACAACCTGTTGATTGGATGAAGGAGTTCCATGTACACACTAATGCATCAGTTGAAGGTCTAGGTGTAGTCTTATGCCAAAAGGGCCCCTCTAAGTTAGATCAACCAATCTATTATGCAAGCTGAAAAGTAATTGATAGAGAGCAAAACTACAAAGTAACGGAGCTTGAGTGTCTTGCCATGGTGTTTGCTTTGGAGAAGTTCTAACATTATCTGCCGTCAATGTATTTCAAATTCTACGTGGACCATGAAGCCCTATCCTTCCTAATGAACAAGGCCGACGTGAAGAGAAGAATGATGAGATGGCTCATTTTGGTTCAAGAGTTTGACTTTGAAGTGGTTACCAAACCTGGTCGCTCTCATGTCCTAGCTGATCACCTTTCGTGAATCCCTCAAACTGATGATGAAAAAGAGCAAGATGATCCAGACCTTCCTGATCATTAGGGCCAAAAACGCTTCAAAAAATGTACTTTTGTTAATCACGAGATTAAGGAAAGGGCCAAAGAGAGTTTGCCACGTGTGCAAGAATATGGTATTCTTGTCTCCTCTTTTTTAGAGATAGTGGAGTCCATTTCGTGATTCTCTCTTCTTTTTTAGCCAAAATCCCTAAAGTCTGACATGTTTTGGAGTCCCAAAGACGTTATTTACTTACAAATTTGACAAAATACGTGACAGAGATGTGATGGAATTAATAATGAGTTTTTTGAAAGTCGGGAGATCTTTCAATATTCTTTTTGGCGCCCAATACATACTCATTTGTCTTCTTGGCGCTACTTTTTAGTTCATTCACCCCTCTTTGAGCTTCTTTCTCTGTGCTTTCATTCTTTTCATGGCTTCCTCTAGGCGTCCTTCTCGTTTAATACACTCTTGCACAGTCTATAGCCAGGGAGCAGATGGAAATTGGGAGCCCAAAACCTTTACTGTAACGATTGGGTTACCATGCTGCCATCTTGCAAGGGCTCTCATAAGGTGAAAAAAAGAAAACGAGATGATATTAAACATCACTGGAAGGGGCGTATCATTGCCTTCAAAATTATGCCCGAAGGGTGGTTTGTCAAGGTGCAACATGTTTACATGGCCAAGGATATGCACTTGTCTCCAAACGAACGTGTTCCCCAACAAACACATTGTAAGTTATTAGTTGAATAACGTATATAATTCTTTTCCATTTAGGCAAGTTCTAACAACTGGTTCGTCATTGCAGATATCTTTCCGTCAACAAGTATTGAATGGCAACCTGTGGAAAGCTTAAGTGGGACTTTCCATGCCATTCATAAGGTATTGGTAGACATTATTTATGCCGATCAAACTGTGTCTTTTTTTAGTGAATGCAAGGTTTTTATATATTATGCATAGTATGTGGTTCCCTCTAAAGCAGATAGGTATGGGAATATCGAAGATTTGCCATTGCCAAGCCTTTCATCTCTAAACTAGGAGATTCCTGACAAGATAACGGTGCAGATTTTCAAATTCAAAATATCTCAAGATATTCAAAAGTCCATGACAGCTGGAAGGATCTCAAGAAGAATACGTTTATCATGGTTTGTACCCCTCCATATCTTTGTGGCTTGCTTCAAAACAACAAATTTACAAAGAACGAAGGTATCCTAGCTAAGTAGAAACTTTTTGGAAGAGGATTTGGACAACACTATGGGGACGCTTTGGAAATCTAGAGAGTGCGACCATAAGGGTGATATCTTGAGGTGCAGTGCATGCCCTCAATCCTTGGCTTTGGCTTACAGTATCCCTCGCCAAACTCTTGCTTTGGGCTTTGATTACAGGAGATACAAACTAAGATTGGGTATTTGGGTTCCCTTGGATTCTGATACAGATTGCACACCATATAAACTTGCCGTGCACATTTTGCCGCATGAAGAAGTAAAGAAGGTGAATGTTACTTCCAATCGGAGTCTGAAAGATGTGAGGGATACCTTGGAATTGCTAGACAATACATCCCCTAGATATAAGTTCAAAGTGAATGGCGTAACAATTGGTAAAAGAGCCGAGCGCTCTTTCTCTTGTACGAGTTGTTTGTCTCCCACAATTGTGAGTTTTGAGCCTTGAGAATGAAAACTTTGCAGGAATTTATCTTAATAGACTATCCTTAAGATAATTTTTAGTGGGAACTCATAAGCTATCATGAAGCGAGTTGCCTTTTGAATGTTTATAAATAAAATGTACATTACATTTGATTTATAAGTGAAAAAGTTCATTACATCATGAGGTACAAAAATGTCATATAAATGTACAAAGCCAAAATAATAAGGCTTGTGTATGCTTATGTTTGCTCTTTTGATTCTTTATTTGCTGCCTTCTCCTTTGTTGGCTTTGTGGCTTCTTTATCGATTTCTTCAAAGATGTTTTTTCTCACATGGCCTTTCTTTGATTGTTGAAAGAATTTCACCTTTATACGTACTCTCTTTTCTTGGGGTTTAAGAGGGGATGGATCAAATTTCAGAGGAGAAAGCATTGGCATTCCTTTTTCTTAGACTCTGCAGTGGTCCCATTGCCATTGCCTTTGCCCTTGCCCTTGCCCTTGCCCTTGCCCTTGCCCTTGCCATTGCCCTTACCATTGCCTTTACCCTTTCCCTTGCCCTTTCCCTTGCTTGTGCCCTTGGCCATTGAAGTTTTGGGAGGAAGAGGGGAGTCAGGATCATATGGTGTGATTGCCTTGTCCAAAATCAGCTCAATGCATCTCTCCCTTATCCACCAAACATATGAATCGGGATAGTCTCTACACTGTAAGAATAAATGTTACAACTTAGTGAAAAGAAATCATTATAAGTGTTACACAAAAATCAAATGAAATTAACTTACATTCACTCCTTCTATTTGTAACAACTTTGAATCCATTGTTCTGCAAATATTTGATATAACTCTCCATCCACAAGAATGTGCATCGCTTTGCAATGGAACTTCTTGTAGAAGAAACGTATAAGGCTTTTGAGGATCAGCAGGATCCTCATATGTAGTATCCAAAAATGTAGAAACAAGTCTACTGGCACTGCAAAAGGAAGCTTTGTAAGTTCAAAATATTTTTTGTAAATATAATCAAAGCAAGTAATTTTCTTTCAACATACATTCGTGCTCGGCCATGAACACCACTGAGAGAGTTCATAAAGATAATTTCTCTAGTAAGACAGTTAATATAGATGAGACTCCAATGCCCTCTGCAAATTCAAAATAGAGGTGAGAAGAAGGGTGAAAGCAAATGAATATAAATTTTCCTCTACAAAAAAGAAAAATGCATTTCTACATAAGGGAAAAAGATGTGGTAATTTGTCACACTATCAAAAGTACGAAAGAATCGTGCAATATTAAACCCAGATCTTGCAAATAGTTCCACAGAGAGAAGTGGATCAACAATATATATGGTTCTACGGATATCGAGAGTGAGAGAGGAGGCGAATGCCCTGCAGTCAATAGCAAAAGCTATTTGAATCAATCAAAATCAATACAAATTACATATAAAATATACTTGAACCTATAAGCCTTACCTTATGCAAAAAAAAAACAAAAAATATAAGCCTTACCTTATGCAACAAAAAACAACGGAGTCAGATAGTTGGACATCCCTTTTCTCCAACATGGGCTTGTCCTCGGGAGATATACTAAGGTATTCCTCCTCAGGTTCCGCAGAAACATTCACAAGTATTTGCCCATACACTTTACCCATCCTCTCGTTGTTGATGGGGGCAAGTGATGCGGCTTTCCTCTTGTAAACTTCGTCTTCAGTTTCCAACACCTCCTGAAAATTTTCACTCAAGATAGACTCCTACTGGGTGGCACCCCTTGTAGAGTAAAGGTGAGTTACATCCTCAACCTTTAGCTTTTTCCCTTTCCTGGACAATTTCGGGGGAATGTTAAGGATTTCAAGGGCTTTTTGATCGTTGGAAGGCAAGGGCCTCAACACTTTATCAAACCTATACATGAGTCTACTGATGATGCTGAAATCTTTATTCATAAGGGTAATTCTATGAGCATGTGCATCAGCAATGTAAGCATCATTCATGAAATCAATAACAAAATCTTCTACGGCCACTTGTAGAGCAAGAATGGCTGAGAGTTGCCACTTCTTATTTAGACCAGAGACAGTGGCCACTTGAGACAATCTATCAGAGATCTCTTTAACAACTCTTATGAAAGCAGCCTTTGGAATCACGTGCTCTGTAGCTCTCTGGGCTTTTCTAATCTCACTGAAACACCTCTGCATGTAGAAGAACCGGGACTTCCTCTTTCTCTTTTGTGGCTTGTGAGGCTCAATGGCTTCAGCAGATGTAGGCTCAGGTGCAATTGGAGCGGATGAATCCTTCATAGGGCAAGTCTCACCCTTTGCTTCTTCAACTTCAGGAGAAGAAACATTCACTGCACTGAAATGCTTTAACTCCATGGAAGATGTTAGGCCAACACTTGATGTAGGGGGGATTTCTGTGGCAAAATGCTATGGGGCCTCTAATGGCCCAACTTCAGCAATATTTGAAGAGGGCTCCTCCTCAAATTCATCATATTGTAACTTTCTTCTACCCCCATTGTCCTTCCTATCCACATACACTCTTCTTGCAGTTTGCTTTGTCCTTGCCATACAGAGGAGAAAATAGAAGAGCCAGAAAGACAAAAAGTGATATAGGAACTTTCTCGAAAATCTGACAACAACACAGCAGGCCCTATACGGCGCGAGAAGAAACAAACAAAACAAACGAATCGTCACGTTCACGTCGTATCGGAGACGAGAACAAAAATGCCGATAAGGCGCGAGATGGAGATTGTGAAGACTACGGAAGGACGCCCTCGCTCCGTATCGGAGACAAGGATTAGAAGGCAGATATGGCACGAGATGGAGATTGCAAAGACTACGGAAGGACGCCCTCGCTCCGTATCGATGCACCAACTGAAGACCACCGAAGTGAGGAAATCAGCAAAGAGTCACATTTGCTCTGAATCGAGGACGGGAACCAATACGACGCGAGAGAACAGAAACGAAGTAGACGCAACACTGGGATTGCACCGTATTGGCAAGCAAGGCACGAGAGCTTGAGAAATGTAAAGTGTACACGTAAGCAAAATAACCCCTTATATACCCTTGTCAACCATGACACATGTAGACATGTGTCTCGCACTGATTGTGCCATGTGTCTGCCTATCGTCCATATGCCACGTGTCGACTAACGGTCCGTCCACGTGTTGACCAACGGCTAGTGCCATGTGTCGAAGCCCAATGGCTACTGCCACATGTCGAAGCTAAACGGCTAGTGCCAGGTGGCATTATTGCACGCCTACATAAGGGGGTGTCCCTCATCCGTATGGCTTTTTTCGCTTTCTTTGTGGACCTCTGTTTCTTCTCCTGATACTGCGTGAGAGGGAGTATTCCTCTTTTGCACTTTCGCATGTTCGCATCGTTTTGGGCTTTCTTGTTCTTCAGAGTCTTCCTTCGGCGTGCCTCCTAATCTGATAGTGCGCGAGGGTGCGTGATCATTGATTTTGGCTCTGCCTTCTCATGTCATTATGGTTGCGGCCCTTTGCTTAAAGTTACTGGTTTGCATTACCGATACGGCACGAGTACGAACATCTGTGTCTAGCGTTTGAGTCTTATCACACCGTATCAAGCACAAGTTGGAAACATGTCTGAACCCACAGATTTTCTAGGCTCCAAGGTTTTGCCAGGAACTGGGAAAAGAAGAAGGCTTTCAAAAGTCTCAAGGGCTTCAACATGTGATAAGCCTGTGCATTCTGTTTCTTCTCCATGCTCTGCCACCAATGTCAGAATGCCAAGTACATCTCCAGGGAAGCGAAAGTCGGCAATGAGAGGTCTTGGAGTATCAAAGCTTACTGATGTCACTCCATCAGAGAGGCTTCTTGATTTTATCCTTCAGAATGGCATAGATCTCTCTTTCTATGGAGTTGTGAAGAATGTCTTTAATCCTGATTGGGA
Organism: Lygodium microphyllum; assembly: GCF_053477565.2. Classification (NCBI taxonomy): domain Eukaryota; kingdom Viridiplantae; phylum Streptophyta; class Polypodiopsida; order Schizaeales; family Lygodiaceae; genus Lygodium; species Lygodium microphyllum. The sequence continues at coordinate 122,479,622 of NC_141162.1, read as the reverse complement.
CCTTGACAGTGTTTTGAAATATTGTAAAAAATATATTTTGGAGGACTTTTTGGAGTTTGAAAATCTAGCAGGTCCTTCTATTGAAGTTGGTACAAATGAATATGTCCATGTTCCCATTAGGTCAACAGGAAATGAAAGTCAGTGTATACTAAGAAGTGTGGTGCCCACTCTCTGGACAGGTTTTATGCAAGAGACATATTGTGCTCCACTCATTCCAAGAATTGCAAGATGATGACAAAATCTGCTGCTTTTATTGTTTTCACCCTTGTCAAATATCCTCTGAAAGCTGATGAGCAACAGTTGGAAGGAGCAAAGTCCGCTAGCTTTTGCATGTTAGATGATCTGGCAGATGAAAAGGAAACAGAGGAGGTTGTAGATGTAGATTTTGAGGCTTCTATTGCTGAAAAGTTGGATGTTGCTCACTTCAAAGCTGAGACTATCATTGAGGAGAGCCAAGGAGATACAAACCTTGCAACTGATGAGAGTTCTCACCATATTGTTCCTTATCTACCATCTATACCTTTCAACGAGAAGGAGTACATTTTACTGTCAGATATTCAAAAACTTTTCAATCTTAGGGAAGATTATTGTCTAGCAATTATTGCAGAGGCTTCTGATGCTGCAAATGGGATAATTGACACAGAGAATGAATCAAAGGAAGAGATACTCAAACTTGATAAAGAAACTCTAGACGATAAGTTTATTGATGCTGGTGAGGCCCTCTCTCTTTGTTTTGAAAAGGCCAAAGAAGCTGAGAAAGAGTTGAGTATTACTGATGAGGACTTCGATCGCATTCAAAGCCAACTTGGGATTTCCAATTTTGGAAGAGAGGAGTCTGAATACGTTAAAGAATTGATTAACACCAATGAGACATCATCATCAATAAATTTATGGAATCCAGTTAAATTGGAGTATGATGAAAACCAAGTGGTAAGATAATTTTGAATTTGCTTTTACACAATGGTAGGTTTGCATTTCACGCTCATTCAGTATGGGTTTTATTTGCAGTTGGAGATTGTTGATTCAAATAACTTCTTGGGACGTGGCAAAGGATTGAGAGCTGGTGGTAGTACATTGAAAGACATTGCACTCAGCCACTACTTGGCTAGGATTGACTTGATTCCTTTTTAGTACTTCATAGTAGTTTCTCAGAGGATGTAGCATGGCCCATACTTTGTATTAAAGCTCTTACGAGACTTCTAGGTTTCTCAGGATTACAATATAATGCCCACAAAGTAATGTTTTTGGAAAAGTCTGCAGTAATTAGGATTTTTGGCTACGGTCCAGGTTACTCTGCTTCTAGAGCAGGATACTTTTTGGTGTTCACATCCTATGCCTTGGCTGCAAACCGAACTGATGTAAAATCTATAGCTGGCTACAAGAGAAAAAAAATTCTACGTTATAGAGGAAAGATTCCTGAGGAGGAAGAGAATGTGAGAGTTTTGGAAAGCTAGCTTTGTATATATTCTTTCTTATATATAAAAGTGCGACTGCTCATGTGTCTTATCTGCATTCTTTGAAGTTGTCGTCGAAAAAACCAATTGAATAGCTCCTCCAAAGCATTGCTTTTTGTAACTCCTCCCCCATGCCTTGTGCTTCAAAAATAACTTGTGCATGCTTGATAGTGGGATTTTTCCATGCCTTGGTTACTATAAGTTGCTAAGGGGCCATGCTCCTCCACAAAGTAAGGCCCATGAATATGAAGAATACGCTGCAATACAAAGTAACACTAATTTTATACCAATTGAAAAACCTGTCAAAATAAATCCATATTAAATAATTGTTACTTTACTAGATAAAAAGTGATATCTTTTTCTCCCCATGCCTCTTTTATCGCCTGAACAAGATTTGTGATTGATCTTTTAAACTCTTTCGCATATGTATATGTTGTCTTATGTTGCTTGAGGAGTTTCAGAAAAACATCAAGGTGTATCCAGACCTCCATTCTAAGAAACGCACGCCTTGGTGTGCTTGCAACATTTGTTGTGATCTCACATAGCTCTCTCCAACACTCCCAAGCCGCATTCATCTGCTTTCCTGAATTTTTTCCTAAGAATCATCTAGCTTTTGAGCCTCCCATAGAGACATCGGCCAAGATATCTCGTTTTTCCTAAAAGTATTGGATCCTTTCTCAAGTGATCTTGGCCCCCATGAAATCCCATTTTCGATAGTAATGCCTTGCATTTATTAATACACTCATCTGATAAAGATAATGGCTTAATGGAATATGCGTAGTCAAGATGCAACCTGAGAAGCTTATCGATTATTCTAATCTCTGCATGCAAAGTACAAATATGAACATTCTTAAGAGAGATTGAAAGAATGGGATCCCAGATGTCTTCTACGTTTTTAAATTTACTCAAATCTATAGAGTCTCTATTTGGGGTTACTGGTTGCAAACTACTCCAATCTTTGGATCCAATACTTTCCATGCAATAAATGCAAGGATATTTTGCATTTGCACTATTACATATTCCAAGCATACATTTGATAGTTTTTAAATCAGCACTCATATGCCATTCCACATTAAAATTAACAACCCCATGATGCGACATTGACAATCGCATTCACTTTTCAGCAATATATGAACAGTTTTTCTAACCCTACGCTTCTTGTTTATTAGTGACGGTCATGTTTTAAGTGTGGGGACATTAGCGCTTGGTCTAATGGCAGGTCCTATAGGTCCATGTTGCTCAGTTCACCCTTTCCGTCAAGGTCTTAAGTGTGGGGACGTGTCCCCGCATGTCTACGATGCCTACCTTCATGCATATCTCATTTTTGATTATGCATCTATGCCACAGCCAGATTTACCCTAATGGGGTCCTTTTCCTACCCACTCGTCCTCTCTTAACCCACTACCGAGGGCATTCCTTCCCTGTTTCTCTTTATCCCTTGATTTGACGAGTTTTCATGTGAATGTATCCTACATTCACCAAAACCTATATCCAACCTTATAGCCCTATTTTTTCCCTCACATGGTACACTTTTTCTTTTTATAGCCTCTTGTTCCCATCAACGGTTCAAAAGTTATTCATTTTTGAAGAATTTTACATCACCTTGATGTTTTCCTATGTGAACGCATCCTTTTTGCTTTGGAACCACCAATTGATGTGGCATCCCTGACTTATACCTTCTACTGATGTTTTTCCTTTTTAACGCCAATCATTCGAAGGTACGGTTTGTCCATTATTAGTTTTTGCGAGTTGTCGTGTCTTTTTCATGCACCTTTTTGTTGTTTTTTCCATGCAAAGCTATCCTATTCCCATCAAAACTTTCTTCTGATTCGATAGCCTTGTTCGACCTCCCTTCTTTCCTATTCTTCCTTTTTACTCCGCCCTATTTTGACCTCTGGATTTTTTGTTATTAATTTTTATATGTGTTTTTGGACTCTATTTTTTTTTTCATGTGAACGCCTCTTCTTGACCCCGGAAATGCGTTCTAACCTCCTCACCCTGTTACTACATTTGTCCTCATAGTTTTTCTTTTTATTATTTTTTGTTTTGAGCTACGGATCTTCCCTAATTAATTTCCACACCCAATTGCCAATGCGGTTTTCTTGTTTTTCCCATGCGAACATGTCTTTTTCGCTTCGAACCAATAATCTGATATGCTAGTCCTACCCTACCCTTCCTTTTGGCATTTTTACTTCTTACCGCCCATCATTCTGATATATTGTCTTTTTTTCTTTAAATTTTAACTTTACAAAAAAAAAACATAAATAAAAACAAAGAAAAAGTTAGAGACCCCAAAATCTAGATATCCTTAGTTAAATTCCAAGGGGAAGAGTTCATTATGTGAAATTCAAGTATCAATTGCTACTAGATTAATCATACTTGAAAGTTGCATGATTGATTGAAGTCATAACTACTTGAAGATATCAATCTTGTTGTGATTTTCTAGATTGGATCTTGATTGAATTAATCATCACTTGAAAGTTGCATGATTGATTGAAGTCATAACTGCTTGAAGATATCAATCTTGTTGTGATTTTCTAGATTAGATCTTGATTGAATTAAGTATTGGAACATATAAAAATTGAGGAGCCCTATACCTCCCCCAAGGATAAGTGTTGTTTTCCCTTGCACATGACAATGCAGAAGTCAAATTCAAGAAGCAAAAGTAACCATCACACTATACGTCCTATAGCACAGGGTTTGTTTACTAGATACAGCAAGGCTTGATGGTCAACAAAGAAAATAAAGGGCGTAGCCAAAAGATAATGCCAAAATTTATAATTTACGACAAACACCATGACTAACCCCTCTCTTTTAGTTGTGGAATAGTTCATTTCTGTATCCGTGAGTTGTCTGCTAGCAAAGTCAACTAGATAGTCTAGATTGTGTCACTAGGCTAGCACAAGACAGCTCCCACTATGAATTTCAAAGCGTCAATATTAACATGAAAGGTTATGTTTTAGTTTGGGGCTCTTAAGATTGGTGCGGTGGTTAAAGCCTTCAATTCCTTGTATGCGTGTTAGTATTCCTCCATCCACTCGAATATTATTAGTAGCTTGTACAAGGGTCTAGCAATCAATGCATAGTTTAGCACAAACCGTCGATAGTACCCCGTATGGCCTAGGAAGCACTGAACTCCCTTGTAATAGATTGAGGGTGGAAAATCGTTGACTTTTGAGAAGTCCGTGGCAATGCCATTCTCGGAAACCATGTAACTAGGATGCATCAATGCTTTACCCATAACTGGCACTTTAAGGGGTTCAACGAGAGGTAATATAGTTTGCACCATTCAAGGACTGCTCGGAGTTTGTCTAAGTGTTCCTTCCAATTCGAGTGAACACATAAGTTGTCAACAAAAACCTCTAACTCTTTCCTAGGCATGTCTTTGAATATTGCGTACATGAGTCTCTGAAAAGTAGCAGGTGCATTAGTCAACCTGAAAGGCATGACTATGTAGGCAAAGACACCTCACTCAATGGTGAAGGTAATCTTGTGCCTATCGTCAAGGTGCACTTGCATCTGATTGTATCCTGAGAAGCCATTCAGAAAATTGTAGGCTTCCTTGTCCACTACTCTTTCAAGCATGTGTTTGGTATATGGCAGTGGATAATTTTCCCTCTTGGTAGCAGCATTCACTTTCTTGTAGTTGACGCATACTCTGATCTTTCCATTCTTCTTCAATACGATCACTATGTGCAAGACCCATAACTGATATGCTAGTCCTACCCTACCCTTCCTTTTGACATTTTTACTTCTTACCGCCCATCATTCTGATATATTGTCTTTTTTTCTTTAAATTTTAACTTTACAAAAAAAAAACATAAATAAAAACAAAGAAAAAGTTAGAGACCCCAAAATCTAGATATCCTTAGTTAAATTCCAAGGGGAAGAGTTCATTATGTGAAATTCAAGTATCAATTGCTACTAGATTAATCATACTTGAAAGTTGCATGATTGATTGAAGTCATAACTACTTGAAGATATCAATCTTGTTGTGATTTTCTAGATTGGATCTTGATTGAATTAATCATCACTTGAAAGTTGCATGATTGATTGAAGTCATAACTGCTTGAAGATATCAATCTTGTTGTGATTTTCTAGATTAGATCTTGATTGAATTAAGTATTGGAACATATAAAAATTGAGGAGCCCTATACCTCCCCCAAGGATATGTGCAGTGGATAATTTTCCCTCTTGGTAGCAGCATTCACTTTCTTGTAGTTGACGCATACTCTGATCTTTCCATTCTTCTTCAATACGATCACTATGTGCAAGACCCAGTCTATGTGTTCAATCTTGTAAATGAATCTTGCCCTTAGAAGCTTATCAATGTCTTCCTGGACTGGACAATCTTTGTCAGTTGTTAGATGTATTTATATTTACATTGTGGCTTTCAACAATTTTAGGTGCAAGAAAGAGAGGAAAGACTATCATGTCTCCTGTGCCATCACCAAGACAAGCAGTAGTTGCATGACCTACTTCACCTGTTCATGTTGTGTTGGAGAATGAAAACTTTTCCAATGATTGATTAAAGAAAAGAAAGCTCTATTTTAGTTAGCCCCCCATGGAGATTTTTTAATTTTTTGTTCACGTTGGAGCCCTTTTTGTAACATTTGGGTACAATTACATAGGCACAATAAAAGAGTAATGCTTCATGGTTTGTTGATAGATATGAGGTGTATAATTAATTTTATCTTGTGAATGTATTTTTTCGAGGAGGATAAAATTCTTGCTTCTTCTAATTAGGGGAAGCCTTGGCTCATTGGACAATGGGGCCTCTTCTCACATGACCTATAGATAGGATTGGCTTCACGATCTGAGTGCTAGAGGGGGCACAATCACCATTAGTGAAAACTCTATTGTTCCTATTCAAGGAGCATGGAGTATTCCTTTGTTGCAAGAAAAGGAGTTTCTTTCAATCAAAGTTCTCCATGTACCAGATTCTAGTTTTAACGTCTGGTCTATTCATGGTCTTACACAGCTTGCTATCGCATGCTATTTACATAGGATGTAGCGACAGTGGAGGACGCTTCTACAAGTGCCATTCTTTGGATAATAGGATCCCAAGAGGGTGGAATTTACATGCTCACAATATTAGCCGCAATGTCTTCCCACAAGCTTGAGCTACTTTGGCATGCTCTATATGGTCATCTCAATTTTGACGTTATATGATGGGCTTCTAGGAAGAAGATGGTGGAGGGACTTCTTGAATTTCGTCCTATTCACACTTTGTGCCGTAGCTATTTGAGGGGCAACATTGTGTCTATGATCATGGGGATATTATGAGCTACAACACTCGATTCTACCCCTTTCAGCTCATCGAGGGACCAATCAAAGGTGTCCATGTACTCTCACAAGAGAGCCACGAGACTTGCTTCCTCTTGCTCGATCAAGTCGTAGGCAATAAAGATAAGTCAAGGTGTCTCCCCTTCCTTAGCTAGATTAACCTCCTTAACTTTGGATGGTCCTTCTATTGGTTCATTTTCTTGCCCTTGTTGTTTGGCTCGTAGCAAGATCACTATCCTATCACCTTTATTAAACTTAGTACATCACATTGGTAAGTCTTACTATTTCCTTTGCTCTTTAGTCTGCATATCCCTAGGCTACTTGTGACATTCTTCCTTCAACCTTCGGTGCCTTAGGTGGACTGATAGGTCCCCTTTGGTGCATTTGGTCTTAAGTGGTTGTGGTACCTCAGGATCACTATCTAAACTTACGTCTGACTCAGAATCAAACTCACTATCTTCGCTAGAAGAGGGAGTCTCGCCTAGTGGTCGTAGCTTGAAGACGATACTTTGTCCTATTAGCACAAACAAAGCATTTGACTAGGCAATGCATGCTTGTTCGTAGTCAATTGCCCTCACATGCTCCAGTCAATCTCGATCGCAATCCATGCACATGACTTCTCTCTTGATTCTAAAGGCATTCTTTCTATGCGGTTTGGAGTTAGCTTGAATTTTCTCTATCACCTTTTCCTCAGTGTCACATTCTACCGTGAGCAACTCTCCTTCACTTCCATCACTAAAGGAACAACAATCCTCATATTATTTGCTAGAGCGATCCTCCTCGACTGCTCATCATCTCCTAGGACTTCATAGGGTCTTTCCTTCTTGTCAGTGGCTAAGGCCTAATTATACATTAAGTTTAAGTAGTGCACTTTGCTTCATCACCACTTAGGTTCGTCCAAGAGATCTTGGAGAGGTTTAAGGTTAGCGTCTAGATTGCCCGCTAGCTTGCTTGTTAGATATTCTAGGATCTCCAAGAGTTCTCGTTTGTTACTTGGGGCATGGAGTTTGATGGGGTTGGATCCTCCATTCAAGTTTTTGGCCATCATGCAGATTGGCACCGAGGGTGCGTCTTTAGGCTTATCAACTATCTCAGCATCTTGCTCATATTCCTCACTATCTAATAATGGCAATTCTATCATGGCAAGCACGTGCATCCAATCTCGCTCATCCTTGAGATAGGGGATATATTTGGTTAGTGGCTGGTAAGATTTACTAATATGCACGTCACCCTTCAGCATGGTGGAGATGGCATCTAGGTTGCTAGTGTGGTCTTCCATGTATCCATCTCTACTCTTACTGCCTCTATTTAATTTCCTAGGAAGATCAGATCGTTGTCCTAGTCTTCTATGATCTGTACATTATGCATGTAGGGCCGACCTAACATGATGTCATAGTCCACTCCCTTCATCATGACTACAAAGTCAACAGAGAATTGGATTCCCACAATCTTCAAGGGCCAGTTCTTTAACACTCCAAACGGCCGCACTTTCATTCCATTGGCTAGGGTGACATTGAACGCACCTAGCATTCTCAACAAGCGGGTCACCCCAGACTTAGAGTACTGTGTGGCTCAACACACTAACTCATGCTCATGTATCCACAATTCCCTTTCTAATGGTGTCTTCTAGTGCTAGGACTGGTAAGATTGCATGCATTTTGGCACCTTCCCAAAAAGCATTCATGTGTAAGGACTTTGGCACTGAGTGCAACATCAAGCTGGATATTTGAGTTATCGCATCATGGTTGTGTAGATCGGATACCTCTTGCTCCATTGGTCCTTCAACCCACTACTTTAGTTCTTGCAATAGTATCTAATGTTGCCTAAGCAAATCTCCTAGGCTTAGAGTCACCCGGGTGGTTACTAATGTGGTGAGGAGGCCGTTAGCTGCTTACCTCTCTCCTAGCTTTGCATTTCTTGGCCAATAGCCCTGATTGGTTTGCTTGTCCATAGCTTGTAGGCTCTGTTTAAGTGGCACTACTTGTGGTATAGTCACATTTCCTGACTTTGGTCGTGGAAGCAAGACTGGTGTGTTTACGCTTGAGAGATAATCTATCTCATCTTCCAATATGGGCTCAGCATCCTTTACGTGCTCTTGGGCTTCTTTTACTACCTATTCCTTGACCTTTTCAATGGCCACGAGTTGGCACTTCAGGTTGGGATATTCCCTGACCTTTGCACTTCTCCTTCTCAACCCCATCTTTTGAGTTGATGTTTGTGCCTTTTGCTTTTCAGTAGGTAGCGTCATAACACTCTCGATTTTTAGCTTGACCTTGGGGTCAGCTTTCCTTCTCCTTCGCCTTCAACTTTTCTTTTCAATTGTGGTTGTGTCTAAGTTGTTGGGTCCACCAAGCAATGATATGCCAGCCTACTTTGTCTACCCATGGGTCATGACATGTAGTGGGATGGGTGTGTCCTCTCAATTAAATGTCTCACCTCTGAATAGCCCCAATGGTAGAGATGGCTCATTTGCTGCACTAGAGGGTGGTCTTCATCTAGGGCATTCAGCAAAGAGGTGAGTGATTCCACACTTTAGGAATCTAAGATGGCCTTTTTTCGATTAGCTTGCTCCGATTTGGAGTAGCATGAGGAGATATATCCTAGGTGTCCACAAGTCCAACACGAGATTGGTTATTGGGTCTTCCCTCCAAAGCCTTTTCCTCTACCTCTTTCTAGTGTCATCACCAGTACAGGTCAGTAATCCATAACTTCATCATACGATATGTAGGGATGCACATATGGCTCCTCATTGTTTGGCTCCTCCACATAGTGGACTAGAGCACCACTTTTGGTGGATGGGTTACATAGGATCCAAGTGGTCTAGGTATGCATGTGGGGTTTATCTCCATCCTTGGAATGGTTGATTTGGCATCATTAGGTGCCAAGAGAGCCAATGGGGCTCCCCTTCTGAAGAAGTTTTGCAACCTATTCAATAGGTAAGGCTTCTCGTATGGTTGCAAGTACAGGAGTCTTCACTTGGTAAGGCTTCTCGTATGGTTGCAAGTACAGGAGTCTTCTCGATAGTCAGCAATGCATAAGATTGTGACCAAACCTACTGCAATTCGTGCAAGGTCAGGACCCCGAGTCCTAACACTCCGATGGCAGGTGGTTTCTACCACAATACACACATTAGATGTGAGGGTGTGCAAGTTGTCTCATCATTTCTTGTAATTTGGCTAGCTCCGTCTTCATCTCCACTAGCTCCTAACTTGCGTACATGCCCTTTTCTTTATCTTGAGAACTTGTTCCTGATCTTTCACTTGACGTTGAAACTCTTTTGGAGTTTCTAGCATTTATCTCATCTTGGGTTGATCTTGGAGCTTCTCTCCTTGAGATGTTTGTCCACTCTGATTGCCTTGTCAAAGACCCTAGCTAGCATGTCTCGTTGCAAGCTTGAATTGCATGTCAAGGCCTTGTAAAGTTCCTTGCTTCATATCCCATTGATGAAGACTATGGAGATCGCTCTTTCGGTAGGTCACTCACTAGTTGGGATCCTCTTGAAGAGACTCTACATGTGGGTGACATAGTCTCTGATGTCCTCCTTGTCTTTTTGCTTGACATTTATCAACCACACCAGGAGGTAATCGAAGTATCTAGGCTTAGAGAATCTCTTAGTGAAGAGACTCTTGAGGTTGTTGAAGTTAGTCCCCTTAGTAGCATCTAGACTCGTGTACTAGGTCCTACCCTTATCATCAAGCATAAACCGAAAGCTTGTGAGTGCAAATTAAGATTGCTAAGGCCGTTGGCCTCGCAGGCTTGCTCAAACTGCTCCACAAAGCTATATGGGTCATCATTTGTCTAGTTGGTTAGCTATGACAAGGATTCTTGATTGGCTCTTAGAGCCTTGGTTGATCCCTAATCCTGCAAGAAACAAGGTTGCCATTGCAACGGCACTCTGCTCCACGGCAAAAGCGTTGTCTAGCAATTGCTTCATAAGACGCTTACTCAACATGAGATCTCCTTCCAGCACTCTTTCCCTTTTTGCGTCAGGTCCTGTCATCCTGTTTCAGCTTGCTAGGGCTAGCACTTGCTAAATCTCACACATTTCTATGTTCTGTCTCACAAGTTCTTGGCTTGCTGCTCCTGATTATAAGTTACTATGCCCTACAAGGATTCTCGCACTAGTCTCCTCTCCTCTTTGAGGTCTACTATGATATCCTCAGATGTCCTACTGTGGTAGTATGTTTGGGTCTTTAGATCATAGTTGGCTACTAGCCACTCGATTTCTGTCAAAGGAACCCACCTAGGTCAAGTTCTTCATCTCGTGCATGGTTAGTGCTTGACTCTGCCATGTTTGCGGTCTCTTGTTCCACCAGGGTGTCGATGAGATTGATCAAGCTGGGTAGATCCACTCCTCCAATGGTGTCGATTCTTGGGGTTCTCAATCACTCGACTACGTTTTAGGGTCTTCTCCTACTAGTGAGTTCATTTTGATGGTTAGGTTTGAGTGAGTTCCTTATTATTTACAGAGACTCCTCAGCCATGCAATGTGTGAAATCAGGCTCTTGCCTTTTCAGTGCACTTCAAGTGATAAAATCAATGTGAGGTGAAAATGCCTAATGGAAAATGCAACTCACTCTATTCCCATTCTTGTTCACAGCCTAATGTGGCTCTAGGAGCATTCTTTGGTTGTTCCTAAGAATTTTCTAGGGTCTCTACTACTCCTCTCTAGTTGATCAAGGTGGAATCGAGGTCTGTGAGTTGGTTTCAGCTCTAAGTGGGGTTGGACTCTTGACTAGGGCATTAGAGGCTACCTCTAGGCCCCGTAGGTCATGATTTCCCATGTTCTTGGCTTCTGTAAGCCATGTCATTTATCTGGGGGGTTCCGGGGTCTAGTTTAGTTGGTACAGATGGGTAATTTGCCCTTGTTTTTGTTTTGCCTTGTTAGTTTGATTTCCAGAGTTAGACGGTTTGATTCTGGGTGTGGTACGACTCCGATGGTCCGTGGTCCACCAACTATAGATGCTCCGGTCCAACTCTGGGAATCGGACAGTCCGAGTTTGATTGGGTATGTCTAATCAAACCAAGGTGGTCCAATTCTTCAATTGGACACAACATGGTCCACCAACTAGCACTAGTCCTGACCGACTAGTTGTGGTTGTCCGATTGGACAAAGGTGGTCATGATAGACTAGTTGCCGACTAACCAATCGGATAGTCTGATCCTACCAGTTAGATGGTCCAACTGGTTTGACCCTGGGAGTCAGACATTGATGGTTAGTCCGATCGATTGCAACAGGCACAAACACAGATGCCAGTGTGATCAATGCTAGAGGTCTCTAGGATTTATCGTCTGACCTAGTCAGACGGTCCAATTGGTCTGACCTTAGGAGTCGAACATCAATGGTTGGTCCAATTGATTGCGATACGCACAAACACAGATGCCAGTGCAATTAGTGCTAGAGGTCCCTAGGATTTATCGCCTAGCCTATAATCTTTGAGAACAAACAATTAGAACACAAGGAAGGCCTACAGGAGCTCGGAATGGAAAATTGGACTCGAAATCAACACGCGCGATTCGTTCTGTACTTGCATCTCTCTCTATTAATCTCTCTCTCTCTCAGTGAAGTGCAAAAATGAGCTCTTCCCTATTGGTTTTGGGCTTTTAGGGTCCTTTCCAGCCATCCTTAACCTTCCAATTCCACGTCTTGCATGCATTAAACCCCAAAACTCATTTTTTCCTTTTTTTTTCCCTTGTTCTACCTATTTCACAATAGCAAAACCCTATTGTTTCCCTACAAGTTCTTGGTCCTAATCTACCTAAATGCAAGCAAAAATCATAAAGCAATCCCTAGGCTAAAATAATCTACTTGTTTACTCATCAAAAACTTCAAACACTTACTTGTTTTGAAGATCAAAGTGTCTAAATCTCCTACCTATATCAAGCATTGGTTTGGGGGTGAAACCCTACTTCAATCCTCGATTCGATGCATGCAAGCACTCAAGGCTCAAATCCGTTGGTCCCAACAATAGAACCAAAATGTTGGGAGGTCACGGTTACCTCTCACATAGTCGACGTGCTATGCCTCTCTATGAGTATAGTGAGCTTACCTCGATGCCCGATTGAGTACCCTCCTCCTTTAAGCACACCGGTAGCTCCGCGATTCGTGATGCAAGCTCAAGCAACCTCAAGCCTCCGCCTTTGAGCTTCATCCTCCATAGCTGTGAGTGAGACAAGAGAAGAGAAGAGAAAAGAAGAGAGGAAGAGAGGAGATGATGGAGAGCTTCTTCTCCTTGATCCCTCACCCTCCACACTCACTCCCTCGCACTCTCATACTCCCTTCCTCGAGCACACACAAGCAAGCAAGAAGGAGAAAAGAAAAGAAGAAGAGGATTCCACTTTGCCACACACCAAATAATGAGCTTTTCATTCACTTTTTGAGTTTATATACAAAGCCCTTATCCCTTTGGGTCCCCATTCCCTTTTTTATATAACCAACCATTATGGCAAGGTCCTCTTTTCCCATTCCCTTCTAGTTGCCCTTTCTCTTTACCTATGCCCTTCTACCCTTTGAATTTTGTACACAAGGGAGCCTCATGCTCATTTACAAAAGTTTTTATGGGCACCTTACCTTTAACAATGCACTATTGGCTTTGACTTAGCTTTTGAGGCTGCCCTTGCACTTTTGGCCATTTCCCTTCCTGCTTCTTCCTTTGTGTCTGTATTTGGAGTTTTCTTGGACTTCTTTTTCTCCATCTCGAACTGGATTAACATGAGCATTCCCAATAATCATCATATCATCAACATATAATACCAAATTGATAATGATATCATCATGGACCTTCTTTGTATAAATACACGAATCCATAACGGTGTGAGTACAAGATTGTGAATGCATGAAGGTTTCAAACTTATGATACCTTTCCCTAGGTGCTTCATTAAGGCCATAAATACTTTTCCTTAACATGCATACCAGGTATTCCCTACCCTTTTGCACAAATCCCTTAACATATTCCATATAGATTTTCTCATGGTCTCCATGTAGAAAAGACATCTTAACATCCATCTGGTACAAATCTAGATCATATCCAAATGTGCAACCAAGTCCAATACCAATTAAAGGGTAGTCATCTTGACCATAGAAGAGAAGATATCATCAAAGTCAACTCCCTTGTCCTGTTTAGAACCCTTTGCAATCAATTTCTTTATATGCTAGCTTAAAGCGACTAGGGGTGCTCTTTAGCTTATACACCCACGTGCATGGCAATGCATGTTTACCACTAGGAAAGGAGACTAAATACCAAGTATAATTCTTCTATAGTAAGTCAAACTCACATTGCATAGCCTTTCTCCACGAGGAATTTTCACATTTGTGCATAGCCTTTTCATAAGGGGCTCATAAGAATCTGTCAACATGACATAATGCATAGAAGGATTATATCAATTAAGAGGACATGAGGATCTAGTAGAGAATCACAAAATAGTTTGTAGAGCTGGAATATCCTAGCCTCTATATCCATCATCAATATGGTTCTATACAATAAGTTGATTCTGGGATCTTAGAGCATCAACAACAACTGCAGGTTGTCTAACTAGGGGTGGCTTTATGGTTAGAGGAGGCTGCTATATTGAAAGACCACCTTACACACCTCAATCACATTCTTGGGTTTCTTGTACATCTTTTCCTAATGAAACACAACATCATGGCTATGGATAACTTTTTGAGCCAATAGATTCCAAAGGTGATAGCCCACCTCACCTATATCACCATATCCTAGAAAGATGCATTTGCAAGACTTTGGATCCAACTTGTTGTGCTTGTCTTTGGGAATATGGCATATAGCCTCACATCTAAAAGCTTGAAAAGTGTGTATATGAGGGAGGTTTACGAGACCATACCTCCTCAACAACCCTACCATCAAGACCAGTGCATGGGAATATATTAATCAAGTGAACTATAGTAATCACTACCTCATCCCAAAATGTATGGCATAAGCCTATATGACTAAGCATACGTTAGATCCTCTCCTAAATAGTCATATTCATACACTTTGCAATACCATTCTAGGGTGGGATATAAGGGCAGTAAATTGATGTTTAGTACCCCAATCATCACAAGACTACTCAAAAGCACATGATACATACTCACTTCCATTATTAGATCTTAGGTTTGTCAACCTACTAGATTGGTTCTCAACCAAGACAACAAAACATTGAAAGTTTCTAAAATCTTTGACTTATGCTTGATATATAGGCCTAGACTTTATGCAAGAAATCATTAATAAACATGAAAAACTACTTACCACCACCTAAGGGTTGACAAGGCATGTCCCCACAAACATTTGAATGAAAAAAAGCTAGGGGCTCACCCATGCACATAGAATAGGACTTATTATGCGTGTTACGTGTATACCTACTATAAAGGGATCAAAACTTTCATTTCTTTGAGTAACATATGCCCAACATAGCGATGCCATAGAGATACATGAGGGAGGTCATAAGTGGAGCACGTAGAAAAGCAAATGATAAATACTACCAACCTTGGCACCTCTACCAAAGATGAGGTTTCCACAAGTAATTTTCCATGCAAAATCACCAAAAGAAACATGATACCTAGTATCATCCAACTCTATTCCAAAGATAAGCATTTTGGTGAAAGCTAAAACATGGCATATATCATGGAGAACAATTGAAGTACCAATGGGAAACTGAAAATGCACATAATCAATGACAATGATATCACAAACATGGCCATCCCCTACTCATATTGAACTAGAAATAGTACATTAAGTATAGAATCAACTATGATGTGGGGTCACATGAATGGAAGCACTCGAATCAAGTAAGCAGCACTAAGATAAAGAAGATTGACCATCATTCAACTACATGGTACTAGGTAAAAAGGTAGCCAAAATATAATCATCTAAACTGTAATCCAATGCATCTGTGTCCTTAATCTTGACTTTGTACTACACTGATCCCATCAGATGTTTTAGCGTTTTCATGTGCTTTTTCTTTGCCTTTGTCACATGTCTTAGTGCATTTTATGGCATTGTGCTCATATATGTCCCTATTTTCCATAATAATAAGAGATGACTTAGGACCATGGGATTTATTGCGATTGTACCCACCAAGTCTATACTTAGGTCAATTCTATTATGGGTCTTTTACCACGGTGGTCATAACTATCTCTACTATCATTCCTACCTTTAATAGTATAAGAACATGAGAGACATAGGATGCATCAACATTCTCAACATTCATTTGTTGGTTCACTTCCATAGGCAAGGCTCCCTCTACATATGAGCATTTAAAACCATTCTCGCTAACATTAGTGCTAATAATAGTATAAAAGATGATCTAAGACTCTAGAAGAGTGATGATAAAAAATTTGAACTTTATGTTATCAACAAAGATGATCTCTTCCGAAGTGAGTTGGTTGCAAATAGAGTGAATCTCATTCAAATGAGAAGATGTAGGCATGCCTTCCTCATATGAAGCTCCATAAGATTTTTTGAGCCAGTATGACTACAATGTAGGACTTTACTTATCATAAAGATGGCATATTTTCTCTTTTAATTGCCATGCACTACCCTTAGTCTCAATGACATTAGTGTGCTTGCTTAAACAAAGATAAAATGATAGTGGACTTGCATAGCTCATCTAACCTACTTCTTTTGCACCAAAACCTGCCATATATGGGTCTTCCAATAGTTGAAGTTATTGCCATCCAACATATTGATATTAAAGATAGGGCTTGCTATTATGATTGCAAAGCAAAGAGATAATTGGCAATAGAAGGTATTCGTTTCCACAAAGTGAGAGCTAGATTTTAGGAGCCACTTTTGAGCCGTGCTTGAAGCATTTGAGGCCGGTTTTGGAGCAAGAAGTACCCGCAAAATCGCTAAAGATCAAATTTTCATGAAAAATCAAACATGGTGGATGGGCAAGTTGGAGTTTTCCTAGATGCATTTCGACATCAGGAATCCAACGCAAGTCTTGGTTCGTCGATTGGAGGGTCGTTTGACCCTCCATTTAATCCCCGCAAGGTTTGGCGTTATAAAGTAGCTACTAGATTCGGGAGCCAAAAAGTGCACAACGAAGGTCAAGTTGATGGATTTCGATGCTATGAAGCCACTTGTCTAAATGGATCTTGAATCCGAGCCCGTTTGCTTACCCGAAATTGAAATATCCACTTGCGGGATAGCGGGACATTGTGAATACAAAAGTCTGAACCGATTATTTTAAATATTAATAACCTTAGGATTAAAAGAAGCCTAAAAAAGCTTTTAAAAAATGATGAAAAGGGGGTGAGTAAATTTTTTGTTTGTGTACTCTCTAAATCTCATCGGTATCGCTTCATTTGTGGCAATTCTAGAGAAAGAGAGATTTTCTTGATTAGGGCAGAGAGAGGAAGGAGATGACTGTGATCTTGCTAATTTTTATGGAGGATTTCAAAATCAAGTTTTCTAGTATTTCTCTCTCCTCTCTCCTCTTTTGCTATTGTTCATATGCATCAATTCAAGAGAGAAGGGGGAGGGTTGTGATGAAGAATCCAGACCAAACGATAATGCTAGAGTGATGGAGGATGTAGATCGGGCTAAGAGAGTGTGTCAATGGCAAGGAAGAAGTGTCAACAGCCTCCCCTCTATGATATATGAGCCTCGCAATCACGGTTTCTATACATAAGTAAGCGGTTCTTTTGTTTCATGGAAAATGATTGAAGAAAGTGTTTGATTTTGTTTGTTCTTGATTTTCCATGTTGCATTCTCTTTGAAATATGAAAGAAAACCTGAAAATATGATGATATAATAATTTCTTGCAAAACTCACAAGTTGCGGTTTTTATAAAAATAATGGAATTTGGGATTTTTGTTGAGTATTTTGGGGTCATATGGGATAAAAATTAATATGAAAATGATGTTGAGTGTCCTTGATCATTGAGAACTCATAATTCTGAAATATCACATTTTATGAACAAATAAATTAAGAAAAATAGAAAAAATTAGAGAAAATTTAGTTTTTTCGCCTAGAAAGTAAGAAAAAAAATCATTTTATGTTCTTGAGTGTATAACAAGGCTGGAGCATGAGGATCAAGCCTCATTCAAGCCTTTATTCTATGTTATAGTATATTTTTATCGATTTTTACATTAAAAACAACATAAAAATGAACCCTACACCTACCCAACAAATGCAACACCTAAACGGTAGGAGAGAGGAGAGTTTGTGAAAGTGGTTAGTTACTAAAAATAATTCAAATTCCAATTTATTTGTCCATGCACAACATATAGGATGGATTATCGTTTGAATTAAGGAGACCAATAGCACGAAGAAATTCGGTGCTAGTCTCTAGCAACATTGCACGTACGATTAGTTGGAAAATCATTAAAGGGTTATTTTGGCACTTCACCTAGTTGGTTTCTCATGATAAAATGCTTGAGCACAATGGTTATCCAATTTGCATTGAGCATGATACAATATCAAACCTAGATGCATTGCAATTGTTTGCCAAACATTGACCTACGTGGAGTGTGTAAGGAAACTCAAAGAGTAGGGTAGATGAATGGTTTCTTGGGGGGAAGCTTGGTAAGAAAATACCAAATTTCCTAGATCATTCAAAACATATAAGAGTGGAGATTGTTCGTGTGTTCTTTGTGTTAGAGCAGCGCATCGAGGGACCAATCTGGGTGTAGGAGAGCTATAGTGGGGCCATGATATTCAGCCGGAGGGGTGTCTCATTTATGTTTATATTATGTGATATATTATACCAAGATGTGTGGGATCTCCCTCTGAGGAGTAAGGAAGGGAAATTGTTGGACTACGTTCTACTACAAATGCAATATCTATAGTAGCAATCAGGGTAGTGTGTCCCTTAGACGCTCCTAGCTGCGAGGCCGTGTGGGGTTGTCTTATGAGTGTTATAGAGGCCCAGCTAGTGCCTATAGCCAGTGTTAGGCCCATTTTAGGTATCGAAAGGTGGTGTGTTTTTCGGGAGTCAAGTACATCGAATGTCCTTGGTGAAGTTAAGGATATGATGAAGCACTACACTGACATGATTTCCAAACAATATCGGCAAATAGTCATTGATGTCAATTTCCTTAAAAAACAATAGAATTTGATAGGAAGTAGACGCCCTGAAGAGGGTGCACCCTCAAGATTTAGTTGTAAATGGTGTGGCGGCAAGCACTACCCTAGAAATTGTCCAAACATCAAATGCAACATATGTGGGAAGTCCAGCCATTTGCCTGCCACATGTTGGAGTAAGATTAGCTCTCTCTAGCAAGGTGGTAGACAACCAGGTCTTGTTAACCATCATGCGCAAGGAAACAATCTTCAGCTAGATGATGGACCAAAGCAAATACTTTAAAGAGGTAAGGCTACTATAGAGGAGCTGACCAATGGTAGTGGAGTTAGCCTCATTGAGGCAGTACGAGTTAATGGAACTAAAGCTTCTAATCTACGTGCCATTACGAGAGGTCAAAAGGGTAGAGAAGGCAACAAAGATAATGTAAAACATGTCAATGGAAACCCTAAGCAAGACGATAAAGGAACGCAAGTCCTTAACCCCGACACGAAAGGGGGACTTTTAAAACCCATAGAGAGTAAAGCTGATGCCAAGAAGGATAAATAATTACTAAGGAGAAATGCAAAAGCTAAGAAGGAAGCACCAAAGCCAGAGTTCAATGACCAAAAAAGATAATGGTCTAGCGAGAGAAAAGAGCTCTAGCAATTTATCATGAATTCGATTTGGCAAGCTCTCTTTGTGAAGTTAAACCAGACTAAATCTCTTACAGCTGATTAAGCTGTCTCCATGAGTGCGCAAGGAATTTAAAAAGATCCTACGTATTGGGTATATCGTAGAACCTTTGGGCATAGCGTGAGTAGGAGATGATTGGTGGGAGCATGCTAAAAAGAAATGACCAAGGGTTGCAGCCTACGTTGATGGAATACTAGTAGATCATGCTATCATAGATATAGGATAATCTATTAACATCATGAGTTCAGAATGAATGGAGAGGCTGGGTCTAGTAATCCAAAAAGACACCTCCACAATTCTGTGAATGGCTAATGACACTCTAAGGAAACCTGAAGGTTGTATTACCAAAGTCCTTGTGACCATTGCTAGTGTGGATTGCACTATTGACTTTAGGATTATTAGGTTCACAAGATGGCCAAGCTATCAAGTATTGTTAGGAAGGCCATGGATCTTGCGATCTGATTGTCAAGTTGATATACCTGCTAGTTGTTTGATTTATTTGTTGATAGGGAGTGGTGAGAAGGAAAAAATGAGATTAAATATGCTAATTTTTTCATATTTTTCATATACATATAAATTGAAATTTTTAGTGTAAGGAAGATAATAGCACGGGTTTAAATTAGAGGCTAGATTGGTGTGTAGCCTCTGAATTGTCTTGGTGCGAGGCTGTGGGGTGTTGTGGTTGAACATAGAGGCCCGCGTCTAGAGCCTTAGAGCCAATTTCAGGCCGGTTTTAGGTCTTGATAGAGGTGATGCATTTGCCAGGAGTTGGTAATAAGTGGCGGTGTCTGAATCTCGGTTGATAGGGATAACTTTATTAGTGTATGCCCAAAGGCAGTGAAATAAACCTAAAAGACCATCAATCTAAGCTTCAAAAGCAAGAAAGGGCTAAATGGACTAGACCGCAAGCCAAAATTATTAGGAGATATTCTCCTCAACGGAGTGGTCCGATATCCCTACAAGGAAGGGGTCTTAGCAACACTAGTTCCATGAATAGTTCATTAGAAGGAGAAGGAAGTTCTAGTACTTTTCCTCCCCTAGTTAGTCAGCCCACTTCGAGTGAGATTATAGCTCCCATAGTTCAAGGACCCTTAGCAAATCTTATTGTCATGGTGCAACCCATTGCGATCCCAGTAAGAATGCTAGACTTGCTAGCCTTAGGATTTTCTCTACCCATTTTTAATGGGTCAATAGAGAAATATGCGAAACTTCATATTAATGAGTTCCAAAAGTTAATGTTCAACTGTCGAATCCAAGATGAAGAACACTTGATGATGTTCTTTAATATGACTCTAAAAGGATGAGCTATAGTATAGTATCACAACCTAGAGGTTGAAACCATAACCAGGAGTGATCTATTTTTTATAGCCTTCCAAAGAGAGTCTACCCTTGAAAGGGGAGGTTATTATTGGCTACATGTTCTTGATGTAACATGTCAAGAACCCTACAAGAATGTTCAAGGCTATGCCAAGAAACTAAAGGAAGTATTTCCTAAGTTGCAAACTTATATTCCCATTCTAGTTGTTGCTCAACTACTATACTTTTTGCATAGGCTGTACTTTAACATCCATGTGCAATTGAGCAGTGTTGCTCTTGCTGACATTGATTCCGGCTATTACACGAGCAGAGGAGCTAGAGTCGTGATTAAAGAAGCCCATATCTCTAGGCCAAATTGGAATGTAATTCTAGGTGCCGAAAATACTTTGGCATTGACAAATAGAGGTCAAGGGACACCCATGAGAACTTCCAATAATGTAAGAGGAAGCATGATTCAGAATGTGCCCATGTTGCTAGCTCCTCCCAGTGTGACCATCCCTATGGTCAATCAAATGGCTCCACCAAATATTAGAAGCCAAATGACAAATTATAATGTTGTTCCAGGGAATCAGCAACCAGTTCTCAATCAAGTGGTTAGGCCAATGCAACGACAGGTAGACGATCACAACAATGAGTTAAGTGCCTCGAGTGTCCTTAGCAATATACTAACATGATCATTGAACAATATAAAAAAATAGTACCGATGTCAATTTCCTTAAAAAACAATCAAATTTGATAGGGAGTCGATGCCTTGAAGCAGGTGCCCCTCAAGATTTAGCTGTAAGTGGTGTGGTGGCCAATATTTTCCTAGATTTTTCCAAATGTTAAATGTGACATATGCGGCAAGTCTGACCACTTAGCTAGTACCTATTGGAGCAAGATTAGCTCTCTCCAGTAAGGAAGTAAACAACTAGTTCCAATAAACCATTGAGCCAAAGGGAATAATTTCCAACAAGATGAGAGACCACAACAAATACTACAAAAGAGGGAAGGCTATTGTAGAGAAACTGCCTAGTGGCAGTGGAGTTAGTCTTATTGAAGCTGTACATGTCAATGGCGCTAAATCTTTTAATGTGTGGGTTATTGCAAGAGATCAAAAGAGTAAAGGCATTGACAAAGACAAGGTAAAACCTATCGAGGGAAATTCTAAGTAAGATGATAAAGGGGATGCAAGTCCTTAACCCTGATGTGGAAGGCCGACCTCTAAAAGCCATTATTATTATGAGGATTTAGAACATTCCACTTATGTGTGCAGGTTAAAGAAGGCGTTGAAGCAAGCACCTAGAGCATGGTCTGACAAGATTGGAGAGTTTCTTGTCAATATTGGATTTTTTAATTTCGATGCTGCTCACTCACTTTATGTGAGAAGGGGAGATATAGGTTTGGTCATCATAATCATTTATGTAGATGACTTGATTATTACGAGTGAGAGTGACAATGGGATTGCTGAAGTTAAGGACTTCTTGAAGAAGAAGTTTGAGATGAAAGATTTGGGTGAGCTAAGATACTTTCTTGGTATTGAGGTGATCATATGTGATGATGTTATATGGCTATCCCAAAGGCAGTATGGCTTGGATATGTTATCCAATTATGGTATGACAGCATGTAAGCCTCTTTCAGTACCATTGGAACAAAATGTGAAGTTGAGTGCCAACGTTGAAGACCCTACTATGTTCAAGAGGATAGTAGGGAGTTTGATTTACATGACTATCACAAGGCCAAACTTGAGCTATGTTGTTGGCCTTGTCAATTTATGCAAATGCCTAAAAAGCCTCATTTGGATGTAGTTAGACATATATTGAGATATGTGAAGTCCACTTTACATTATGGAATTTTTTATGAGGCAAATAAGGATGTACATGTCTTTGGATACATAGATGCAGATTGGGCCAGTAGCATATCGATAGAAGATCTACTAGTGGATTCATGTTTTCCCTTGGTAGTGCAGTAGTTACATGGAGCACCAAAAAGCAACCTATAGTTGCTTTATCAAGTACTTGGGCTGAGTATAGAGATGTTGCTATGGCAGAATGTGAGGTGATATGGCCACAAAAGTTATTAGGTGATTTGGATATGCAAGGAGATGGTCCAATTGTCATTCATTGTGACAATATGAGCAACATACAGCTAGCTAGGAATCCAATGTTCCATGCTAGGACAAAACACATTGAGGTGCACTACCACTTTGTGAGAGAAAAGGTACTTGCAAGAGAGATTGACTTAGTATATGTCAGCACATAGGATTAGATAGCTAGCATTTTCACAAAGGCATTGGGTGTAGAGAAGCTTCGAGAGTTTTGAAGCTTACTTAGAGTTCCAGAGATAGAGTTGAGCTTGAGGGGGAGTGTTGAGATGGCAAGCTCAACACTTGCAAACATTGATGATGGACCGCTTGGCTAGATGGTTCCACATATCTATACTTAGCACGTTGGTGGTCATTATGATACTCACATGGACACTAACTTATCACTTATTATATTTAGTTTGTTACACCTACCTATAGCTGGCGAAGATATAGCACCACTCAATTAGCATAGTCTATTATGCATTGTTTGACTTAGTAGGCCACATTCCTTTATGCTGTATCTTATCTATACTTTGTGTACATTGTATGTGTGTGGAAGAAGAATAAGAAATTGGCAAGAAAACATTTTGGCCTCCATCTCTCTTCTTGCTTTCTTGAGTGAGCTTTCTCTTATGTATACAGTGTGTGTTTGGCGCAGCAACTCAAGAAAGTCCCCCATCACGCAATTCTTGACACCACCTTATGTTCATGGTATATTGGTGGAACATGCCATTGTGGATACGAGGTCCTCCATTAACATTATGAGCTCATAATTGATGGAGAGGCTGGGATTAGAGATCTAGAAAGATGCCTCCACAATTCTAAGGATGGATGATGACAGTTTGAGATAACCATATGGTTATGTTACTAAAGTCCATGTAAAAAAGATACCTCCACAATTCTAAGATACGGGGTCCTCCATTAACATTATGAGCTTAGAATTGATAGAGAGGCTAGGATTGGAGATCTAAAAAGATACCTCCACAATTCTAAGGATGGATGATGATAGTTTGAGACAACCATATGGTTATGTCACTAAAGTCCATGTAATTGTTGCTAACTTTGAATGTATCCTGGACTTTAGGAACATTAGGTTTGTAAAACAGACAAGCTACCAAGTGCTATTGGAAAGGCTATGGATCTTGCAATCCAACTATAAATTCCACATATTGGTAGGTTGTTTGATATTTCACAAAGGTGCAAGGCAAGTTATAATTTTTTCTTCCCTAAAATCACCTCAAAGCGAGAGAGCATCCATATCCTCAATGGAATTGAATACACTAGAGGGGCCTTCTAGTAGTGAGACTTCATCAAGTGATGAATCAAGGGAGGATTCTACTATGGAAGATGTTTACCAAGTAACTCTAAAACAAGCCTATAGAAGCTTAGGTGCGGATGTGATAGTGATAGAACTTGGTTCATTAAATAATTCACGACCGATGAAATTAGGGTCAATACTTAGCATGGAAGAAAGGAAAGACTATATGTCATTAATCTAGGAATTGGATGATATATTCGCCTATAGTTATGATGAATTGAGGGGTATTCCCCTAGTGTAGCCATACATTCTATTCCTTGAAAGAGGGAAGTCACCCTATATTGCAAAAAATGAGGCACATGCCTTTTGAGTTAAAGGATGGGCTATTCAAAGAGTTGCAAAAATTACGTAAGGTTAGCCTAATATTTCCCATGTAACACATGGAGTGGTAGTCATCGATGGTTATCAATAATAATAATAATAATCAAATTCAACTGCGTTGATTTTAGAGAGCTCAACAAAAAAATAGTTAAGGATTATTATCTGTTTCCATTTATTTATTAAATCTTAGATCAACTAGCAACTAGGGGTATACACTCCTTTATGGACTCTTCTCCCAACTATAATCAAATGGCCACCATCATAGAGGAAGACAAGTTAAAGATGACATTTGTAACCATGTTTGAAACCTTTGTGTATCATGTCATGGCATTCGGATTATGTAATGCATCATGTTCTTGGCAATGTACAGCCATCAAAACCTTCGGTGACATTTTTCCAGAAGAGCTAAAAGTTTTCATCGATGATCTAGGTGTAGCTACTACCACTAGAGATAGATAGTTAATAAGTTTGAGAATGTATTTTGAGTGTTGGAAGCAGATTTGCATTGCTTTAAATATATGAAAATGTGCCTTTCGAGTGCCTTATAGATTACTATTGGGCCATGTAGTTAGTTGGGTCGAAATTGTGACTAGTCCAGAAAGGATTAAAGTCATTGTCACTATGAGTCCTCCGCAAAACCCCAAGGAAGTGCATAGTTTCCTACATATATCAGATATTACCAATGATTCATTAATATACTAGTTGAGAAGACATTGCCATTGACAAATCTATTATCCTTTAGCTATTTGTTTGTTTAGAGTGATACGTGCAAAATATCCTTCAAGGATGTGAAGTAAGAGTTGGCTAAATCACTAGTCTTGAAAGAACTTAAAAGAGGTGAGACATTCTATGTGTTTTTGGTAGCCACGATGTATATTATTAGCTATTTCTTAGCTTAAATATGGGATGAGAAATGATATACCTGATTGCATTCTCTAGTCACAAATTGGGAGTGTTTGAAATTAATTATACATATTTATAAAAATTGCACCTTGGGATGTCTTTGCCACCACAAATCAATTTGGGCACTATATTATGTATGAGAAAGTAGTATTTTATACAAAGGCAGAAGGACTGAGGTTATTATTGAACAAGTTGCAACCACCCAATCACCTAGCAAAGTGCCTAATCACTTTGCAAGAATTTGGTTATGAGATTAAGAGTAAGTCATTGAGACTATAAGGCATCGTAGAATGTCTTGTAGACTTCGAGGAGTCAAAAGAAGTATTGGCTCAAGTTAGGGACCTTGGTCTATTTAAAATAGATATGACCTCCATTCCATCCTGGTATGTTGCAACAACGCAATATTTATCCACAAGAGAAACTAGAGCCTCTTTGTCTAAGGAAAAGGAAAATTAAACAAGTAGCCTTAAATTTAACCTTAACTGCAAGAACTCTATATCGGCAAGGGGTAGATGATGTTTATAATCAATGTGTTATGCTTGTTGAAGTTCCATTCATCTTGAACGAGTGTCATAAATCTACTTGTAGAGGACACTTTTCTAAATGATTGATAGCACAAAAATCCTTAAGAATCGGATATTGGTAGCTGTCCATCTTCCAAGATGCATTTGCATATGTAAAGAGATGTGTTATATACTAGACACATGATAGTAAAGAGAATTGGAAGAGCTCACTGACTCCTATTATGGATTTATTACCATTCGAGAAGTGGGACACTGACTTTGTAGATCCAATTATCCCATCATTATCTACACAAGAGAGGTATATCATAGTAGCAGATTGACTATTTTATGAAATGGTTAGAAGTATGAGCGATAAGGAAGGATGATGCAAATGAGACTGCTAGCTTTCTTCTTGAATATATAATTGGTCGATTTTGTGTGCCAAAAGAGTTAGTGTCAGACTATGGGACTCATTTTCTGAATAAGGTGATCAAAAGCTTAACTGAGGCTTGGTAGATTAAGCATAACAAAATGATACCTTACAATCTACATGCAAATGGGCAAGTTGAAAGCACCAATAAGTAGCTTGTGGAAATTGTGTCAAATATCATTTCAGAAAAGAAACGAGATTAGACAAGAAATTATGTGTGGCTATATGGGCATACAATATGACCTTTAAATGAGCTACTAGCCACCCCCATGCAAATAAGTCTATGGAGAGGACTATGTATTACCCCTTGAGATTGAGATAGCTACAATAAGATTCACAATCAACCATTATTTGGGCTATGAAGATGCACTTTTTGAACACTTTACAATCTTAGTACATCTTGATGAGCTTAAAATTTAGAGTTTATTACATCAAGAGATGGCCAAATGTCATATAAAATAGTTTCATGACATAAAAGCCAAGAATTATACCTTTAAAGAGAGAGAAGTGATCCTATACTATGATATGTGTAGACTACAACGTCATGAACGAAAATCACATTTCATAATAAGGCAAGGGAGAAAAAAATAGACTATTATGAGAAACACGAATTTCTTAGAGACAAACTATAGATTCATGAACTAAACTTGCATTTTATAAGACAAGGGAGAAAAACTAGATTTCAAGTATTAAATAGATCAAATCAATGAACATTCAACATTGCATTGATATCCTTAAACTTAGATGAATTTATTTCTTTGTAAAGAAATTCAAAAAGCATGTAATTACTTATCTCCTCAATTGATTCATTCCTTCATAGGATAGCCTTTGTTTTGTCAATTTTCATCACAATACTTACATGTGCTTTGTCTCTATCCAAAACAAAAACATATTCAATGTCAAGGAGAGAACTGAGAGGTGAGAGGAAGAAGAGCAGAGCAGAGAGAAAGACAAGAAAGAAGAGAGAGAACCCATCGAAGCTATGAAAAAGAAGGTGAGCAAGAGACAATAAATGTCTTAATGTTCAAAAGATATGAAAATTTACATGTCTCTCCCTTTTATACTTGTGTCAATGTGACAATATATTATTAATAATTCTACAATAAACATATCTTCTTCTAAGCTTCTTAAAATCCATCCTATCCCAAAGGTTTTTGACCATAAGAACAAACTTACAAGAGTTGAAAAGGATGGATAAAATAGAGTACTACTCTATTTTCAACTATACAAATCCTGAGTTCTTCAAAGGAGTTTAGAGCCTTTGAGTCTATAAGAAATAGAATCAAAATGAAGAAGATATCTTGTTGTAAGAATATACCTTGCTAAAATAAATCTACCATAACTTCTGGTAGAAGTATCGAAATGAAGCATACCACATGTCAAAACATAGCAAGAGTACTTAGACCCTATGTAGGTGGCATATTTCTGAAGATTTAGCATAATAAAAACTGTTCTAAAATAGACTAATATCAAGATCCTATCTGCACCATAACTAGCTCCATAGTAATTATGCTTAAACCACCACCAATGTAGCTCGTAGATAAGAAAACTCATTAAATATAGATTCAGGCCTCCAAGAATATTTTTTAGGTGTTAAAACTCTCCATTTAATCAAATATTCAATTATAAAACAAGAGTAAAGCTTCTTCTCATGCTAAGCTACTATGATAGCCCTAGGGATGTACTAAATAAGATCTTCCTTATCTATAGGTGCCAGCTCATCAACTATATCCACAAGAGCACCATAGAAAGGCTTGAGCTAACTAACCTAGAATACACTATGAATCTTAGTAGAAGAGGGTGGTTCCAATCTATATGCCAAGTTTCCAATGCACTTTAGGATCCTATAGGGTCCATAAAACCTGTGAGCAAGCTTGTTACTGAATCCATAATTCAAGATAGAGTAACAAGACTTGGCACTTTCAACAAAACTAGTTCACATGCTTAGAACTCTAAGGATCTCCTCTTCTCATTTGTATACATCTTCATATGATTTTGGGCATTCTTAAGATTCATCTTACACTGTTGAAGAAGGATCTGGATTCTTTCCAATTATTTTTTCCCATGAGGATTGATTTTCCCATTGAAAATAAATGTGGGTAAGGGCACCTTATAACCATACATAGCCTCAAAGGGTGAAACTTCAACACTAGAATGAGTGCAATTATTGTAGGCAAACTCAGCCAAATGCAACCAAGAATCCAATATATGTTGCATATCATGATAGAAATGGTGATGGTAAGTCTCCAGTTACTTGTTTATCCTTTCTGTCTAGCCATCAGTCTGTAGATGATAGGCTGTAGGAGCCAAATTAGTGCCCATGGAGCTAAATACCCCTTGCCAAAAGTTACTCACATGAACTTTGAATCTCTATCATGTACAATCACCTATGGTAATCCATGTAATATAAAGATCTGCTCCATAAACTAATTAGCCACCTGTGAAGCAATGAACTATGTCTTTGTAGGGATAAAATGGACTGCCTTGGTGAGTCTATCCACCACCACATAGATACCATTCCATCCCCTTTTGGTAGTAGGTAAACTAGTAATGAAGTCTATAACACTATATTAGGGAGTTTGGGAATTTATAGGATGATCAATATTTGGTCGCATGGTCAAATTGTTATCATTTTCCTTGAAGGTGAAACTTTTTCTAGATGCTATATAGATGATAGTACCAAATTCTATCTTCAAAAAAGGGATTGAGATTTAGCCACATGGTCAAATCTTTATTTCCAATTTGAGAGTGATACTTGGGAGATTCTTGACTTCTCTAATATAGTGTCTCATAGTAATGTGCATTCACTTGTCATTAGTAGAAATAGGTAGTAACTGCAACAAACCACTTGCATCTTGGGGCAAATCCCTGAGGTGTAGGAGAATTGTAGTGGAGCTGTGGTGATTAGTCGAGGGGTACTCCCTTTGTATGTGCCTACGTGGTGTATAACACTAATATGTTTAGGGACTCCCTCTAATGTGTGTGGGAAAGAATATCCATTGGACTACAAATCATCGTACAAATGCAAAGTTCTTAGACGCTCCTGGCTGTGAGGTCGTGTGAGTTCTTAAACGCATAGTGTTGGACTCCCTAAACCACTTTGTGAGTTAGTAGAAAGAGAAGTACATGGAACTAGTGACTCTTTCATACCATTAGAGGTGGAAACAGAAGAGATTAGGGGCCCTGAGATGTGAGAATTAAGTCAAGATGAATATGAAGATTTTGATGACCCACTTTTGATCCCAAAGAAGAGAATTAAATGCCCTTCTCCTTATAGGGATCTCCAAGTGTTTTATGGGTTGCTAGATGAGGATCTGATCCTACACTTACAAGAATATGGCCTAACTTTCCTTGCAATTGGATTCAATGATCTACATCAAATGCTTATGTTCTCAAGTGCCCTAAAGGGAGAGGCTAGGAAATGGTATTAGACCCATGACTCAAGACTTGGGATAGCTTATATAGATTCAACAAGAGTTATATACCTCATTCAAAGAGTACATGCAAACTTTTGATGACATTTTGAAGCTTTGGCCAAGGAAAGTTAGTCAACTACCAAAATATGTGCTCGGTGAACTCTTTGTCAATGGCTTGGAAATAAACATGCACTTCCAAGTTAGGATGAGAAACCCTAAGTCACTGAAGGAGGCAAAGGTTCAAGCAGATGATTATTAGGGATATATTTAGAGGTGTTAGGAGAGCTATTGGAGTTTTCCGTGCACCCATGAAATCCATACAAATTGGCAACGTTTACTGAACAAATGACAGGTACACTAGGGAGCCTAGCATTAACTATAATGATCCTAAGACCCAGGAATCTTGGCATCCTAGTGCAGCCAATCCCACGTTCCAAAGTCATGAGCTAGATGGAAATCAATGTAGACCTAATGGGGGAAGCAAAGTGGTTAAGCAACCCATCAATAGTCTAAGTTTGAAACAAAATCATGCATATGCTAATGTGTGGAGACTATGTCATCCATCGAGAGGCAAAGTGATAGGGAACCTAGGGTTTATAATGGTCGAGACCGACCTAGGGTTGGCGCTAGTAAAAGGATCTGATTTAGAGAATGTGATAGACAACAAGTGAGCTGAGATAGATCGATCATCATGAAAGATATTAAAATATAAGGAGTGGTGGCAGCCAATCGAGCCATGCAATGAAAAAAAGGAGATGGGTTTGGAGGCCCAAAATCTCTAAAATTGTGACTGGTGTGCTAGATGAAAAGCAAAGAGTTTCAAATGGATATACCGGGGTCAATTCCCAAGAGGATAAGACGAGAGGCCATAATGATACATCTAGCAATATGCACCACTTTGGGATACATGGATGTGATGGGCCTAGGATTGGAACCCTACCTAGTTTGGGTGGTAACAATGATGCATTCCAAATTCCAAATAGGGAAGGGTCAAATGAGCAAAAATCCGCTGATCTGTCTGTAGTAGGAGAGGCCTTTGGGAAGCTAGAACAATCAATATATTTGAATGATAAGACACTCAAGCCTAAGGAGGTCATTTATTCAACTAATAGCACTTAAAAAAGAATAGCCCATATTGAGGTTATATCAGTAAGAAGGCTTAGACTTGTGGATATTCAAATAGTCCAAGATTAAAACTCAATGATGGATTATAGTGAGTTGGCATACATATGTGGTATGAGGCTAGTCCTCACACCTTATGTCACTTTGGTTCAGCTTGGTTAGTCTGATACGATGCAATTGACATGCCAAGTAGACCATATTATTTGGTTAGGGAAAAATCATTCATGTTTTGTTAGGCTAAGTGGGCCAGTTTCTTGGTTATGAAATGTTATATTTCTTTAAGCCAAGAGGGCTACTTTGTTGGTTGTGAAATGCTATATTCCTTAAGGCCAAGAGGGCCATGTGTCTATTTGGTGCAGGTACATTTAATGGTTTTCTATTTTAGTGATTACATCAAACAAGTTTGATGAAGTGCCTGGAGGGAGCCTTTGCTGTGTGGGAGCTTCTTGTGGACATTCCACATGGTGTCATTGCCTTTCCAAAATTTCCACCCTTCAGTTGATTGTGTTATACATATATGTGGGGGTTATTTTCTTTTCATTTATTGGGGACCGGCAATCAAGTCCTGAAGCCCTATGGTTAGGTCAGGTATATCTAGGGGAGATTTGAGTAGTTTTCCACCTCCTGTAAAGACATCGTCGGGCATTAAAAAGACTTGTTTTTAGAAGGCATTCCTAGTGACCCAATTATGCTAGCCTGTTAGGCAGTTGTTCTAGGAGTCCCTACTAGTGTGAGTTAGTTAGCAAAGCCTCTCAAAATATAAAGAAGAGGAAAATCTAAATATACTTGAAAGATAAAACAATATAGAGGTGTGTAAAAAGGGGTTCTAACCCCTTAAACTAGAAAATATTATGAGTAATTAATTATTGACTTACAGAGGCCTGGTAGGTTCTTGGGTTGGACAACTCAGCCTAGGCCGATGCCTTGTCTTGCTTGGGGTAGCAGCTAGCTAGAATAAAGGAATAGAGAAGGTTGGAGCAAAAATAAAAGTGTGCGAGAAAAGAAAAGGATTAAGTGTTGCCTTGTGAGAGCTTGGTAGGTTCTTGGGTACTGACTCAGAACCTGAGACTGATGCCTTGTTCTCCTTGGGTCACTCTATGCTCAGCTTCCTCATTTTTACACACCTGAGTATGGAAACCTTGAAAAGACAAAATGTGTTAAAAACAAAATTTGTGATGACTACGCTATAGGAGTCCTCGGCTAGTAGGGGGTCCTGGTTGAGTTGTTCTAGTTGGGTAGATAGTTCTTCAAACCACCACTTGGATGACTTCTTTGATGGTTCTTTTAGTCAGTCTCTGTGTTGGAGCAGTTAGTTAGTGCCTTGCTCTGGATTTTTGTCAAATTATACAAGGCCTATCCCTTGAGGATTTTCATGTCTTGATTTTGTCAGGGGGTAGGGTGAGAGCTGTTCTTGTGCTTTGTTGTGTATTTTGTTTTGTGGTAGCTTGATGCTTTTTATGGTTATTGTTTATGCAGATCAATTCATGGGATTCGATGGACTGAGTCACCCTGTCCCGTGGTAGCTTGATGCTTTTTATGGTTATTGTTTATGCAGATCAATTCATGGGATTCGATGGACTGAGTCACCATGTCCCATGGTTGCCAATGAGAGCTGAGTTTTAGAGCCATATTTTGAAGCGGAAAAGAGCTCGGGGCGAGGCCATAGAAGACCAAACTTTCATGCAAAATGAAACGATTGAGAATCAATGAGCTGGAGTTTTTCTAGATGGATTTTGATGCCAAGAACCCAACATAAGTCTCAGTTTGTCGATCAGAGTCCGTTTGACCCTCCATTTAATCTCTGCAAGCTTTGACGTTATAAAGTAGCTATGTAATATGGGAGCCAAAAAGTGCATGACAGTGGCTAGCTTTATAGATTTCGACGTCATGAAAACAACCATCCAGCCAAATCTTGAATTCGAGCTTGTTTGGGTCTCCCTTTGTAAAAAAACCACTTTGCCAAAGTATGAACACAAGGATATGAACTAGTTTTTTTGTGGTTAAAGCTTAATGAGCTTAGTTAGAGGGAAGAATGAAAAGTCACAAATTTCACGAAATGTGGGGTGGGGGGCGGTTTTTTCGGTGCCTTAAAAAATGATTAAAAATGATCATTTTCAGCTGCAATAGAGATGTAAGGATGCTCAAGGCAGTGAGTTCCTCAATTTCCTCACCCTCCATCGTGACAAACAGTTCAAAAAATGATGCATTAATGGAAGAGATCTGGTTTTCATCTTTCTCTCTCCTCTTATTGTTTGTTCTCATGGATTAGTGTATGAGAGAAGGTCAACTGAGAGGAAAGATTTCGATTATGCGATGATGCATGAGCACAAAGGGATGTAAATCAAGGTTGGGTGGATTGTCCGCGGCTGTTGAAGAGCATCAACGGGCCTCCAATTTCGAAATATGTATGTCATAAGGCGCGATTTCATGAGTAAGTCATTGATTTCATTATTTTATGATTAATTTTGGTTGGAAATGATTGTATTTGATTGCTAATGTTTTGGTTTATTAGTCATGTTGAAGAAATCACAAAAAAATTAGTTGTATAATAATTTTATGCTAGACACGCAAAACCCGAGACTATGCAGTTTAAGGGAAATTATGCAGTTTTGGATTTTTGTCTAGCGCCTGCTCTTCCTATAGGTTGAAACATGATAAGGAAATCATTCTTAGTAAGATTAATCAATCTAGATTAGTAAATCAGTAAATATCAATAATTTTCTATAAATAAATAGGAAAAATAAGAAAAAAATTGAAGAAAAATAGGTTTTTCGCATCTAAAAAATAAGAAAAATAAGATTTATATTTAGGAATGTATGATAGAGCTAAAGCATGAGGTTTAGTGTCAATTCAATCCTATCTCTTTGTTAAAGTGGGTTTTTATCGCTTTTGTAAAAGAAAAATATGTGAAAAATACACCTTAAACCTACTAATGAATACATAACTCTAAACGATAGGGAGAAGGGGGTTGTTGTGTGTTTAAAGTATGCTAAATTCTGATGTTTTATTATGCATGTCATATAGGGTTTGTTGTCATCTAAAATTAAAAGGGTCTAGTAGCATAACAAAGCTTAGTACTAGTCCTAAGTAATGAAGCAATCACGTATTAGAAGAAAAGCATGAAAAGAACTATCTTTGCACTTTTACGATATTGATTGTCAATGAATAAACTTGTTTGAGCACGGTGTTCATACACAACTGCATTGCACGCACCATATGGTATCATATCCTGGATGCATAATAGCATGTGTTTGTATGAGCAATGACCTACGTGGAGAGTGTGAGGTATCCCAAGCTATAGCCTTAGAGATTCGATTCTTTGGGAGATATTTCATGAGGTTTATCTATTATCTCTTGGATGGATTTATCAAAAGAGTGGAGTTTGTTTTGAATGTGTTCACAGCGCCGAGGTGTAGGAGAGTTGTAGTGGAGCCGCGGTTATCAGCCGAGGGGTGCTCTCTTTGTATGTGCCTACGTGGTGTATACCACTAATATGTTTAGGGACTCCCTCTGAGGAGTGTGGGGAAGAATATTCGTTGGACTACAAA
Organism: Lygodium microphyllum; assembly: GCF_053477565.2. NCBI lineage: Eukaryota > Viridiplantae > Streptophyta > Polypodiopsida > Schizaeales > Lygodiaceae > Lygodium > Lygodium microphyllum. The sequence goes on along the minus strand of NC_141162.1, from coordinate 122,445,243 downwards.
TCGTACAAACACAAAGTTCTTAGACGCCCCTGACCAAAAGGTCTTATGAAGTGGTTTGAGGTGAGTAGTAGAGGTCCGCCGGCTAGTGCCATACATTCCTTTCAGTGATGTTTTATATCATCGTGTTTTCTTCTTTTCACCTTGTGAGGGCCCTTGTAAGAGAATAGCATGGTAACCCAATTGTTTATACTAAAGGTTTTGGGCTCCTAATTTCTGTTTGCTCCGTGGCTATAGACAGTGCAAGACTTTACTAAACGAGAAGGGAACCTTATAGATACCATGAAAAGAATGTACTCACAAAGAAAGAAGGTGAAAGAGAAAGGTGAATGAACTTAAAAGTAACATCAAGAAGACTAATGAAAATATATTGGGTACCAAAAAGAATATTGAAAGATCTCCTAACTTTGAAAAAAGTCATTATTAACTTCACCTCATATTTATCATGTCTTTTGTCATATTTTTTAAGTAAATAAGGACTTTGGGACTACCAAAATATATCAGACTTTGGATATTTTTGCTAAAAAGAAGGAGATAATCATGAAATGGAGTCTACTATCTCCAAAAAAGAGGAGACACAAATACCATATTCTTTCACATGTGACAAACTCTCTTTAACTCTTTTCTTAATCTTGTGATTAATAAAAGTATATTTTTTGAAGCACTTTTGTTCCTAAAGATGTAATCATTGTGTTTATGGCAAGCACACTCATAATTTGTATAATAAGTTTGGTTCTATGTGATTCAAATGTTTGTGGCCCTATGCCCTATCAGTCATTGGGTGGTGTGAAGTATTTTATTATATTTATAGATGATTTTCCACATAAGATTTGGGCCTATCCGATTAAGAAAAAATTAAAATCTTTATCCACATTTCAATGCTTTCTTAGCATGGTTGAGAACTAGTATGGGTATAGGCTAGAATGCCTATGGTCTGATAATGGGGGTGAAGATGCATCTAAGGCTTTTGAGCAACTATGTGATGAGCAAGGTATTAAGTGTCAATTGATTGCTCCATACACCCCACCCCAAAATGGCATTGTAGATCACATGAATAGAAATATTCAAAAAAGAGTCCGAGTAAGCTTACCGTAGCACTTTTGGATTGAGGTAATTACTACTATTGTGTATCTCAATAATAGATCCCCATGCACTACTCTTGGTGGTACAGTTGCAAAGGAGGTATGGCTTGAGAAACCTCCCTCATATGCATGCTTGTAAGTGTTTGGCTATGAGGCTTTCTACCATATTCCAAAAGAAAAAGGTAATAAGTTGGATCCAAATTCTATCAAATGCATCTATTTTGGATATGGGGATGTAGGTGAGATGGGATATCATCTTTGGGATCTACATGCTTGGAAGGTTAATCACAACTATGATATTATCTTCCATGAGGATAAGATGCATATGAGACAAAAGCAAGTGATTATGATACATAGGGTGATCTTTTAGAAGGAGCCTCATGTCATTGTATAGCTAGCCCCAATGAGATAGCATGCTACAATTGTTAATGATGTAGCGGCGCATGATCTGCATGTTGTGTAGGATCATGATATTGGACAGAGAGGACATGCCATACAAGCCCCATAGCTAGTTTTGAGACACTCTACTAAAGCTTCATCTCCTTCTAATCACTATGATCCCTCTATGGATTATGTCATTGTAATCAACTCTACTAAGCCACTTACCTATGAGGAGGGTATGCGTAGAGATGATTCTCACTCTTGGGAGAGGGCTATACAATTTGAGTTTGGTTCACTATAGAAAAAATATACATGGGACTTGGTTTCCTTACCTAATGGAAAGCATGAATTGCCATGCAAGTGGATGTATAAGTTAAAGAGTATCCCTAGTCACCCTAAGCTACTAGCATATAAGGTCAGATTGGTTTTGATAAGGGCTTTAAGCAAGAAAAGGATATTGATTTTGATGAGATATTCTCTCTTATGGTCAAAATGACTACCCTACACTTGGTCTTGGTCTTGGCCTTGGTTGCTCAATTGGATTTGGATCTTTATTAGATGGATGTTAAGATGGCTTTTCTACATGGGGATCTACATGAGGACATTCATATGTAGCAAGTTAAGGCCTTTATGGTGGAGAAAGACAGGGAGCACCTAATTTGTAGATTGAAGAAGATTCTTTATGGGCTTAATGTAACATGTCCTATCCTTGACACGTTTTAGTAGTCCATCGGGAGTCTGATCTAAAGGACGCTGCCTGGCACTCCCACAGAATGTCACAGGATTTGTTAGATAGTGAATCCTGAGTCTACTTTGTAATGAAGCATATTATCGGCCAACCCTATTAGGATCAACCTGAATCTTTCTCGATTTTTAACAGTCAAGTCATACTACAACCTTCTAGCATTGGTGTTCGGATGGTCTTCAAATGATCTACTTTGTACAAAGCATCTAAACCAAGGCGGACTCATATTGCACTTGGTCTCAAGAGAATCGGAAACAAGAGAGATGCATCACCTGACCTCCCTACCTATAGGGTAAAGTCCCTTTCTGGTCCCCTAAAATGATATGAGCCAAGGTTCTACCCTACATTATCTAAGGTCAATACATCATGGCAATTTGAATGTTGAGAAGCCTCCATGTTCTCTAGGACCACGCTACTGTAGGACGGACCCATCGAGAGTTATGCCCACCTTCTTCCCTTGATAGCTTTAGTTTTCTACTTACCTAAGGCACATTAGTGGCAACACATTCAAGCAGCTTCCTTAATTAACACGTTAGTCACATGTTCCTTTACATAATTTTATGCATTGACACGAAAAACAATTCAAATAAATTCATTGAAAACTAAACTATATATTAAGATTTCAACTGAGATACAAATCCCATCCATAAGATGATTCCCGCAATCCATAACGATGTGTCATACTATCCTCCAAGTTTTTTCCCTTGCACTAGTAACAGGGCCTCGAGAATCCATCTCAAGTCACATAAATCATTTGAGTAGGACCTGAAGGTAGGGAATCTACAACCAAAACCCCCTGGCATCCAAGCATCCTTCTACGACCAAACTAATCCATAGAGAGATCTCTCGTAGCGAGTTTGGTCCACGTTCCCATCACGATTATTTAGAACCCCCTTGCATAGGGTTGGTGGCTAGTTGGGGGTGGCTTGGGGTGCCCTCTAGGAATTTAACATGATTCATTATACAAGATTCTTATGAGAGATTTGGTCTAACAATCCTTTCACAAACAGTATTCCTGAAATTTACAAGCACAAACAATAATGTGGGCTGGTGCTCAAAACACCTGCTAAGATGGAGTTCCCTTCTGAACACTTAGCATTCAACCTTCGGATTTTTCTTGCTTTGGTGTCAACTGAGTGTCAACTGCAATGGCCCACTGTGGGTTAGGGAATACCCTTGTTTCATCCCTCATTCTTATGCAATAAGAACAAGAATTTACGCAATTGGTCTTATATCCAATTAGCATCTCCCATTAGTTTCTGGATGGCAAATTTTTCCTAGGTTCTATAGCTCATGGGTTGGGTTTTTCGATTTCAAGTTATACAAAGTATACGATGCAAAAGTATGATTCTTTTCCATGATAATTACGATCTACCGTTCCATTCATAGGATAAGACATCGTAGTGGTACGTGGTTTTGGAGTGACAAGTTGGTATTTATACCTGATAGCCCATTCATGTTAGCGATGGCATCTTTGCTCGAACCCCCTCCCGTGTGGTTGCAGCCTTCTCGGCCACTTGGGAGAATCTGCATTTTGGGGCCATTTTTGAACTTTGAATGCGGGGCTTCTCTTTTCTCGATGCACTCCTTTTTGCAAGAATTTTTCTACACTTCGCTTTGAATCCAGTAACCTCTTGTAGGAATAGCGAGGGAGGGAGGGTATTTGTGACCCCCTCCAAGAAGAGGAGGAGAGGAAACTTCTAGAACCTTCTTCTTTCTCTCTCTCTCTAAGACTCTCTCTCTCCCTCTCTCTCTCTTTCTCTCTCTCTCAGTTTTGGAAGAGGGGAAAAGAGGTGGTATCGATCCCTTTCAAGGAGGAGGGGGGGTCTTTATATGGAGGAGGGGTGATATGGTGGCCTTCCCCCAACCTCCACCTGGAGAGAGCATGGCAGTGGCTAGTTTCGGCCACCCAAGGTTTTTTTCTGGGGGGGAGGGAGGTGGTGCACGTGTGCCCCTCCTCCTCACTATCATCATCGCCTCCCTTTCCATCATCGTCATCTTCAACTTCATCTTCCCCCATGTTATCTTCTACTTCATCATTGTTGTCTTCTCCTACTTTAGCTTTCCCTCCCTTGCGCCGGCTGGCAGGGGGAGTTAAAAATTTTGCAATAATTTTAATTATTTAGGGGGGATCCTATGGGATACAGGGGGTTATTACACTTAAGTAGGCACCTAGGGAGTGGTACTATAAGTTTGATACTTTTATGCATTCACAAGGATATTCCTGCACTGATATGGATATGTGTCTATACATAAAGAAGACCTATAATCATAGCCGCATTATCTTACTGCTTTATGCTAATGATGTGCTTATAGTTGGGAGTGCTCATGGTAAGTTGGATGCCTTAAAGACTCAACTCAAGAAGAGATTTGAGTGAAAGACATGGGATATACCTCACATATACTTGGTATGCATATTACATAAAATTACTCTGACTTCTCTACTTGTTTCAAAAGGAGTACATACATAGAGTACTTGAGAATTTCCATATGCAAGATGGTAAGCCTATTGGTTATCCTTTACCTTCTCCTATGAAGGTTAGTCAACACCATTTTTCATAGTTAGATGATGAAAGGGTCAAGATGGCTAAGGTTCTATATGCATCTATGGTGGTCGATTTGATGTATACCATGATAGCCACTTGTCCTGACATAGCATTTGCAATGGGAGTTGTGGTACATTATATGGCTATAGTTGATAGGTGACATTGGATACTATGAAGGATATCATCATGAGATGCCTTAAAGTCATGGAAGATATGTGCATTTGTTATGGTATCCAGGATACATGAGTCATGGGTTATACTAACTCAGATTATGCAAGACATCCAAACAATAGAAATTCCACCTCTAGGTATGTCTTTACCTATATTGAAGATCCTATCTCTTGGATGTCCAAGGTGCAAAAATGCAGGGCCTTATCTACTACTAAGGTTGAGTATATTACAACCACTAAGGCTTGCAAGAAGGCCCTATGGCTAGGCCATTTGCTTGCAAATCTTGATATGACTATGACTCCTACACTACATTTGGATTCAATGAGTATCATTCAATTGATGTGTAATCTAGTCTTCCATGTGAAGAGAAAGCACATTGAGGTCGCTATCACTTCATTAAAGAGGTGGTAGAAGACAAGTCCATGGAGCTTGTCAAGATACCTTCATATATGAATCCTACATATCTGCTCATTAAAAGTCTCCCAATGGAATGATATGTCTTTCTTAGGAGGTTGATGGGCGTAGGATTAGATGACGTCTTTTCTCATCCTATTATACTCTATGTACACATTGTACTTTTCTCTTTTTCTTTTACTTATTACTAAGGCACATTCACCTTTAAGTAGTGGGAGGTTGTTGGGGATTAAGGGCCGCATGTGTCTACCTACCTACATTTACTTGTATATAGACCTACACACTTGTATATTGCTACAGGTAGCGGATGCCAATCATTGTCACTTCATTCTTTATTATTTTTGTATGTGACAAATAGAGTAAGTGTGGAAGCTTTCGCTCAACTGCCAAGACCCACGGACCGCTTATTGTTTCAAGCGTTCTAAGCCGAGCACTAATGGCTACCTCTCACATAGTCAACGTGCCATCCATATCTACGGGTGTAGTGAGCTTGCCTCCATGCCGTTCTATTGTTTTTGTTGTTTCCTCCTCTTTTTCTTGGTCAACGCAGGTGCATCTAACGTCTCAGGACCCTAGGCTATATCGACCGTTGATGTGCTTGGTCGGGCCTCAACATTTCCCTTCTCTAGAGGGTCCTCATGGGACCTAGTCGTGGCCTGCGGAATAGCCTTGCCAGGTTGCGTGGGTACAGCTGTCTCCCTTTTGGGGGAGTCTATCTCTTCAGCTGTTTCCCATGTGTTTAACTCTTCCAGTCCAGGCTTTAAGATATTTGGGAGTGCCCTTCACAGGTAAACTACTAAGGACACGTTCCGCCAGGGGCATTGACACGGCCAAGGGTTGTGACTGCTGTGTTCCCTTATTGGAAGTAGTAGCAACTAGTTTAGTGGGCTGGCTACCCTTGGTGGATTGCAGTGTCAAGTCCCTAGGGCGATCAGAAGTGGTCGCATCTCATGTTGCCCTTTGAGCATTCATCTGTATAGATCGAGCATGAGTTGATCTGGTCACATTGGGTTGCACAGGCATATCCTTGGGTCGAGGGATGTGGCCAGTGTCATGTTTCCCCTCTTGGGTATTTGGAAGCTTTAATGGAGACATAGGTTGGGAGTGAGTAGCTGCCATCGACCGCTGTTGTGCTTCCTGCGTCTATTTGGAAAAAGAGGATGTAGGAGATCTAGGACTCTTAGGTGGACTTGGCACTGGCCGAATGATTTGTGCCATTTGCTTGGTTGAGCGAGCAGCCTTGCCATGAGCAATGTTATGCCTATGATGCTTGTTCTCCCCTTGGAAAATCAAAGGCTCTTGGGGCACTAATCATTTTTGTGCATGCTCAATGGCTACATATGACATCTGTTTATTTAGCATGCTAGGCTGAGGCTCTTTCTTTTGAACAATCATGTCTGGTTTCTTGCCTCGAGACCTAGAGTTTCTCTTAGATTCCTTCCTGTGCTTCGTTGCTTTTGATACACTCTGGCCTTCAGCTGATAGAGGTGGTTTAGCAGGGGATTTTGATACCCAAATCCATCAGTTACCTGCGTAGTACCCTTGAGCACGAAGCAATGCTTTGGATATCCATCACGGCGTTGTGCTGACCCTCCATTGATGCCTGCGTCTATAAGGCTTGGGCTTCTTTTGGGGTTTTCTACGATATTTGTAAGTCCACAGCCCGTCCTTGGTGTTGTCTCCTGACCTTCTCATTTCAGTCATGGCCTCACTCACTAGTTCTCTTTGTTCAACCTGCACTAGCATCAACTCCTCCCACAACTCCTTGCTCTCATTACTAGGCTTGGCTGGTACGTCCGCGCCTTCCTTACCTTTCCCCCGAGGTTCGATGAGGTCACCCTTGCTAAAGGTTGTGACTATACCCCTGGTAGTGTCAGGTGTATCCTCTGAGCTACGTAGTCAGCCTCACACTTGGTCGCCCTTTTGAAGGGTCTTCCTAGGAGGGTTTCTTTCCTGCAGCTAGGTGTGGCCTTTTTGCCCTTGATGGCTAGATTGGCCCATTGATGTTCTAGGGTCTCTGTTTCTCTCTGTTCGGGTATGGGCTTTTGGTTGCTCTTTTGCAAGTGAAAATCCATGCTCGTGTAGAGCCATTACTACACTAGGGTCCAATTTGGAGGACCTGTCATGGTGTGCGTTTTCTCTCCAACCTACTTGAGGGAGGTGTAGAGAGGGCAAGGCCGTTATGGTAAACACCATGCACAATTTAGAGGACCCTTTATAGCCAAATTTTGAACTACTTGCTCTAAGTTTCAGCCCACTGATCGATCTATGATGTGGTTTCGGCTCTGTATGGTTTCTTGGTCTATTTCACTGTCTTCAGGTTAAAATTTGAGAAAATCTAAATTCGGCCCAACAGGTCCGAATTACAGGGGCCGAATGCCCAATTCGGACCGTCCGAGGGCCGAGTAGGAAGGGCCAAATGTGACTGGTCCGAATGTCAAGTTCGGGCAGTCCGAGTCTGGATGTCCGAGGGCCGAGTCGGCCGAGCCGAGTGGGTCACTCGGACGGGCCGAATGAGTTTTTGGGCCGAGTTGGCCGGGGGCCGAGGGCCGAATCAGGTGGGCCGAGTCAAGTGGTCCGAGTGGTAGTGGGCCAAGGGCCAATTCTGGGACTCGGCCCAGAATCGCCATCACTCGAACACGCCAAGCGTGGTGCATTTTTTGCTGGTGCGATGATAAATCGTCCGAATCACACGATTCAGGTCACGGCCTGTCATACATATCTCCAGATCAAAGCTATGGATGGAGGGGAAGAGTTGTATATACCTGGAATAGCCAATCAACTCCAAAATGCAAATCGGCAAAGTAAATCAAACCCTCTTTCCCTGTTTTGACAACAGAAACCCTAATGCTGATTTTCTTTGTTTTTCTTTGTTTTCTCCTACTTTAATGCATCCAAATCACAAAGTAAATACCTACACTACTCCATCTCACAACATAAACCTCAAACAAAACAAAAAACCTACTTGCCAAGGAGATCAAATATCATCTTCAACCCCCTCACTTCCTACCTATCTCAAGCACTAGTTCGGGGAAACCCTTACTTTGATGCTCAATTCGAAGCGCGCAAGTGCTCAAGGCTTGAATCCGTTGGTCGTGGCAGGAACCAAAATATGGGAGCTTTCGCTCAAGCGCCAAGACCCACGGACCGCTTATTGTTTCAAGCGTTCCAAGCCGCTCACTAATGGCTACCTCTCACATAGCCGACATGCCATCCATATCTACGGGTGTAGTGAGCTTACCTCCAATGCCGTTCGAGTTACCTCCTCTCCCGCACACTCCGGTAGCTCCACTATCCAAGTGCAAGCTTCAAGCAAGCTCCATCCTCAAGCTCCATACTCCAAGCTCCATTATCGCGAGCAAGACAAGAGAAGAGAAGAGAAGAGAAGAAGAGAGGAGAAGATGGAGAGCTTCTCCTCCTCGGTCCCTCACCCTCACACACTCACTCCCTCACACTCTCACACTCCCTCTCTCAAGCACAAGCTCAAGCAAGCAAGAACAAGAATAAGCATATAGCAAATCTAGAACAAAGGCTAGCCTCGGAGCTTGAAGAACAACATCACTTGGAAAGAGAAATCAAAGAATAGGAGAGGAGGCTAAGGGCGTTAGCTTGCAGGCACAACAAAAGCCTGGAAGATATGAGGAAAAAAGCAGATGAATGGGTGAACAGGAGCAAAGAAAAAGTGAGCACCTTAGTGTGCCGACTAGCCCTTGTAGAAGGCGACAAGGTGCTCAAGGCACAGGCTGCATAGGTGACCTTGGAAACCCAACAACGTGCCTTCCTCTACACTCTCTTGGATGCCACACAATCTAAGGAAGAGGAGGCCATTGAGTCATTGTTTGGAAGTCCTGCCCTTAAGGTGCCTTAAATGTGGAGTGGGGAAGCAAAAATGGGATAGTGTGCTAGGGACAAAGCCAGCCGACCAAGGCCCGTGCCTAACTTGAGAACCCCTAGGTGCAGTGATTGTGACCCTTTTTTTTTGCCACACATTGTTCCAACCATAGCATAGATATCTTTGTTGCCATTTGAGGTCAAAAAGAGTGGTGGAGGTAGCATTGTCATAAAAACCTCCCTCTAAGGAGCTGCAGCTTGCTGCCCCCTTTCAAAACTTGGCCTTGCATCTTTAGTTGGCCTTTGCCTCTCTTCACCTCTATGCTCTGGTGACTCTGCTTTTATGGGCCCTACAATTTGCGTTTGGACGTTTAGCCCATGCCTTAGAGCCTTGCAGGTGATCTCCAGCTTTTTGCTGCTAGTTACTTTGTGGCATCTCTAATCTTTTCATTTTCTTTTTGTAGATCTTTGTACAACACCACATCTCATTGAGACTACATTGTTGGCTCATGAGGCTGCATGTTTTTGCCGTGAGTTTTGCTTGCCATTTCTCATCTTCTCCTCCCTTGGCCTCCTCGAACTTCTCTTTTAGCTCCTTGATCTCTATTTGATAGATGGCCACTTGGCAGGTTCTCTCTAATTGAGAGGCTACCATCAACTCCCTTTTGGCCTCGAGCTCAGCTAGTTGTGGAAAACAGTAGTGCAGAGGAATCAATGGTTGTAGATACCTCTATCTTTGACCGTTTGAGGTCTCGTCTGGATTCCACATCTGCACTACACGTCTTTTCGCCCCCATCACAGGGGTTTCTGCATTGTTTCTTGACTTGACTCTTTGCTGACCAAGAACTGCACCCATGCCACAAGATTGCTAGCATCTACTGTGGTAGAGGAGTCTTGGATGGGTGCAGTGTCTGGGGTGGCGGGAAATAGAATGGGTGGGATAAGGTGGATCAAACCCTTGCCCTTTCCCTCAATCACTAGGGGTGGTAGGCTTTTGAGTGTCTTGGAGCTGGTGCTTGGATATTCTTGTCGGGGTGGACTCATGGCCACCAATTCTTCTTGTCTTGGACATTCTTGTCGGGGTGTGGGCTCATGGCTACCAACTCTTCTTGTCTTGAAGGTTGCTCCACTGAGAGGCAGATAGCAAGAGCTATGTCTTCTTCCTCCTTCTTCCTGAGCTTTGCCTCTTCCTCTTGAGCTCTTCTCTTTCTCTTGTCCTCAGCTCTTTTGGATTCCTCTTTTACTCTTTTTGCTCATCCCTTTCTTCTTTCTTTCGTCATTCTTTTGTGCTTTTGGACTCACTTTGTGCTCTGTATAGGTTTTTATTCTCCTTCTTCCCCCTCTCTTATTGGGCCTTCTTTTGTAGAGTCTCTTTCTTTGACTTCTTGGCCCTTCCTTGGCTAGATTGTGCTTCTTTCTCTCCTTTTTCCTTGCTCACAATCCTTTCGTTGGACTGCTCCTACCCTTGGTGTGGAGGGGACCTATCTAGCATCTCACCAACTACCTCGTTATCTTGTGCTTTTCCTAGTGCCTCTCTTATGATGGCTATCAAGATTCTTTCAAAGCCAATGGTGGAGGCCTTTGAGGACAACAATTTCCTAGCTTTGGAGGTCAGGGACTCTCCCCCCATGGGTCTTTCGCCAGTGGCTAATGCTTTTGTCGACGTCTCTATCATCTTCCTCTCATGAAACCATTGAGGTTTACCTTGTCGAAGGACTAGGAAGCAATGCTATCCAGCATTGGTATGTCGATTCTGTTCATCAATGCATTATACTATTGACTAGAGAACAGAGCGTGCACCATTTTGGCCTATATTTGAACCTCGCGGTTAGGGATGTTGGATAGGCTAATTCCGTCGTTGGGTGTGGACTATCACTTTGTCCATCCCCATCATGTCGTACACATCTCGTTTTGGCCATGTTTTCACTTTTTTTAGTAGGCCCAGTGCTTTCTATACCATCTCAGGGCTCAACTCGATTTCTACTTGGCGGGCTTCATTTTCTAGGTGCACTGTGACAGTGTCCCGATTTCTATGGAAGAGGTTGGAAGGAACTTAGCACACTTCTCATAGTCAATGGCTTGGTCCACCTTCTCAATGTACTTCTGTAGCCTGCACTGCTTCACCAGTTGCTGGATGGTTGGTTCTTCCATGACTATGTCTTCTAGATTCAGGATATACCTGAATTTGAATTGATTATAAGCCCTTGTCTCCAACAAGAGGCTGTACTTCGTCTGCTCCTCTTATGAGAATGGAAGTTTGCAACTTTTATCTTGACCTGCTGCCACCATAGTGGGTACTTGTCATAATGCCATAGTTCATTGTTAGTGTCCTCAATGTAATTTATTGTAGAAAGGTGAGAAGGAATTAATTATGCTTTCTAGGGAAGAATAACATGCTTAATAACAAAGAACATTTTTTTCCCCCTTTAAGCATTCCATTCATTCTAAAAATTCTACAACTTTCCACCAGCCACAAGTTGATTTTATCTACTCTCTTCCACCTTTGGACATTGATGGATGTTTTATCTGTGTGTTTCATTCACCTTACCTATTTACATGTTTGATTTCACCTTACCCCAAAATCCTTCCTAGAATTAAGGTTTGAGAGGTTAAGGGCATTCAGTGCTGGCTTGTGGAATTTTACTTTCACATGAGCCCATCATAGAAGTTTAGATTATATTCTAGCATAGTGGTCCATATCAAAAGGATGGATGTCGACTTGAGTGATGTAGGTGAGAACATATGTGTGAGGAGGTCACTAGAGTCAATCCTGCTACTAGCAACCTGTAACTCTTCCTCAATCCAAATTCAATGTAAGTATGGGTGGGTCATGATGTGCTCTTCTAGGGGTCGGTCATGAATGGTGGTTAACACCCTATAGGAGGCACCAGAGTCAAGATCCTAGTACTAGCAACCTGTAACTCTTCCTCAATTAGAATTCGGTCCAACTATGGGTGGGTCACGATGTGCTCTTCTAGGGGTCAACCATGAATGGTGGTCAACACCCTATAGGATGTTGGAGCTACATAAGTGGGATCATACTTGGAGGTCTTAATGGCACATTGCTGCTCAGCATTAGTCATGATTTGGTAGCCTTCCTATTCTCACTAGGGTCAGAGATCATACCACTTCCTCAAGAAAAGATGAGTCATTATTGGCTAGCCTGCGGAGCTTTCAGCTTGTGGTAGTAACTCTACTCTTACTATAGGAGGTGATCAACCATTGTTTGAGGGCCTGGTCTCGAGATATCTTGGCCTGGGTGATCAATTCTTCCACAACTGTGGGGGTTTTTACTGTCATGAATTCGTATTCCTCCCAGGTGCATGTCATGGAGCAGACCTCTGATGCTAAGGATGGATCAAGCAAAACCCTGTGAGAAATACGGGATCTAGAGCATTGCAGTGAGTTATGGTGGATGAAAGAAGAAGTGTGGACTCATGATGGAGAAGACAAAGACACTGTTTGTTACACGAGTGAATTAGGTTCCAAGATTGAGACTTGGACTCATAAACACAATCTTGTGTATGTGGACAATGACATTGACACTTCACTGAAAAGAAAAGAGTACTGTCATTTCATTAAGAAAAGGAAGCAAGTACAATGCTTTATAGGAAAGTAAGAAACTGCAATAGGCACCACATGTCAAGATTGTGGGAGAGAAGGAAGGAGTCTCACTTGTAGCTTTCTTGCTTGCACAATGGGGGAAGACACACAAGGGTGGAGGCTGAAAACTGTTTTTCTCTTCTTAGTTGTGGAAGAAAAAAATAACTCTCTTACAAAGAAATAGAAGAACCCTATATATGGGTCTCAAACCAAACTCAACTAACTAAGGTGGCATACTAACTGAGCCACGAACTAGAGTAGATAAGGATAGCTATCATGTAGCTATTATTCATGGGCGGTGTACCAACCGTGTCTGCAACTGACAAGTCGGTGACATAAATACACAACGGTCACCCTGGCGTATCACGAGTGGAGCTCGATATCTCAACACTCCCCCTCGAGCTCAATCCCAATTCCTGCACACCAAGCAGGTCTCTGAACTTGCGCAGCTTCTCTGCGCCCAATGCCTTCGTGAATATGTCAGCTACCTGATCCTCTGTGCTGACATAAACTAGATCAATAAGACCTAGTAAAACCCTCTCTCACACATAGTGATAATGCACCTCAATGTGCTTTGTTCTAGCATGATAGACTGGGTTATTTACCAAGTGTATACTACTCATGTTGTCACAATAAATGACAACTGGTCCATCTGTAGACTGATGCATATCATAAAGTAGCTTATGCAACCAAGCTACCTCACATGCAGCCATTGCTGCACCCCTGTACTCAGCCTCTGTGCTCGACAAGGCAACTGTAGGCTGTTTCTTGCTGCTCCAAGTGACTACAGCACTCCCAAAAGAGAACACATATCCACTGGTAGATCGTCTATCAGAAATACTACCAGCCCAATCAGCATCAGTGTATCCATGCAACTGTATCTGAACCCCAGTCTCATAAAATAGTCCATACTGCAATGTGGACTTCACATACCTGAGTATGCGTCTAGCTGCATCCAAATGTGGTTTCCTTGGAGCCTGCATAAACTGACTTACCAATCCAACAGCATAGCTCAAATCTGGCCTGGTAATAGTCATATAAATCAAACTTCCTACTATGCGTCTGTACATAGTAGGGTCTTCTAGAAGCTCACCTGCATCTGTGCCTAGCTTCACATTCTGCTCCAAAGGAACTGAAATAGGCTTACAGCCTGTCATCCCATATTTGGACAGCATGTCCAATCCATACTGCCTCTGCAAGAGCTGTATCCCACTTGGTGATCTAATCACCTCAATGCCCAAGAAATAACGCAGCTCTCCCAAATCCTTCATCTCAAACTTCTGCTTCAATAGCATTTTCACATGAAGGATATCTTCATCACTGTCACCTGTCATAATCAAATCATCAACATAAATGACAAGTAGCATAATACCTTTCTCTGTTTTTCTCACATAAAGTGAGAAATCTGCCTTGGAAATCTGAAAGCCAATAGTGACAAGATACTGTCCTATCTTGTCAGACCATGCTCTAGGTGCTTGCTTCAAGCCATACAAGGCTTTCTTCAACCTGCAAACAAACTCAGGATGAACAGCATGCACATAACCTGGTGGCTGCTCCATATAGACCTCTTCTTGCAAATCACCATGCAAGAAGGCATTCTTTACATCCATCTGATGTAAAGACCATCCCTTTGATGCAGCCATAGCAATGACTGCTCTTACGGTTGCCATCCTTGCAACCGGACTGAATGTTTCTTCATAGTCAATGCCGTATGTTTGTGCATACCCCTTGACTACTAATCTTGCCTTGTATCTATTCACAGAACCATCTGCATTGTGCTTCACCTTATAAACCCACTTACAGCCAATTGCATTTTTACCTTTAGGCAAAGGTACCAATTCCCATGTAGCATTTGCTTCCAAGGCATCCATTTCTTCATCCATGGCTTTCTCCCATTTTTCTTTTCCCATGGCTTCCTCAAAAGAAGTGGGTTCTGGTTCCTGTATCACTTTAACCATATATGCATAGTGAATGGCTGTAAATCCATCATATTTCAGCCTATCCACAGGATACCTAGCTCTCGTAGACCTGCGCAAAGTAGGTTCACTCCCAGGTGCTCTCAAAACATCCCTGGTCTTCCTTACTCCAGGTGTAACAATAGAAGGAATACCCAACTCATCATCAATGCTCTGTTCTGAGCCACTGGATTCACCATCCACATAAGAGTGACCTGCATTCACATCAAACATGGGCTGATCAACCTTCTCTTTTCCTTTTCGTGATACCTGCATACCACTATCTGTATTACTTTGAGAAGATTCTCCTGATCTCAATCTGCCTGTCCATGGCGAAGAATGTGAACCACTACTAGAGGATGCTCCAGGTCCACTAATATTTTGTGACTGCTGCTGTGAATTTTGTGCAGCATTACCATTTTGTGCATCTACATCATCAATCACATTTACTGATTTATACCAGCTACTCATCTCATCAAAAACAACATCTCTGCTCACTGTAAACTTACGAGTAGAAGGGTTATAGCATCTATACCCTTTTTGCTGAAGAGAGTAACCAATAAAGATGCACTTCTCAGCTTTTGGATCCAACTTGGATCTCAACTCATCTGGCACATGTACATAGGCAATGCAACCAAAAATTTTCAAATGAGAAATATCTGGTTTCCTACCATTATACCTCTCCTCTGGAGTCATTCCATGTATTGCTGCAGTGGGAGTCCTGTTCATTATGTAGACTGCTGTAGCAACTGCTTCAGCCCAATAAAAATCAGGCAAGTCTTTTTCATTGAGCATGGCACGAGATACCTCTCCAATATGCCTGTTTTTCCTTTCTGCAATTCCATTTTGTTGTGGGGTATAACTGCATGAATATTGCTGCTTTATGCCATGCTCCTGTAAGAACTTTGCAAACTCATTTGAGAGGTACTCTCCCCCTCCATCTGACCTTAGGCATTTTATTTGCAGACCTGTTTCTTTTTCAGCCATAGCTTTAAGGGTTTTGAAATGCCCAAAAACTTCACTTTTCTTTTTCATAAAATACACCCAAACTTTTCTGCTATAGTCATCAATAAAAGTGACAAAATAATGATAGCCTCCAAGAGATGCAGCTTTAGTAGTCCACACATCAGAGTGGATTAATTCCAATGGCTTCTCACTCTCTTGAACATGTCTAGGAAATGGTTTCCTTGCCTGTTTTCCAAACTGACAGGCTTCACATACCTTATGCATTTCTGCAACCTTGAATTTAGGCAATCCAGCAACAATATTTTGGGCGTACATTGATTTAAGTCGCTGTACATTAACATGACCAATGCGTTTATGCCAGATATCAATATCTGCAACTACACCGGTCCCATGTGCAAACATTGTTGCACTCAATTCAGACATGTCTGCATCCAATGTAAACATTCTGCCCTTCTTCTTTCCTTTTGCTATCAAGCGACCTTTATTTTTCATATCCTCAACAAAGCATCCATGAGGATTAAATCTGACCTGCAAGACCTGCTCAACCATTTGACCAACAGAAACCAGATTCTTGGTGATATTCGGGACATGAAATACATCGGACAAGTATTTCTTTTTCCCATCCTGCATAGACAAAGGAATTTTTCCAATCTGCACAATCGGATGTGCAGTATCATCACCAGTCTCCACAAATCCTGGTTTTTCCATTTTCCTTGCATCCTCCATCCATTCTGCATGACCTGTCATGTGGTTTGACGCACCTGAGTCAACATACCATACATCGTTGCTTTCTTCTGCACTTGTCATAGAATTGTTCATGTGCTGCACCATGAACAAATGCTCATTTCTGTCATCGCCCTGTCTACTAGAAGATGCATAATTTCCTTGTTGCAGTTTTCCATTCATGATGTCATTCTGCTTTTTGTAGCAGTCTTTAGCCATATGTCCCATTTTACCACAATAGTAGCATTCAACATTACTGTTTGCATTTTGGCCTCTTTGCCATCCACCACGACCTCTTTGGCTCCCCCTGCCTCTAGAGTTACCACGTCCTCCTCCATAGGACTGGTTTTCTTGAGTTTGCTGCATATTCTGATTTCTACCACGGCCTCCAAATCGGCCTCCTCTACCTCTGCCTCTACCTCTTCCAGCATTTGAGTAGAAGACAGCTTCCTTTGAAGTTCCTCCTGAAGAAGATGCACCACCATTTCTCTGCTCCTCAGAAATTAGAAGAGCAATCAACTCCTCAAAATCAGGAAATCGTTCACGAACTGAAATGGATGTCCGAAACTGTGCATAATCCTTTCCTAGACCATTCAAGGTCACAGAAACTAAATCATCATCTTCCACTGGCGATCCAATGGAAGCAAGTGCATCTGCAATCTTCTTCACCTTCATGTGGTAGTCATTGATGCTCATATTTTCTCTTTGCACATTATGCAACTCTTGCTTGAGCTGCATTTTCCTGGCTTGCGTATTTGTGCTATACATTTTTGACAAAGTATCCCATGCCTCCTTTGGCGTACTTGCATCCTGAATATGCACAATCATAGAGTCTGAAATACTGATAGACAGCCAGTACATAACTTTCCTGGCTCTCTCATGCCATGCTTTGAATGCCTGCATTTGCTGTTGATTGGGAACATCAGGAAGAACTGGTTATTCTTCATTTCCTGCAACAAATTCCCAATATCCTTTTCCCATAAGGAAATTCATCATTCTAAACTTCCATGCCTGGAAGTTGTTCTTGTCAAGCTTTTCAGTGACAATCTGTGAAAGAGAATCAGACGCCATTACAGAATACTGCAAAAAATTCTGTCACTGCAAAAAACACAGCTTCACCCTCACAAGGGCAAATCTGCAAAACTGGCGAAAGTGGTATTTGACCACAAGTCACTTCCTAGTGACGATTTTGCATAAACAGGAACCAAGGATGATTCTGAAACTTCCAATGTCTCTGTGCACAAGCATACGATGCAATTTCTACAGTAACTTTTCACCGACCTGTAGAACAGTGGCTGCACAACATAAAACTGAGCCTTTTCCTGAGTGCGTGCAGAAAACTTCCGCCTCCAAAACAGGCCCCGAAATGGCCTCAAATCAAGAAAACAAGGTCGCCAGGAGCTAAAGCTTTCTCCCGCAGCATAAACTGCCCTCTTGCTTCACCGCGAAGGGCGTCTCAACCTGAGACAATGCACTCCTGCAATTTTCGGCTGTGCTACCTGCAGAGATCTGCTCCCAAAACAGAAAATGAAAGCAACACTGCTCCTCTTACCAGAACACCGCGAGCTTGGCTTGCTTTCTTGAGCTCCTTACCACGAACAAGGCTCTGATACCACGTCAAGATTGTGGGAGAGAAGGAAGGAGTCTCACTTGTAGCTTTCTTGCTTGCACAATGGGGGAAGATACACAAGGGTGGAGGCTGAAAACTGTTTTTCTCTTCTTAGTTGTGGAAGCAAAAAAGAACTCTCTTACAAAGAAATAGAAGAACCCTATATATGGGTCTCAAACCAAACTCAACTAACTAAGGTGGCATACTAACTGAGCCACGAACTAGAGTAGATAAGGATAGCTATCATGTAGCTATTATTCATGGGCGGTGTACCAACCGCGTCTGCAACTGACAAGTCGGTGACATAAATACACAACGGTCACCCTGGCGTATCACGAGTGGAGCTCGATATCTCAACACCACTATGCATATGGGATAGGTTAGCCTACATGTCCTTGGCCCTGAAGCTCCATACAAAGAGGTTGTTTAGTGAGTGTGATTGCTGAATCTCAACACCCCTCCTCAATCACAACTAGAAAGGCACAAAGTGTGTAGAGGCTGTAATGAGAACCACCTGCAAAGTGTGGGCACACCACAAACATGGTAGACACCAGAGGCTGTTGTAGAAAAGGCTAAGTGTGGGCACCAAAACATGATGGATATCCAGAGGCTGTAACAGGGGCCTCACAAAGTGTACAGGGACTGTAATGCCAAGTTACATGAGGAGTTTACAAAGCTTATGGCAGGAAGCATTAGGACAAGGAAATACAAGGCTTTTAAAATAGTCTATCAGAGTTATGAGAGTAGAAGGACTGATGAGTCTTGTCCTTCCGATCCTAGTGGTCTTCATCTTCATCTTCTTCTTCCTTTGCTCCATTTTCTTCTTCTTCTTTGACTGCGACTAGATAGGCCTTTTGGGATCTCTTTCTTGCGTGGCAGAACTTCTCGGTGTGTCCGGTCCTTTTGCAGAAGTCACAGAAGAGCTGATCCTTCTTGCCTTTGTACCTGTTGCCAACATATAATGCATGCTCATCTCTAGAGGTACTTGGTTCTTCCTTAGTTTTTAGCTTCTTTTCCTCTTCTAACAGTGATGCCTGGATATCAACAAGTTCAGGATTTGGCATGTTGATTAAAGTTGTTGATACATTATTATATTCAGGAGGCAAACTCTTAAGTAGAACACCGATGCAAACATCTTCATC